>NC_092742.1:131788762-132088762 GCF_047496795.1 Chiloscyllium punctatum
ATGTGTGTTTATAGGAGTGTGTGTGTGTGTGTGCGCGCGTGTGTGTGTGTGTGTGTGTGTGTGTATAGCACAATGGTTGTTACCTGTAATGTGACATGAACCCAAGGTCCCAGTTGAGGCCCTCCCTATGAGTACCGAAATCATTTATTAGCCAATGTATATTGCTATTGCGTCTGGCAATGCCTTTATTTTGACATTCTCAAATACGTTACCGTGTCTGTCCATGAAACTTCTCTCGTTCTCTCTCTGTCGATTAACAAAAAGCCTGCTAGTTGTTCTTATTTAAAATAATTTCTTCCATGTGCGTTCCTTCTCAAACAATGAGTTTCGCATTCAACCACGCCAATCGCGCGCACACATGGACTCTCTCTCAGTCTCTGATGAACAAATACACAGCAAATCTTCGCATTGTAGACATTGTAGTAAGCTGATGCGATTATAGTTACCATATGAAAGTAAAGTGTGCAATACTCTCCATGATGGGCAGATCGTGCAGTTTACTGAGCAACACACGAGCATGGTCTGCACAGCTCTCCATGCTGGGCTGTCGTCTTGTCCCAGTTTATGTTGTTTGTGGTGTTCTGTCAAGCAGATTCAGAACTTGATGTAACAAACCACTCCAGCTGATCTGACAATGCCTTTATTCAATGTTCTCATTCTTGTCATTTGACTCTCGAAGATCTCACTTCTCTAGTTAGTCCCACTGCCCTGTATTTTTCCCCATAATTCCACAACATGTTTTCAGTTAATTAACTTTCTCATTCTGTCTTCAATGTGAATCTTTCTGACCCTCTGAATCTTTCCCAGGCCTTTGTTTTTGGCTCCTTAGTGTATCGAGTGCTGGCATTGTGAAGCTCAGAAAGAGTGAAATTGTGTGTGTCAGGCAGTTGTTCACTTCCCGGTATGTCCCATGTGATGGTCCATGGATAGGGGTGTTTCAGAAGTTATGAGACACAGCCTTGGAACTTGGTCAGTACCTGCATTTGTCCCTCTCAGGTGATCCTGCGATCGAGGAAGACCCTTAAGTAAAGGACCAGGCATCTAAAGTGTGTGACAATGCTGTCACTTTAAAAAAAGATTATTTTCTCTTTTTTTAAAAAATAAGAGATCTTAAAGGCCAAACTGCATACTGAAAACGGCTCAAGTAAATAACTTATGACGCTCTTAGGGTTTTTCATAAATAGTAGTAACAACGGCCTAATAACTTATCCCTAGCTGCTACTCTCTCTGAAACCTGACTTGATGCTGTTTCCTCCTGAATTGGAGAACTGTGTGCAAGAATGTATGTCTGAATGTTCCATTTTGCCAAGGGGTGTGTTTATGGGATGTTGGTATATTGGAACAGTTCATTTGTACAAGGTACTGTATCCATTATTCGGTTAAGGTTTCCAATAGTTAAATTATTCTAAATTCCTCTTCATTTTTTATGGACCTTCATTAGAGTGTTTAAGTATGTTGTGTTTTGCTTAATGGTGAGTGGTTTGACTAGTAGTATCACATCTGGAACACCCACTTCACATCTACCTTTAAAATAAGAAAAGGTTGGCATCCAAGCTACCTTCTTAAACTAGTTTGAGTCAGTCTGGTTGGTCTATAGCAAACTGGGGTCTCTTGTCTGGTTCTAAATCGATAATACTAAATTGAGTTTAGAATTCCAATCCCTACAGTGTGCAAACAGGCCATTCGACCCAACAAGTCCACACCGACCCTCAGAGAAGAAACCGACCCAGACCCATTCCTCGACTCTATTATTACACTTTTACCCCGACTAAGGCTCCCAACCCATACATCCCTGAAAACTACAAACAACTTAGAATGGCCAATTCACCTGATATGCACATCTTTGGGTTGTGGGAGGAAACTAGATAACCCAGAATAAGCTCATGCAGACACTGGAGAGTTTGAAACGGGAGACTATGCAGTTGAAATGTCGTGTATGGTAGCTGTTAGTGTCTTTTGTTCCGGATGTTGAATTCGGTTGGTTTAAACAGTGTTTTGTGTTTCAAGATTCTTTCAGTCAGAAAGAGTTCTCTGGATGTGGAAGAAGTGAAGTTGGGGGTTTTACGAAAGGTAATGAAGACAAAGCTGTAGGAATTGACAGACAAGTTGGAGTTGGGTTTGCTTTTGTCTGTGAGAAAATGACAGATAAGTACAGCTATAGCTCGGCAATTACATTTTGTGGAACCGCCATCTTTGGAAATGGCAAGAATTCAGTTTCAAATGAGGTACTTTGAACATGACAAGGAATTGAAACAGTTTTAATTATTATGAAAAGTAGGAATAAAAGAAAAGGAAATGAAGAAGAAAGAGAGAAAAGAGAGAAGAAAAAACAGAGAGTTTCAAATTTAAAAGTTAGAAAGTAGAGATGAAAGTTGACATAGAGGGCGGAGATGAAGGTAGACAGTAGGCTGGATGAGAAGGCTAGTGAGGATGAGTAACCCGATTGTAACCAATGTCCTAATGGGGTTCTGTTTAAATACGTCCAGCCATTATCTAAATTTGATTAGAATAATGCGGAAGCCTTTTCAATTTCATTTCAAAAAGTGGCTAGTGACCATGTGCATTTAGTGTATCCAAAGAAAGCTATTAGGTATTTGCATCCCTATCGGAGGAAGTATCTGGCCTGTATGGGGTAGTGAAGAAAGCCATTGAAGTGCATATCAGCTTGTGCCAGAAGTCGACAGACAATGTTTCAGGAATCTAAAAAAGGGTCCCTGGTTAAATGTATAAGGATCAAACAAAGTAATTTTTAAAAAGTGGGTAAGGGTATTAAAAACAGAGCAAAGCTATGACCCTGTTGGAGAGATTCTTAGTTTGGAGAAGTTCAATAATTCACTTCCTGCAGTCGTGAGAATTCGTGTGGAAGAGCAGAGAGAAACAATGGCAAGATTAGAAGCTGAAATGACTGATGGAGAAGATTGGGTTCAGAAAACAAAGTTTGGTTTCTGTGAGAGATGGAGAAGAATGTGCGAGGTCTTCTTAAGGTTTACTGATATAGGCCAGGAGTAGCAGGTAAAAAGGTTAAAACATTACAGAAGCATGTAATTCTTTTATGCTGAGACATGAGGAGCTATGCCATTCAGAAGGATTATTGGAGAGGTGAGAAGTGCTCCATTATGTAACGTGTGATTGGAGTGTCCAGTGGAAACATCAACAGATTTATTCTACAATGGGGAAGGAGGCCTTGAGCTTGGTGTTGAAATTACAACATTTCAGCATTTAAATTGCGAATAACATACATGAGACAAATCTTTTTCACTGATCGTGAGCCCTTAAAGTTTTTGCAGAAGTTTAGGGAGAAAAATACCAGTCTTTCGATTGAGCTTATTATTGCTGCCATTCAATTTGAAATTATACAGGTGACAGGGCGAGAAAACCTAAGTTTTGACACTTTGTGGAGACTTGGATGAAGAAAGACAAAAGCATTCTATGGCAGGAGTCAAATGACTGAAATTGAAATGCGTTGGGAACATTTATATGCTCAGTCAATGTAATATATATGCATTTCAGTCTACTAATAGAGGAGGATTGGGAGGTCGAACATGAATCCACCTTTGTATATTAATGGATTATTTTATTAAAGATGGAGTTGTGAGGATACTATCACCGTAAAAAAAAGTTAATTTCTCCTTGGTTTTTTTTGAAGAGAGATTTTAAAGGCAAAGGTGCAGAACTTCTGCCTGAAAACAGTTTAAATAAATAACTGAGATTTTAGGTTTCATTAAAACGTTGGTAACAATGGAAGGGCAGTGGCCAGCTCTCCCAGACCAGGGTTTCTCATTTTGTTTTAAGCTGCAACATTCAGAAGCTGCTGGGAATCCCAGAAGGGTTGTAAGTTTCAATACATGATCCCCAGCTGCTTTTCTCTCTGAGATCTCTGTTCATGTTGTTTCCTTCTGGATTGGAATACTGCTGTAAGGATCTGTATTTGAACATATCTTTGTGCCAAGCAGTGTATAACAAGAATGTACGGTATCTATTGTTTGTGTAAGTGGTCCAACATATAAGTTGTCCCAAAATGTTCTTTTCTTTGATTGTATTTTAACTAAAGCATTTTAATAGGTTTTATTTTGCTTAATGCCGGGTGGTGTGACCAGTCACAACATATCTGGAACGCACACTTCCCATTTATATTCAAAATAATGAAAGGTTTGGGTCTAAACGGCCTTCTCAAAACATTCTGGGGGGACCTGGTCCGGTCCACAACACTTGTAACCGAGGGTTTTCTGACTGACTCCTGTAATTGATTTTTTAGTGGAGTGGCTGGGGTTGGTTTGCTGGAGGTTGTGCTGTGAGCTGCCTTAGACATTCAGGGAGACCTGAGGATTTGGTGACCCAACTCTGGATGGAGCATGGAGACTGTAGTTACAGCATCTGAGCCTGCAACATGAACAACAAATGGAGCAGAGGCTGCAGAGATGGGAAGCTCTGAAACCACGCAGTGAGTGTGTGGGGGGAAAGTGATCCGCTGTGTCCACCCCGGATTTTCCAGGAACAGCTTCCCAAGCTCCACTTGACCCAGGAGCAGATTGTGAGTTTTGGGGGGGGATCTGGTCTGGTCCACAACACTTGTAACCGAGGGGTTTGTGACTGACCCCTGTAATTGAAAATTTAGTGGAGGGGCTGAGGATGGTTTGCTGGAGGATGTGCTGTGAGCTGCCTCAGACATTCAGGGAGACCTGAGGATTTGGTGGCCCAACTCTGGATGGAGCATGAGACTGTGGTTGCAGCATCTGGGCCTGTAACATGAACAACAAATGGAGCAGAGGCTGCAGAGAGGGGAAGCTCTGAAACCACGCAGTGAGTGTGTGTGCGGGGAAAGCGATCTGCTTTATCCACATCGGGTTTTCCAGGAACAGCTTCCCAAGCTTCACTTCCCCCAGGAGCAGAGTGTGAGGTGCCCTGACTGAACAAGGAGCTGGTCATAGAATATGGTCACCTCCTTCAACACGACCTGCAGCTTCACACCAGGGGGAGGATGGTGCTGCCAGTGGTTGTTAGGGTCACTGTTTCATTCAGCGTCTATGATCCAGAATTTTCCAGGCAGGACTAGGTGACATATCCATCATTTCCCACTATCTCAACATCAATGTTAACCATTCGGTGATGGAGGATATATATTGTAGATGAGTTAACTACATTGTTTCTCCAACAGCAGGGAGCTGCCGGGTGTATCCAATATAGTGAGATTCCCGATGGTGAAAATTGCATCTGCAGAGTACCCGTGTCAATGCGGAGAGGTAGAGGAACTGAAGGAGCTCTCTCCCTATTAATGTTACAGTGTACCCATGCACAGTACATCGTGTTGGTGAATACCCATTGTCCTGGCAGCAGGCACGGCCTCTTCATTCAGAAGCAGTCAGCCATTCCCATCGTCATCGGGTCTCCACTTAGAGAGAAATGAACATATCTTGGATAAAGGCCATCCCCTTGATGCACGTTTTAAAACACCATCCTCACCACCAGTCAATCACATCAAAATATTCCATGTGTACGGAGAGCAATGGGGTCACTTGCAGTGTCTGGGAGCAGACGATCAGGGATGGAGCAAAACATCCCATGTCTGAACGGATCTGAGTGAACTCCGCTCCCCCCGCCCCCCAACAGTACACAGTGTCATTCGGCCCTGTAATCCGTCTCCATTTCAGCAACATATTGTTTTCCTTTATTTCTGTAAATGAAATGACAGGTTATATCATGTTAAATTCCACCTGCCAAACTATTATCTATTACCTTTACCTCTCTGAATCTATTTGCAGACTCTCCTCCCTCTCTTGATAATTTAATCTCTTGCTTACCAACGCATTTCTTGCTTACCACAGCGATATTACCAAACTCAGAATCTGCATATCTGTCCATCCTCCTGATCATTAATATAAATTGTAAATAGTTGAGGACCCAGCGCTGGTCACTATGTGACCCTACTGGTTGCGTTCTGTCTAACTGATTGAGACTGATTTATCCTGAGTGCCTGCTTCCTGTATGATACCCAGTCCTCCCCCATCCTGTGCAACACAGTCGAAGGGTTGAATAAGAATAAGGAGCATCTGTGAGGAATCCAACCCTCGATGAGGCTGATGACAACGCGGCCTCTGTTCCACTTGCCTGCCATTTATCCATCATAAAACTCTAGTCTCTTGTTGCAGATTTCACCACATGAAAAAAGTCCACTCCACATCCACACATTCAATTACTTTTAGCATTTTACAGACCGCAATGAGATCTCCTTTCATTCTTATAAACTCGAGAGTATAAGCCTAAACTACTCAATTTCTTTTCATAAGACGAGCACTTCAAATATGGAATCAATCTAATGAAGCTCTTCTGAATTGCCTCCAATGGAAATACCTCATTCTGCAGGACACCCAAACTGTACTCCAGTTGCAGCCTCACTAATGCCTTGCATAGTTCCACCAACACTCCCTACCTTTCTACTCTATCCTTTTTATAAATAAACACTGAAATCATGCTTGCATTTCTCATTACTTTCAGTACCTACAGGCAGGTTTTCTGTGATATGCAAGTAGACACCCAGATCCATCTGCACATAAGCACCTTGAACTTTCTCTCCATTTCGATAATAATTTCTTTTTCTATTAGACTGGCCAACTTGAATGGCCCCATATTTATTCACTTTAATTTTCCTTGACAAATGTTGGCCCATTCTCCCAACCTATCCAGAGAGTTTTAAAATCTCTTGCATCATTATTCCGAAGTAACTTCCCACCTATGTTAGTGTCATCTGAAAATGTGGCGTCGTATTTTCTATCCCATCAACCGAGTACAGTAATACCATCAATCGCAAATGGTTGAGGCATGAATACTGAAATCAATGGCACCCCACAAATTGCATTTGCCAAAAGAAAATGACACATTTATTCGATCTGACTCCATTTTGTTGGTTAACCAATCCTCCATCCAAGCTAATAAATTACTCCTAAACCCATGTTGTCTGATCTTACCACTTACTCTTTGGAGAAATGACATATCCAATGCCTTCAGGAAGACCAGATATGTTCCATCTCCAGGATTCCCATGATCCACCTTGTTTATGACATCTTCAAATAACTCAAGCCAACAATTCAAACACGATTTAGCCTTCGTAAAACCATGTTGACGCTGACGAATTGTGGTTTGATTTTGCAAATGCCCTGAACAATGGACTCTAACAACTTGCCTTAAATTACAATAATTTATTTTTACACTTTAGTGCCTAATGTATAACATTATTACAAGTTCTTCCCTTTCGAAAAACTTCACGTTTTCTTTGAGTTTCTGTTTAATGGGAACAAGGCTTTAAGAGATCTGCTCCAATTGCTGAGTAAGAGACATGTGTGACTGAATGGACTCATCATCCTGCTAGTGTACAATATCGATGGGCTAACGTCTTTCTGGTGTTCCCATGTTGCCAACTCCAAGGTCACAATGACCTCCTACTGTCGATACTTTGGAGGATTGGGAGATGATGGAATCTTCCTGTTGCTGTGTAACATTTTGAGGGGCTGATGGGTCTTCTCATACTTCTCCATAACAGGTGGATATACTGAACGATCTCCTCATGTATCCCGGAGATGGGACCGAGGTATTGTTTGGTTTTCTCTTGTTCCCATACAACATACACGTGTCTAAATTACCTCTTACTTTCTCATGAAAGAAGTCTCAGATAGTTATTATCCTTATCCAATTCCCTTGCCATAGACTCGGTGGATCTGAATGGCCTTCTGTTATCCCAGTGTAACAATCTCCAGTCACTGTGTGATCTCTTCCAGTTCTTATGTTACAGACTTAAGGAAGATGAGTGGACTGATCCTGTTGCTGTTTAACAGGTTGATGGTGTAGCATGGCCTACTCTGGGTCCAGTGTTATAGGCTCGAATGGCTGATTGGCCTCCTTCTGTAAATGTATGTCAGGCTCCAGGGGCTGAATAGCCTTGTCCTGTTTTGGTGTAGCAGGGTCGAAGGACTGAATATCCTCCTATTGTTCATGTGTAACAGGCTGGAGAACGGAATGGATTCCTCCACTATCTGTGTAATTCACTTCACTTGTTAACTCCTTCTGTCATCTATGTTCAAATAAGATCATCTTTAATTTTTGTAAACTCCAATGGCTACTGGGTCAACCTGATCATCCTTTCGTTATAAGCTAGCAACTTCATTGCAGGAATCAGTTGAGGGAACCATCTCTGAGCTGCTTCCAATATAACAACATCCTTTGTTCATATAAGAGGCTAAATTTGTACACACTACTCCAGATGTGATCTCACTAAGACCCTGTACAGCAGCAGCAACATTTTACCAGCCTGCTGTAAGGTTCCCACCCAGGTTAGGGCAGTCTCAGTTCTCTGGGGGAATACAGAGCATTGTTGGAAGATCATTGTCCTTCTCTACTCCATCAGCATCACGGGAGATCTGGAGAAATTAAAGTTTGATAAGATCATAAATGATGTGGCGAGGTGATCTCTACCATTAATCTCCCCAGAGCCCACATCGCTCAGATTCCACAGGATCTAGTAAGATGGAGTGCAAAAACAGCAAGGGGAAGCAAACATTGATGGGAGTTATATATCAAAGTGAAAGCTGCAATACAAATGCTGGACATGTTATAAAACAGGAAATGAGATATACACATTTGTGGGTACTGCAGTAATAATATACTGTTTAAATTATATCTAAACTGTGTTAACCCAATTGAATGCTAATGCTGGTAAAAATGGATTTCATGACCACGTGTGAGATGGTTTGCTTTAACATTATGTCGAGCACTGAGCTCGAGATCAAGTTATTTAGGAATTGCTGTTGAGTGATCAGAAGAGCTAATTGAAACTTTTGCTGTAAAGGACCTTTTGGGAACAGTGACCAAAATGTGTTGGTTTTCTTTTGTGCTGTTTGAGCATGAAATTTTTGTTTTATTTGCAGTAACCGTTATAAATCTGAGTCATGTAAGCCATGAAGGTGTGAGGAGAAAGTGCGGACTACAGATGCTGAAGATCAGAGTCGAAGAGTGCGGTGCTGGAAAAGCACAGTCAGGCAGTATACAAAGAGCAGATAAATCGATGTTTCGGGCAATAGCCCTTCATCATGAATTAAACTTCTGGGGCAAGGGGGCAGAGAGATAAATGAGAAGGGGTTGCGGCAGGAGGGGGATAGCTGGGATTGCGATAGGTAACTGAAGGTGGGTTTGAAAGTGATAGGTGACGAAGGGAGACAGAACGCCTCATCTACTGCCTCCATTAAACCCAATGTGGTCTTCGCTACATTGGCGAAACAGGAGGTCAACTTGTTGATCATTTCAGAGAACATCTCTGGGACAGCCACATTGAACAACTTCATCGCCTTGTGGCTGAGCACTTTAACTCCCCTTCCCACTCTGCCAAGGACAAGCCTGCTCCATCGCCAAACCAGAGCCACCAGAAGCCTGGAGGAAGAAAGCTTCCTCTTCTGCCTTGGGACCCTCCAAACACAGGGGATCATAGTGGATTTCACCATTTCCCCATTTCCCCTAATCCCACCTTATCTTGCTCCAACCTTCCAAGTCAGCACTGCCGTTTTGCACGTTCCTATGTGTCCACCTTCCTCCCGATCAATCTGGTCCACCCTCCCCTCGACTATCACTTTCAACCCCACCTTCATCTACCTATTAGATTAACGGAGGCAGCTTAGAAAAATGCCAAGTGTTGCAGTAAGCCAGTGGATTCAGAGAAATGTGGGACACAGCAAAGGCTGACCAAGAAACTGAGAAGAAAATCAAAAAGAGAAAAAACGTACAAACGAAAGAAAAACACAAAGCCTGCTAAAAAGCTTCTATTAATGGATGAAAAAATAAAAACAAGGTCAAATGTGGAACAGTTGGTGTGCGTTCAGGATAATTTATTGCAGAGAACAGAGAAATCGCAGGGAAAAGAAACAGTTTCTTTGTGTCTATCTTCATGGAAGAATGTCCAGAAATTCTACCAGAAATACCAAGTGATCACTGGACTTTTGTAATTAAGTGTAAGACCGTTGTTATCAATGTTGAGGTTATCTTTGAAAAGAAAGCTGGATTGGGTATTTATAAATCTGACAGACTAGATGCACATCATACAAGAATTCAGAGGAAGCAGCAACAGACATGTTGATTGCATCGCGGATTTTCACTTTATTTTCCGACATATTCCCGAAAGGCATTTAGCCAATCGGGATAAGGCAAAGGTTATAAATATTATCCAACAGTTTAAGAACGGATGAATTTGGAGAATGGTGAACTA
The DNA here is from genome assembly GCF_047496795.1 of Chiloscyllium punctatum. NCBI lineage: Eukaryota > Metazoa > Chordata > Chondrichthyes > Orectolobiformes > Hemiscylliidae > Chiloscyllium > Chiloscyllium punctatum. The sequence goes on from NC_092742.1 coordinate 131,799,006, forward strand.
CAGACCAGTTATCTTGTCATCCGCAGTCAGGTATCTGTTGGACTCGATTACAAAGAACATGCTACTCGATATTTAGAAGATAATAACATAACTGGGGAGTGTGAGAATGTACCGATGAAAGTAAAACCAGAAGTGGCAAACATTTTTTGGAATGGTTTGAAGATGATTCTTGTGGGTAAAGGCAATGAAGAACCAATGGATAGCGTATAGTTGAATATTCATGAGCTTTTTTTTAAGAACTCACACAATAAACTCATAAAAAATGTTAAAGCGAGAGGTATTGGGAAGAACATATGCAACTGGGCAAGTAAAACTTAGGTTTACATTCATGTGAATGTAATTGTAATATAGAGGATGTCGTGCACCAATTGCATCTAGCGTTGGTAAGTCTAACTTTAGAGTATTGTGTATCGTTCGGAATCCCAATCTAAGAAAGAATATACTGACTACAGAGGAATTGCAAAAGGTATTCTACAACTTAATCCCTAAGTTGGCAAGCTTCTCTGACGGGGATCCTCAGCCTGTAATGTCGAGTTTCAAAACATGAGAGTTGATTGTAGTGAATCTTAGAAACATCGAAAGGACTGAATAACAGAGGGACATGAAGAAGTACAAGTAGGCGAGATAAGGGAGTATCCCACGATGTTCTACACAGACAAGTCGAACAGAATAATCAGCAGTTAGTGTCCATTAGAAATCAAAGAGGCAATCTGTGTGTCAAGGTGGAGAACATTGATGGATTGTTACATGAGACCTTCACATCTATTTTCCTTGCGAGAAGGAGGATACAGGTACAGAATTCAAGAAGATGGACTAAGAAGCTCTTGAACAGATTGATGTAAAATACGAGCAGAGATTTGAGGCTTTGTTCTGTATAAATTTGGACCAATCTCTATGTCTAAATGAGTTGTACCACAGGCAGCTGTTGGGGTCAAAGGAGGAAAGACGCTGAATGAATATTTTAATTAGAATCTGACCATAGGCGAGGTGCCAGAGAACTGGAGAACTGCGAATACGACTCCACTTCACAGTAAGGGTGGGAGAGATAGACCAGGTGACTATAGGCGAGCGAGTATTAGATCACTGTTAAGGAAACTACTGGATAAAATAGGGAAGGAGAAAATAGAACTCCAATCAGAGTTGCAAGGTTTGATCAGGGATGATCATCATGACTTTATCAGGAGGAAGTCACATCCAATGAATTTGATTGAATTAGTTTGAGGAGGTCGATTGTTTAGTTTTGTAGGAAGGCCTTTGACAAAGTTCCACCAAGAAAACTGAAAAATAAAGTAAAATCTTACAATATGATGGATAACTTGACAAGATGCAACGAAAATTGTTTTAGCAGCAGGAGACAGAGGGTGGTGGGAGAAGGCTGTTTGTGTTACTGGAGACCAGTGTCCCCTGGTATACCACAGAGATCAGTCCCTTAACAATAAGGGACACAACACTGACCTCTGTGGTACACCAGGGATACTGGTCTCCAGTCACACAAACATTTTTTAAGCTCTGATCGCCAGCATCTGCATTCCTCACTTTCTCCTGGACAGGTTAATGAACTAATTAAGAATTGGACCCTGGGTGTAGCGTTTCCTAATCAGGGTGTAGATTATAAGAGCAATTCAGGGCTTTGGTTGGGCCAAAATGGAGTACTGTATGTAGCTCCGGGAACCACATTCCAGGAAGGATGTGATTGTACTGGAGAGGGTGCAGAGGTGATTCACTAGGATGTTCCCTGGGATGGAGCATATCAGCTATGGAGAGAGGCTGAATAAGATCGGGTTATTTACTTCGGAGCAGAGAAATCTGAGGAGTCAGTGATTCAGAAGGATAAGATTATAAGCGACACGGACAGGTTGGATAGACAGCAACTGTTCCCTTTAGTGAGAGGGTCAAGAACAAAGGAGCGCACTTTTAAAGTGAAGAGTTTGAGATCCAGAGATGATTGAAATATTTTTTCACCTCGAGGTGTGGGGTTCTGGGATTACTTCCTGAGGGGGAATGATCACCTCACAATCGTTAAAAAGGACTTCGATGAGCAATTGGAAGTGTCATAACATTCCAGGCTTTGGGCCTGGTGTAGGAAAGTGGGACTAGTATAGATCGTGCTGTATTTCTGTCGGCCCAGAGTCTATGCCCCGTGAGTGTATGGTGTGGAAGGTCAATTATTGAGCAGTTTAAGGCAGGAATTGATGGGTTTCTGAAGAGTTATATTCATAAGGGTTATAAGAGTGAACTGTATTTGCTTGTTAAATTAAGTCAATGTGAGAAATATGTGAAAATAAGTGCAGTTTCCTTACAGTTTGAAAGCAGAGAATGGAGAATGGGGAATAGGGTTATGGCAGAACTAAGAAGCCACTACTTCAGTTCTGTCTTCACAAAACTTTCTAACAATACAAGGAAAACCGAGTCTGGTGTGGGAAAATGATAGAGTACATTGAACAATAAACATAGTAAGTAAATGGTTTGGGAGAAATTATTGGCGCTGAAAGTAATGGTCATAGACAACACTAACATAGATTTATGAAATGGGAATTAAGTTACAGAAACAAACTAGGAGACAAAAACATTTTGATTTTTAGAAAAATGTTGGTAAACCTCCAAGCACAGTTTAAAAAATCAAGTATGGGTGGATTGGGGCTAATATATGGACATGTTTCTATAATGGGACAGCTGGCAGGAAACAGTGAATAGAAATAAACAGACTCATCAAGTAATAGCCTGACATTTTCTGAAAGGTATGAAATCTGTGAGTATGACTATGTCCCAGACTCCCCATTACCGTCCCCGGATATCTCCTGTCTCATCAGCAGGACGAACACAGCAGAAGTGGCGGTACAGTGGGATACAGTTGGAAGGGAATTGCTCTTGGAGTCCTCAACAGTGACTCCGTATCCCATGAAGTCTCATGGCATTAGTTTGCACATGGGAAAGGAAACCTCCTGCTGACTACCATGTACCAGCTTCTCTCAACTGATGAATCAGTACTTCTCCATGCTGACCAACACTTGGAGGAAGCACTGAGGGTAGCACGTACGCAAGATTTACTCTGGGTGGGGGATTTCAATGTTCACCACCAACAGTATCTCAGCTACAGCATTACTGATCGAGCTGGCCGGGTCCTAAAGGATATAACTGGCGGCAGGTGGTGAAGGAACCAACAAGAGGAAAATACATATTTGACCACAGCCTTACTAATCTGCCAGTTACAGAAGTATCTGTCCATGACAGTATCGGTAAGAGTGACCACTGCACAGTCATTGTGCAGACAAAGTCACACCTGCATATTGAGAATAACCCCCACCAATTTGGGTGGTACTATCACGGTACTTAATAGGGCAGGCTTCGAACAGATCGAGCAGCTCAAATCTGGATGTCCATAAGGTGTTGTGGGTCATCAATAGCAGTGGAATTGTACTCCCGCATAACCTCATGGCCTGGCATATCCCCCTCACAACAATTGCCATCAATCCAGAGGATCAACATTGGTTCAACATGGAGTGTGCAGGATGGCAGGAGCAGCACTAGGCATACCTGACAATGAGGTGTCAGCCTGGTGAAGCCACCAAAAAGGACGACTTGTGTGCCAAACAGCATAAGCAGTAATTGATAGACTAGGCTAAGTGATCCCACAAGGAACGGTTCAGACCTAAGCTCTGCAGTCCTTTCACATCTAGTCGAGAAACGTTGGGGACAATTAAACAATTCAATGGAGGAAGAGATTCCACAAATAACCCTGTCCTCCATGATGGAAGAGCCCAGCACTTCAGTGTATAAGATAAGGCTGATGCATTCGCAACAATCTTCATTCAGAAGTGCTGAGTGGATGATCCATTTCAGCCTCCTACAGTGGTCATCAGCAATTCTGTTACCAGTCATCAACCAATTTGATTCAGTCCACGCGATATCCAGAAACGATTGGAGATATTGGATACTCCATAGGGTCCATAATCTGACAACATTCTGGCATAGTACTGAAAACTTGTGCTCCATAACTTGCCACTCCCCTAGCCAAACTGTTTCAATACAGTTACAACAATGGCTTTTCCTCATTATGTGGAAAATTACCCCAGGTATCTCCTGTATATAGAAAGCAGAACAAATCCAATCCGGCCAAATACCACTTCATCACTCTTCTCTCGATCATCAGTAAAGTGGTAGAAGGTCTCAGTGCTTTTAAGCAGCAACTTGCTCAGCAATACCCTGGTCAATGACGCCCAGTTTGGGGTCCACCAGGGCCACTCAGCTCCTGACTTCATTACCGTGGTTCAAACATGGACAAAAGAACTGAATTCCAGAGGTAGGGTGAGAGTGACAGCCCTTTAAGTCAAGGCTGCATTCGACCCTGTGTGGTATCAAGGGGCCTTAGCAACACTGGAATCGATGGGTATCAGGGGCAAAATCCCTGCTGGTTAGATTCATACCTAACACGTAGGAAGGTGCTCATGGTTGATGAAGGTCAGTCAACTCAGCTCCAAATCTGTGGGAGTCCCGCAAGCAGTGACCATAAACTTCTTCAGGGTTGCTTCATCAATGACCTTCCTTCCATTATAAGGTCAGAAGTGGGGATGTTCGCCAATGATTTACAATGTTCTGCAACATTTGTGTCTCCTCAGATCCTGAAGCAGTCCATGTTCAAACGCAACAAGATCTGGAGAGTATCCAGGCTGACAAGTGGCAAGTAATATTCAGCCCACACGAATGCCAGACCATGACCATCACCAATAAAATACAATCTAACCTGCCCCTTGGCATTCAATGGTGTTACGATCACTGAATCCTCCAGTATCAGATTCCTGGTGGTTAATCATTGCTCAGAAACTCACTGGTCTCGCCATATGAACACAGTAACTATAAGAGCACATCAGAAGCTAGGAATACTGCGGCGAGTAACTCACATTCTGACCTCCAAAAGTCTGTCCATTGTCTACAACGCATAAGTCAGAAGTCTAATAGGAGACTCCCAATTTGCCTGGATGAGTGCAGCCCCAACAACACTAAAGAAGCTTTATACCATCCAGGACAAAGCAGCCAGTTTGACTGTCTCTTTATCCACAATGCTCCACCATAAACGCTCAGCAGCAGCAGCAGTGTTTTACTATCTACTTGCTGCAATGAAATGATTCACCAAAGGTCCTCAGATGCCAGCTTCCCACCTCACGACCATGTCTATCTAGAATGACAAGGGCTACAGATGTATGGGAATACCATCATCTTCAGGCTCCCTCCAAACCATTCACCATCCTGACTTGGAAATTTATCATCGCTCCTTCACAGTCACTGGGTCAGAATCCTGAGATTCCCTTCCTAATGGCATTGGAGGTCAACCACAGCAGGTGGACTGCAACGTTCAAAAAGGCAGCTCACCACCACCTTCTCAAGGGCAACTCGGGACAAACAATAAATTATGGCCCAGCCAGTGACACCCAGATTCACAAAATAAATAAATAAAATTGACAAAGGACGGTTGCTGAGGTGTCACAGGGATCGGTGCTTGGGGCCCAGCTATTCACAATGCTCTTTAAACATTTGATTGCAGGAATCAGATACAATATATCTCAGCCTGCTGACAGCACTAACGGATGTGGGATTGTGAGTGGGTGAGGAGGATGTAAAAAAGCACCGAGAAGACTAAGACAAGTGGAGTGAATGAATAAATACGTGACAGAAGGAGAACAATGTGGCTAGGGGTGACGGTGTGCCATTTGGTGGAAATGATAAATTGCCAGCCTAACATTTGAAAGGGATAGGTTGGAACATGTTGATCTACAAAGGGACGTATGTTCCTTTTTGTTGTTACCTTCTGTGTAAACCTCTGAGGCCCATGCAGCGCACTGAGGTCTGCAACCAGAAGTCAATACTGGGCATGGCATTGGCACGCTGCCCAGTGTACACAGACCCACCAAGTAGGTAGCTGCAACACTGAAAAGAATCTGCATCTCCTTGTACACCAGTCGCTGAAAGTGATATTGCAGAAACAGAAAACAGGGAGGAAGATAAATGGTGTGTTGACCTTCATTTCAGGGGGATGTGAGTCTGGGAGAAAAGGTGACTTACTGCAGCTGTACAGGGCCTTGGTGAGATATCATCTTGAACATTGTGCAATATTGTGTGCAGTTTTGGTCTCCTTACCTAATAAACGACAAACCTGACATTGACGGAGAGCAGTGAAGGATGACCAGACTGATCTCTGGGATGACGGGCTTGTTGTGGAAGCAGAGTTTGGGGCGACTGGGCCAGTATTCTATGGGGATTAGGAACATGAGTGGCGATCTCAGTGAAATATAAATAAAAACTCTGACAGGGTGAGACATATTGAAAGCAGGAATGATAATTCCTCTGGCTGGGACGTCTAACACAAGGAGCCACAGTATTAGGTACAGGCAGTCACTCTGCATTGAGATGATAATAAATGTCTGCTCTTACTGACTGGGGAACCTGGGGAATTCGCACGCACCTGGAAACCTAGACACTGATTATAAATAAGGATTTAGAGACAGTAAAGGGATGGTGGGAGAGCAGGAGTACGGTATGGAAATGAAGGAACTACCATCATTATATTGTTTTGGTTAGCAAACTCGGTGGACCAAAAGTACTACTGCACCGCCTATTTTATAGCTTCCCAAGGTTACTCACATAAACAGATATGTATATCGTGTGGGTAAGTGCATTGAGGAGAGTTTTTCCATGAACTAGAATGAGGAGGCTAAATGTGTTTTCCATTCCCGATGTTTCTGTGCAGTCTGTGGGAAAGCTCTGTAAATGCTGTCACAAGCTCTCAGATGTTAGGAAGGAGGATTCTGCAGGGTCCACAGGACTGTGTTCCCATTCCCTTTTCCGACATTGCTGCTGAGGCCGTGTGTTCTGTCCGGTCTCATCCTTTCAGACCTCGGAGTAGTTTGATACAAATGAGTGCCCTTCCTTGGCCGTTTCAGAGACCATTGAAATGTTTATCACATGTCAGGGTTTTTGGAGTCACTTTTAGGCCAGCCCAGGAAATCATGGGAGATTCACTTCCTAAAAGTACATTGGAGAAGGAAATTCTGTTTCCAATCCATATTGTATTCAAGGTCACTGTTACTGACCCCAGATTTTAGATCTCGATATTTTATTAATTGTCTTTAACTTCCACCCGCTGCCAGAGCATTAGTCTGGTCTGGATTAGTAATCCAGTGACATTTCCACAACAGCACCATCTCCACATGGGGATCTGTCAAAAACCATACTGAGCAGGTTATTTCTGTGCTGCTTGACAGCTCTGTCAAAAAGAATTCCCACCAATTTGACAATCGTGATGGGACTGAGGAGGTGGTAATTGGTCAGATTGTAATTATTCCCGTTTTAGGGAACGGGATTTAGCTGAGTAATTTTCCACATTGCTGGGAGATGTCAGAGTTGGAGCTGGAATGAAAAAGCTTTCCCAGGGACACGGCCTGTTGTGCAGCACAAGTCATCAGTCCTATTGCAGGAATGGAGTCAGGACCCATTGTCTGTGTCGTATCTACTGTGTTCACCTGTTTCTTCATGTCACGTACAGCGAATCAAATTGGTTGAAGACTGACATCTGTGATTTTGTGGGTATCATGATGAGGGTGAGGTTATCATCGACTCAACACTTCTCGCAGAAGATGGTGCAGATAAAACACCCTTCTCTTTTACACTGATGTGCAGATCTGTTCCATTATTTAGGATGGGAATGTTTGTGGAGCCCTCTCCTCCAGTCATTTGTTTAATCGTTCCTCACCATTTATGACTGAATGTGACAGGACTGCAGTGCTTCGATCAGATCTGTTGGTCAAGTCCGGTAGCTTTAATGAGTTAGCATCAGGTTAAACTTCATGTGATTATGACTCTGACATGTTCACCCACACTCGTCACTGAGCCATAGATGGTGTTGATGGTAATGACAGACTGAGGTGTTATCCTGGCAAAAAGTGACAGGTTGAGGTTTAATGCTGTTCTGCCTCTCCTGCTGCTGTGGTCTACAGCAATACATGAATACGCAGTTTCGAGCTGCAATATCTGCAATGCAATTCTGCTGTCTGTTCCCCAATTCTCACTGAGACCCATTCACCCATCAGCCCTGTACTCAGTGACCGAACCTGGTTTCTGATGTGGAAATACTTCCATTTTCATACTCGATCCTGCTGAGTGTCTGTCTCCCCGGGTATAGCTTCCAATCTGACACATTCCGCCAAAGCATTTAACTGATCTTAATTCAAATGTTTAATTCACCTGAAACTTTTTCCTTGAGAAGTGCCATCTTCTGTGTTTAAAGTGAATGTTTTTCCTCTGTTTCTTTCCCTGACCATGATTAAGAGCTCCCTAGTGTCAGTGATACCAGCGTTATGTAGTTGCAGAGCCAATGAATTCTCTCGATTCCCAATCATCTTCACCACATTATATATTTTCTCTTTTGGTTTGATGCTTTTTCACTCATGGCTGCCCTGTTCTCCCATGAGTATGTTTTAAGTTCTTGGGGTTGCATTTCTGCTATTATCTACCGAATTATCCCCAGAACATCCTCCCATTGCTGCTCCATGGTCTTTCCTGCTCAGCTCCCCTTCCAATTAACTCTGGCCAGCTACGCCTGCATGTCTTTGTAGTTACATTGCTTAATTATAACCACATTACATCTTGACGAAGCATTACATATAAATTGAAAGAAGGAGTTTTGGGAGATAGGGCACGAAGAATGACTGGTGGATTTCTTAAAAAGATACAAAGGGAGAACGAGAGAGAAGATACAGATATGGAGATGTGGAAAATGAGAAAAATACATTCTCGAAAGAAGTAGGTGAACGTCCCCCAATGTTCTGGCAATGCCTGTGTACTGTGGTCCTTTGTACAGTGTATATACAACAGAGTAATATGTTCAAATGTTGATGCTGATGCCAGAATATTTATCTCCAATAATATGACTGACACTAGCTTTGGAAAGAACCCAGCAGGCCAACGTATTGAAGTCCCGGTAGAAAGGGGATTAACTAAAATAAGTTGGGACACCAGAATCAAGAATTTGGAGCACACATCCTGGAAAGAATGAGAGATTAGAGTTGGGAATCCCAGAAAAGGAGGGAACGTTGAGGGGATCAAATCATGTTTTAATGTTTTATCAATTTTATACATCATATGCATCATTTTTTGTTAACTGTCTCTGTTGTTTATTTGCAATGTGTTGTGCACATACGAAAAATGTGACTTATCTGCACACACACATTGATTAAGCAGTGTATATAAAATCATTTTTCCACCATTGAAACTATCCTGTTGTCGTGTTACGAGGATACATGAACACCAACTGGCCAGCAAAAGACATGACGCACTATAACTATGTTCCATACATACAGACAAAGAAGGAAATCACTTTGACTGGGTCAAAGTACACACACATACTCAGACACGCAAGGACCTTCTTAGAGGAATGGTATTCTTACCGGAAGTCCATCAATAAACGCACCAATTTAGATCCTGTCTACTTTCTCTTGTTATAATAACCGTAAATGACATCACCTACTTTAAGAAACCAAGCCCTATAAATAGCAAGGCGGGGCATACCACCAGAGCTTCAGCAGATACTCTCACTGATGATGCCACCTAGTCATAGTGACGAAACTTCTGAAAACATACCTTCAAGCTCAGCAAGCTAACTTGCACACATATAAATTGTTATTTTTTGTTTATTAGTGGAATTTAGGAGTTCTCTGTCGCTCACGTTTTGACAGATTATGATGTGAGGTGAGCTTTTCTAAGTGTGTGGTTTTAATTAACAGAAGGGTTCGACATCAATGTCATAACAGTTTGGGGCATTGCCGTATGGCACTTGGAACGACTTGAACAGATTTGAGATATAACAGGTCCTAGCAAATTCCAACTCATTGCAATTAGTGACTTTGATCTTCAAATAAAACCAGTGGGAAAATTCGTTTAATTTTGTTACTGGTTGTTGGTAAGAATTCACGTGAATGAATAGAAAGTTCAAGAAGTGAGAAGTGCGGCAGAAATGGCAGGTAAATATGCATTGTGGCATGTGGTGAAATTTAGCTTCTGGCAGGAATTTCATCCTGAGAGGAATAGAAATTGGGAGAAGGGACGATCACACATTACAAAGCGAACAGTAGCTCACAATAGTTTACCACAGGTGAAGAAAGAAGGGCAAGGGGGTTGAAAGTTGGTGAAAGACCTCAGGTGCTCTCACTATATGGGAGTGGAACACAAAAAATTACAGTACCATGGTTTAAGAAGGACACAGGGAAAAAGTTGTTTTCACTGCAGTAAACTGGGGCACACCGTGCTGGTCCTTAAAGGAAGACACGTTGGGAAAATATGTGGTGGAAGAGGCTAGGCCCAATGGCATTAGTGAAACTAGTAAAGGAGAACCCAAGTGGAGCCGAGGAGCTGCAGGAAATTGCACAGCCTAGTCAAGGGCTGGGTATGGAGGCAGTGCCTGATCTCTCTAAAGAATTCACCACTGTAGATAAAGTTACTCAGAATGAACAGGGGGAGAAGGACAAGAAGTTATAATTTTGTGAGATATTGGATCTGCTCAGTCTCTTATGCTTGAGAAGTGAGGCACCGGAAAAGCACAACAGATCAGGCAGCATCCAATCAGCAGGACAATCGAATATCAGGCAGACACCCATCGTCAGGAGTGTGGTGGGGGGGACAAGGACGCTGAAAGATAAATACAAGGGGAGAAGCTGAGCTGGTAGGAGGGTCACTAGGAAGGCAATAAGAAGATGTAGGTGGGAGTGATAATGATATGTCAGAGGGTAGGGTGGAGTCGATAGGTGGAAAGGAAGATGTCTAGTTAGGGCAGTCCAAGAGGGCAGTGCTAGTTTGAACGGTTGGATCTGGGAGAGGTTGGTGGAGGGGTGATTTGGAATTTGGTGAAGTCAATGTTGATGCTGTACAGTTTGAGGGTTCCAGCTGGCCTATCACCGATAGGAGTTCTATCACCCTCCTCTCCGACTTACCACCATCACACCCCACTTACCACCATCACTCCCTTCCACGAAGCTCCACCCCCACCCTCCCATTTATTTTTCAACCTCCTTCCCCCTCCCTTACCGCCCACTTTCCTGATGAAGCATTTATGCCTGAAACGTCAACGCTCCTGCCCCTCGGATGCTGCCGACGTGCTGTGCTTTTCCAGCCTCACACTTTGCAACTCTCATCTCCAGCATCTGCAGCCCTCACTTTCTCTCACCCTCGAAGAGTAAGAGAAGAAAGTTTGTTTCACTCTTTCAGGCATGTTAAACAAGAGCGTGTTAATTTGTGGAATGGGGACAGAAATTAAGCATTCCCTTGTGTAACATCAGGATGGAATTCCAAATCAAGATTAGGGAAGTAACAGTGACAGTGAGTAGCAGAGTGTCCGTTCCAGGAATGCAGTTTGTTCTTGTGAACGATTTAGCAGGAGGTGAGGTGGGATAGGCACCCCTTGTGGTGGAGGAGCCAAAGGAAAACTAGGGAATTGGTGAGTTAAAGAAAATTACCCAGTAATTTTTCCAGTCTATGTAGTAACAAGATCCCACTGTCTTAAGGTACAGCAGGAAGGAAAAACGAATGAAAAAGACAAATGGGTTGATGCTCAGTGAACTGACACCCTGTTTGATGTAACGGTGCAGGAAAAACCTGAACAGGCAGAGGATCAGGCAGAGGTGTTTAGTCCTGAAAGGCTAATGGACTTACAACAGATATATACACACACATACACACACACATACACATGCACACACACAGAAAAGGAATCAGAATATATTGCTAACGTTATTAACTTAAAGATAGAATCAAAAAATTAAAATGGAGACCCTGATAGATAACAGCAGAAGGGAAATGGGCCGAAGTGCACCAGATTGTGTAAGCAGTAACGTACAGTGTTATGGGTAGTTCATAAACTAACCGCAGGCGATCACCTAAGTGTACAGAAGACTCAGGCTAAGGTACAGAAGCATTTCTAGTGGCTTGGAATGCACAAGGACGCTGTTAATTTTTGTTGTACGTGACATACATAGCAAATGGTAGGTAAGTAACAGGCAGTAATAAAACCAGCACCTTTCTTGCCAATTCCTGCATTCGAAGAACCTTGCACGAGGGTTATGATTAATTGTGTAGCTCCCCTTTCTAAAGTAAAAGTGGAAATAAATATTTGCTGATGATAATGGATGCGTCTGCCAGATTTCCAGAGGCAATTCCATTATTGGAGTGTCAAGGCAAAAAGGGAGGTGGAGGAGTTGGTAGCTTTCTTTACTCGCTGTGGAATGCCCAGAGAGATTCAGTCAGACCAAGGACTCATTTTACTACTCAGCTGTTTAAGGAAGTCATGGATGGCTTAGGCATACAGCACTTCAAATCAAGGGCGTCCCATCCTGAATCCCAGGGAGCCTTGGAATTTAACATCAGATGCTGAAGACTATGTTGACAGCGTACTTTCAGGGTTGGCCAAATGATTGGGAAAAAGGTGTCCCATTAAATTGCTTGCCATTAGAGATGCCCCAAATAAATCTACTCACTTTGCTTCCTTTGAGTTAATATTTGTACATGAAGGGAGAGATCCTTTGAAACTAATTAAATATGACTTGACAGGACCAAAGTCAGAGATCTCACACCTGGATTATGTGTATGAGGTAAAGGAGAGAGTAGATGGAGTAGGTGAGTTTGCTAAACAGTATCTGAAGAGCATAGCATAGAGTCAAGCAGGTGGCAGATAAAAACTCTGAAACTTTGACGATTTCCCGTGGGGATGAAGTATTAGTATTGCCACCAGTGGTAGGAAATCCCTTCAAAGCCAGGTTTAGTGGTCCCTTTCAAATTAAAAAATAAGGGGAGTCAGTTAAACTATCTAGTAAAGATACCAGAGATGACAAAAATCTTTATCGAGTATTTCATATGGATGAATAATGCACCAGCCACATTTAAGACTCAGAAACAGAGGTGTGGCCAGATGAACAAATTGTGCAGCTTATCTGTATGATGTAGTGATCTTTAGCAAGTGATTGAAAGCGCACATTTTGCAGTTGCCAGAGCATGTTGAACGATTGCAAGAAGCAAAATTGGTAATAAACTTAAAGAAAACAGAATTCGCGAAGGCAGAGGGGACGTTGTTGGGACATTACATTGAACATGGAAGGTTGATCCCATGGAACACAAAGACGAAGGGCTTTGAGGAATTTCCACGACCATCCTCGAAGAAAGAGGTGCTTCAATTTTTGGAACTAAGTAGAGTCTATCGGAACTTTGTTGCAAACTTCAGCAGTGTATTGGCACCACTGATGGATTTACTAAAGAAGAACACAGAATTGTGGTGGACAGAACAATGCCAGGAGGCATTTGAGAATTTTAAAGCAGGATTAATCACCACACCAGCTTTAGCTACACCAAATATACTGAACCCCTTTGAAAATTGTGTTTGATGCTCGGGATATAGGGGTCGGAGATTTATTGATACAGACAGATGATGATAGAATTGAATAGCTAATTGGCTACTTGTCGAAAAAATACAATATCCACCAGAAGAAAAAAATACAAAATCTCCATTATTGACAAGAATGATTACGTTTCACACTGGCCTGACAATATTTTAATGCGTAAATGACAAACAAATTGTCGGAGATGGTTGTGGACAACGACAAATCTCTCGCATTGTTTGGAATATTTAAAGACCAGAATATGAGACTATTTAGTTGGAGTCTTACCTTACCGACTTTAAACTCACAAAATGTACATACTGTGGCTCCTACAATGTGATAGCAGATGTGTTTTCGCGGATTTAAAGGAAAGCAGTGGAGATAAGATTTGACTTATTCCAGTGTTGTATTGGTGAGCAGAATTAATATGAATGATATAACTGAGATTAATACTTTTGTGTTTCATATAATTGGGATTAAGAATTAGTGGAAAAGGAATGATGCAATCTTTTCATTCTGCTGGTTCACTTTATTTTCTGAAGTGGGAAGATGTTATGAAGCCAAAAACATGTGTGGGCACTTTAAGACAGAACGGGTTTTGTTGAACTGAAATTAAAGCCACAGATGCCAGCTAAAGGTCACACTGTTCCATTACCATTAGCTGAGAAATGGATACCTGAGTTTTGGTTGCTGTTTTGACAGCCATGCAAATGCAACCAAAGCGTTTAAATAACGCTCATGATACCAGAAACCAACAGAATTTGAATATTATTGGTCGGACACCTGGACAGCAATCAAATTATGAGAATTATTTTATCATTGGGACTATAGAAACCCAGCATTTTGAACACTAGAGGGAGAGCTACTGCCATCCAACAGTAGAGCAACTGCTGTCGAGCAGGAGTGCTAACTGGCCATCTCAAACACTCTCTATCAAAGACACATGTTCATGTAAACCTACTTACAATAAAAAAAATGACCCAGGGAGATCAGCAGCTGAAAGAGTGAACACAGCGGGGAAGATAGAGACTGTATGGTCTTGAGATTTTAATGTTTCATATGTGGGTTGTTGGAATAGCATATATTTACAGAGTTAGAGTCAGATAGTAAGTAGCTAAGAAAAGTGGGGCTTGTATTTCTGAATAGTTGTTGTTCAGTGTTCACTATTAAAGTAAAGAAACTAACTTGATAATTTTTGTTTAAATAGTGGAATGTAGGAGGTCTGTGTCGCTCATATTTTAACAGATTACGAGGTGAGGCGAGCTTTTCTGGGTGTTTGGGTTTAATTAACAGAGGGGTTCGAGTCCACCTTGTAAATATCCATCCACGCTTACCCCATTTCCCTGCAGTTGGCCCATATGCTTCCAGTCCTTTCTTATCCACATGTTTATCCAAATGTTTTTGAAATGTTGTTAATATACCCCTCAACCACATCTTCTGGCAGCTCATACACGTACCAGCCCTCTGTGTAAAGACGTGGCCCCTCAGGTTCCCTTTTATTACTTCCCCTTTAACCTTAAAATGATCCCCTCTAATCCTCGATTCTCTCCACCTTGGAAAAACACTGAGAGCATTAACCCTATGCATTCCCCTCGTGACTTTATACAGCTCTATAAGTACTCCCTCAGTCTACTACACGCTAAAGAAAAGGTCCTAGCTTGTCCACCCTCTCCATATAACTCAGACCATTGGGTCCTGGCAACGTCTTTGTAAATTTCTTCTGCACTCTTTCTAAGTTACCATACCTCCGTATTTTTTTGCAGTAGCCTACCATGGGGAACCTTATCAAACGCCTTACTAAAATCCGTATACACCACATCTACCGCTTTCCCCTCGTCCACCTCCTTAGTAACTTTCTCTAATAATTCAATAAGGTTTGTGAGGCACGACCTGCCTTTCACAAAACCATGCTGACTATCCTTGATCACATTATTCCTATCCAGATGTTCATAAATCCTATCCCTTACAATTCTCTCTAAGACTTTGCCCACACCAGAAGTGAGGCTCACCGGCCTATAGTTACTAGGGTTATCCCTACTCCCCTTCTTGAACAAGGGAACCACATTTGCTTTCCTCCAGTCTTCTGGCACTATTCCTGTAGACAACGAAGAAATAAAAATCAACGCCAATGGCTCTGCATTCTCCTCCCTTGCTTCCCAGAGAATCATAGGATAAATGCCTGCATATAGGAGCAGCAAGTGTTTTCTTCAAACAGGTGGTATTGAATGTCAGGATTTCCCTCCTCAAGGGTGTTTGGGGAGCTAGATGACTGAATGTATTTGAAGAGGAGGTAGATGGACATTGACCTGTCAGTGAGTTGAGGGCTATGAAGAATTGGATATGTAAGAGGATTTGAGACGAAGAGCAGATCAGTCATGATCTTAAAGAAGTGCAAGGCAGGCTTGGGGGGTGAATAACATGCCCCTGTTTCTGATGTTCTCCCATTCTGTTATTGGAAAGTTAGTGGGTCTTATTTTCATGAATGTTCTGTTATTGAATGTTGCAGACAGGGAGACCAGACGATTTTGTGAGCCATCCCTGAGTGAGGTATGGGGGGTGGGGTGCTGTGTTTACACTGAATCTGGGTGTACAACATGACCAACAAATGAAGCACAAGTTGCAGAGAGGAGAAGCTCTGTGAAGAGAGATGAGGGGCCTCTTTCGTTCCCAGCCTGGGTTTTCCAATTACATTCCCCAATTCACTTCAAACAGTGTGGGACAGTACTGAGGTGCTGAATGGTCTCCTGTGTTTCTGTGCAACAGGTTACTGGAGAAAGTAGCCTCCAACTGCTCCTGTCTAGCAGGTTTGAGGGCCTGAATGTAACACAGGAACATGGGACTGAGGAGCAGGAGTGGGTCATTAGATACATTGAGCCTTCTCACCAGGCACTAAAATTGTAGCTGATCAGGTTGTGGTCTCAGCCCCACTTTCCTGTCTGCGTCCCATTATCCGTGACTCACTTCTTTGTCAAATTTTTAACTAACGCAGCTTTCAATCAATGTGAACATAGAGACATAATAACCTTCCACTGAAGAGAATTCCGACTTGAAAGGTCCTTTCAGAATTGTTCGTCATCCCTCTTATCGAATCAGAGAGTCATACAGAATGGAAACAGACCCATTAGTCCAATCATTTCACTCCGATCAGATATCAAATCTGATTTAGTCCCATTTGCCAGCATTTGGCAAATATTCCTCCTGTGATTGTACCGCCTTGACCACTTCCTCTGACTGCTCTTTCTGTACCACTCTCTGTGTGAAATATTTACCTTCAGGTCCCTTCTAAATCATTCGCCCTCTCCCCTTCAACCTATGCTGTCTTGTTCTGGACCCCACTATCCTTGGGAGCAGAACATGGCTGTTCAGAATATCCATGCACCTGGTGATATTATTAACCTCTATAATGTTGCCTCTCAACTCTGACACTCCAGGGGGAAACACCTCAACGTAATCAGCCTCTCCCTATAGCTCAAGCCTCCAGTCCTGGAACATACGTGTTTCTATAGAAAACCGAATTGTATGCAGTATTCTTAAAGTGGCCTCACCAACATCCTGTACAGATGCAACATGCCACCACAACTCCTATACTTAATGCTCTGACTGATTAAGGCAAATGTGCCAAATGTGTTCAGCACCACTCTGTCTACCTGTGACTCACTGCTACAGGTAATCATGTACGTAAACATCAGAAAGTTAACATGATGGTAGTGCCAGCAGATAGGAGGACCAGTGATACATTGATCATTATTGAGATTAGATTGTGTTGGGAACATAAGTTTAACATGTCAGGAAGTGAAATCAAATCAATGGGTTCAGGATGCTTAATATACAAAATAACAGATAGCCCGGAGTGAGTTACAGACTGGAATCTAATCGAGGGGTTTGTGTGGTTAATATACAGAATAACAGATAGCCTGGAATATGTTACAGGTTGGAACCTAATCGAGTGGTTTTAGATGGTTTATGTGCAGGATAACAGATGCCATGGAGTGAGTTACAATCTGGAATCTAATCAAGGGTTTCAGGGTGATTTATATACGAATAATAGATACCCCGGTGTGAGTTACAGACTAGAATCTAATTGAGGGGTTCAGGGTGGTTTATTTACAGAATAACAGATAGCCTGGGATATGTTACAGTTTGGAACCTAATCGAGGGGTCTTAGATGGTTTATGTACAGAATGACAGATGCCATGGAGTCAGTTACAGTCTGGAAACTAATCGAGGAGTTCAGGGTGGTTTATATATAGAATAACACATAGCGTGGAGTGTGTTACAGATTGGAAACTAATCGAGGGATTTAGGATGGTTTATGTACAGAATAACAGAGACCCTGGAGTTAGTTACAGCCTGGAATCTAATCAAGGGGTTCAGGGAGTTTTAGGTATAGAACAACAGACAGCCCGGATTGAGTTACAGCCTGGAATCTAATCGAGGGGTTCAGGGAGTTTGAGATACAGAATAACAGATAGCTCGGAGTGAGTTACAGCCTGGAATCTAATCGAGGGATATGTTAACCTTTTTATGTGAAATAACTTATAACTGGGAGTGAGTCACAAAGTGTACTATTGGCCAACTGCTTTCAAATCTTGACTCACATAAACATAATGCAGTCACAAACTACACAACTTTACTGACTCCCAACTTTCCTAGTTTGAGGCCTCTCCTCCTCTGTTTTCCACTTTCACTTAAGATATTAATATACCTTTTATAATGCACTGCCCTTCTGGTTACAGTGCTACCTATCTCTCACTGTCTCATTTATCTTCAATCCTGTTGAAAGATACTTAAATCAACAGACGCACAAAGTTCCAGAAAGAGCTTTGTTCAATTGCAGGTGCATTATTTTCTTTTATTTGTAGACAACATACAATTTGAACTCACAGAAGGTCAGTGTGGGATTTGAGAAACCCTTCAATTTTGGATAAGGAAGAGCCAGGCAGGATTCTGATCCAACGCTGCAAATCTACAATTCAGTGGCTGAGCTCTTTCAGGTTTTGTATATTATGTTTCTCTCATATATTAGGAGCTTGGAATGTAAGGCAAACTTTACTGGAATGTCACATTGTCTCTCCGCATT
Source organism: Chiloscyllium punctatum (assembly GCF_047496795.1). NCBI lineage: Eukaryota > Metazoa > Chordata > Chondrichthyes > Orectolobiformes > Hemiscylliidae > Chiloscyllium > Chiloscyllium punctatum. The sequence goes on from NC_092742.1 coordinate 131,817,495, forward strand.
CACTGTAAACAGGTTCTGGGATTTACATTTTAATCACCTTCAAAGAGCTGTCTCCATTGCCTATCTCTGCTAGCATCAATGAATGGAAATGGCTTTTGACACATTGCCCCTCTCCCTTGCTGATAGTATTCCTGACACAAATCAGTCAGCCAGACATTTTAGATTTGTCCACAGACATCATTTTATATCAACAAAACGATGACATTGAGTTTATAAATAAGGAAAAGCAAGAGAGACTGTCAACATCAATACAGTTTGAAAATATATAAAACATTGAACATGCACACAGAATCGCACACACACACAGAATCTCACACACAGGGATACAGATACCTTCCAGGAGCTGTCTCCATTTCCTGTCTTGCAAGGGGATTCATGTTATGGTGATGCATTCATGCAGGACAGTAAACAGCTTTTGAGACTTTCCCCATTGTGACAGAAATTCAGCCCCAATCTGAAACTTGGAGATATGTAACAGAACAGAAATGAACCAGCAGCTTTCTGTGTTCCTGCTCCCAATGTAACATTTGACCATTTAGTTTATCTTGTCTTCAGTCTAACGTCCAACAAGGATCACTTCACAGATCCAATAACACATCCTCAGGAGTGAGTTCCAGACTGGAATCTAATTGAGGGGTTTAGGGTTTACATACAGCATAAGAGACACCCAGGAGTGAGGGACAGAGTGGAATCTAATCGAGAGGTTTGAGGTGGTTTACATACAGAATAACAGATAACAAGTAGTGAGTCACAAAATCGCGGGGTCAGACAGTCATAGAGATGTACAGCATGGAAACAGACTCTTTAGTCCAACCCATCCATGCCGACCAGATATCCTAACCTACTCTAGTCTCTTTTTCAAGCACTTGGCCCATCTCCCTCCAAACCTTCCCATTCATATAACCATTGGGCTGCATTTTAAATGTTACAATTGTACCAGCCTCCACCACTTCCCCTGACAGTTCATTCCATTAATGTACCACCCTCTGAGTGAACAAGTTGCCCCTTAGGTCTCTTTCATATTACCTCTCACACTAAACCTATGTCCTCCACTTCTGGACTCCCCACCCCAAAGAAAATACTTTGTCTATTTATCCTATCCATGCCCGTCATGATTTTATAAACCTCGATAAGGTCACACCTCAGCCTCTGATGCTCCAGGGAAAACATCCACAGCCTATTCAGCCTCTCCCTGTGGCTCAAATCCTCTAACCCTGGCAACCTCTTGTAAATCTTTTCCTTCCGAGAGGAAGGAGACCAGAATTGCACGCCTTATTCCAACAGTGGCCTAGCCCATGTCCAGTCCAGCCACAACATGACCTCTCAATGCCTATACTCAAAACTCTGAACAATAAAGGAAAGCATACCAAATGCTACCTTCATTATCTTATCCACCTGCCACTCTACTTTCAAGGAGCTACGAACCTGCACTTCAAAGTCTCTTTGTTCAGCAACTCTTCCTCGGACCTGACCATTAAGTGTATAAATCCTGTTCAAATTTGTTTTCCCAAAATGCAGCGCCTCGTGTTTATCTAAATTAAACTCCATCAAGTGGAATAGAATTGAGGGTTTTGGGGTGTTTTTGAAACATGCCAGTCACAGATACATGGCAGTGAGTTACACGTTGGAATCTAATCGAGAGGGTTCCAGGTGATTCATAAAATCCCGACAGTGGGGAAGCAAGCCCTTCAGCCCAACAAGACCACACTGACCCTCAGAAGAATAACCCATCCAGACCCATTTCCCCAAATTTACCCCTGACTAATGCACCTCGCATACACATCCCTGAACACTGTGGACAATTTTAACAGGGTTTGGATTGGATGGTTAATATACAGACTAACAGATACCCAGGAGTGTGATACAGGCGGGAATCTAATCAAACGTTTGAAGTGGCTAATGTACAGAGTCCCTTAAAATTGGAAGTCAGTTACAAATTGGAATTTTATCAAGGGGATTTGGGACGATTATGTGTACATTAACAGATACCCCAGAGTGAGTTACAGACTGGAATCTAATCGATGGTTTCAGGGTGGTTGATATGCAGAATAACAGGTAGCCCGGAGTGAGTTATAGAGTCAGAGAATCATAGAGATGTACAGCATGGAAACAGTCCCTTCGGTCCAACCTGTCCATGCCGACCAGATATCCTAACCCAATCTCGTTTCACCTGCCAGCACCTGGCCTATGTCCCTCCAAACCCTTCCTATTCATAAACTCATCCAAATTCCTCTTAAATGTTGCAATTGTACCAGCCTCCACCAGTTCCTCTGGCAGCTCACTCCATACACGTGCCACCTTCTGCATGAAAAAGTTGTCCCTTAGGTCTCTTTCATATCTTTCCCCTGTAAAACTAAGCCTATGCCCTCTAGTTCTAGACGCCCTTGCCCCAGGGTAAACCTCGATATGTTCACCCCTCAGACCCCGACACTCCAGGGAAAACAGCCCCAGCCTGTTCAGCCTCTCCCTGTAGCTCAAATCCTCCAACCCTGGCAACATTCTTGTAAATGTTTTCTGAACCCTTTCAAGTTTCACAACATCTTTCCGATAGGAAGGGGACCAGAATTGCACGCAATATTCCAAGAGTGACCTAACCAATGTGCTGTACAGCCACAACATGACCTCCCAACTCCTGTACTCTAACCAATAAAGGAAACCATACCAAACGCCTTCTTCACTATTCTATCTCGCAGCGACTCCACTTTCAAGGAGCTATGAACCTGCACTCCAAGGTCTCTTTGTTCAGCAACACACCCTAGGACCTTATCATTAAATGTAGAAGTCCTGCTAAGATTTGCTTTCCCAAAGTGCAGCACCTCGCATTTATCTGAATTAAACTCCATCTGCCACTTCTCAGTCCATTGGCCCATCTGGTCCAGATCCTCTTGCAATCTGAGGAAACCCTCTTCGCTGTCCACTACACCTGCAATTTTGGTGTCATCTGCAAACTTACTAACTGTACCTCTTATGCTCGCATCCAAATCATTTATGTAAATGACAAAAAGTAGAGGGCCCATCACTTATCCTTGTGGAACTCCACTGGTCACAGGCCTCCTGTCTGAAAAATAACCCTCCACCACCACCCCGCTGTCTTCTACCTTTGAGCCAGTTCTGTATCCAAATGGCTACTTCTTCCTGTATTCCATGAGATCTAACCTTACTAATCAGTCTCTCATGGGGAACCTTGTTGAACGCCTTACTAAAGTTCATTTCAATCACATCCACTGCTCTGCCCTCATCAATCTTCTTTGTTACTTCATCAAAAAACTCAATCAAGTTTGTGAGACGTGATTTCCCACGCACAAAGCCATGTTGACTATCCCGAATAAGTCCCTGCCTTTCCAAATTCATGTACATCCTGGCCCTCAGGATTCCATTCAACAACTGGCCCATCGCCGAGTTCAGGCTCACCGGTCTATAGTTCCCTGGCTTGTCTTTACCATCCTTCTTAAACAGTGGCACCACGTTTGCCAAACTCCAGTCTTCCAGCATCTCACCTGTGACTATCGATGATACAAATATCTCAGCAAAAGGCCCAGCAATCACTTCTCTAGCTTCCCACAGAGTTCTCAGGTACACCTGATCAGGTCCTGGGGATCTATCCACCTTTAAACATATCAAGACATCCAGAACTTCCCCCTCTGTATATTTGCAACATTTTTAAAGATGTCACCATCGATTTCCCTGCATCTATATCTACCATATCCTTTTCCCCAGTAAATACTGATGCAAAATATTCATTTAATATCTCCCCCATTTTCTGTTGCTACACACAAAGGCCGCCTTACTGATCTTAGAGGGGCCCTATTCTCTCCGTAGTTACCCTTAGTCCTTAATATATTTGTAAAAGCTGTTTGGATTCTCCTTAATTGTATTTGCCAAAGCTATCTCATGTCCACGTTTTGTCTTCCTGATTTCCCTCTTAAGTGTACTCTAACTTCCTTTGTACTCTTCTAAGGATTCACTCGATCTATCCTGTCTATACCTGACATATGCTTCCTTCTTTTTCTGAACGAAACCCTCAATTTATTTTGTCAGCCAGCATTCCCTATAACTACCAGCCTTCCCTTTCAACCCTGACAGGAAGTTACAGCCTGAAATCTAATCGCAGGGTTCAGGGTGGTTTATATACAGAATAACAGATAGCCCGGAGTGAGTTACAGCCTGGAATCGAATCGAGTTGTTCAGAGTGGGTTATCTACAGAATAACAGATAGCCCGGAGTGAGTTACAGCATGGAATCGAATCTAGGGGTTCAGGGTGATTTATATACAGAATAACAGATAGCCCGAAGTGATTTATAGCCTGGAATCTAATTGTGGGATTCAGGGTAGTTTATCTACAGAACAGCAGACACTCCGGAGTGAGTTACAGCCTGCTATCTAATCGAGGTGTTCAGGGTGGTTTATATACAGAATAAGAGATATTCTGGGGTGTGTTACAGCCTGGAATCTAATTGAGGGGTTCAGGGTGTTTTATATGCAGAATAACAGATACCCCGGACTGAGTTACAGCCTGGAATGTAATCGAGGGGTTCAGGGTTGTTTATATACAGAATTAACGGATACCCCGGAGTGAGTTACAGCCTGGAATCAAATCGAGGTGTTCAGGGTGGGTTATATACAGAATAACAGATAGCCCAGAGTGAGTCACGGCCTGGAATCTAATCGAGGGGTTCAAGGAGGTTAGTATACAGAATAACAGGTAGCCCAGGGTGTGTTACTGCCTGGAATCTAATCAATGTCTGTTCACTTTATGATAGGACGGGTTTTGCTGAATCGAAAGTACGGCCACAGATGCCAGCTAAAGGTCAGACTGTTCCAAATGTAACAATTCGCTGGGAAATGGAAGCCTGAGTTCTGGTTGCCGTTTAGACAGCAATTCAAATGTAACCAAAGAGTTTAAATAACGCTCAGGATACCAGAAGCCAATGGAATTTGAATATTATTGTTTGTCCACCAGGAAAGCAATCAAATTATGACAATTATTGTATCATGGGAAGTATACAATCCCAGCATTTTGAACAATAGAGGGAGAGCCGCTGCCATCAAACAGCAGAGTAACTGCTGTAGAGCAGGAATGCTAACTGACCATCTCAAACACTCTCTATCAAAGACACATGTTCATGTCAAACCTACTTGCATTAAAATAAAACATGACCCAGGGAGATCAGCAGCTGAACGTGAACACAGCGGGGAAGATAGAGACTTTGTGGTCTTGAGATTGTAACGTTTAATATGTGGGTTGTTGGAACAGCATATTTTTACAGAGTTGGAGTCAGATAGTAAGTAGCTAAGAAAAGAGGAGCTTGTATTTGCGAATACGTTTTGTTTAGTGTTCACTATTAAAGTTAAGAAACTAACTTGCTAATTTTTGTTTAAGTAGTGGAATGTTGGAGATCTGTGTCATTCGTATGTTAACAGATTAAAATGTGAGGCGAGCTTTTCTGATTGTTTGGTTTTAATTAACAAAGGGGTTCAACTCCACCTTGTAAATGTCCATTCACACTAACCCCATTTCCCGACAGTTGGCCCATATCCTTCTAGTCCTTTCTTATCCATATATTTATCCAAATGCTTTTGAAATGTTGGTAATGTACCCCCCTCAGCGACATCTTCTGGCAGCTCATCCAACTACCAGCCATTTTATTCCCTTTTATTCCTTCCCCTTTAACCTTAAACTGATTCCCTCTCGTCCTCGATTCTCTAAACTTTGGAAAAGACTGAGAGCCTTCACCCTATCCATATCCCTCATGATCTTATACAGCTCTATAAGGTCCCCCCTCAGTCTCCTACACTCTAAAGAAAAGGTCCTAGCTTGTCCAACCTCTCCCTACAACTCAGACCATTGGGTCCTGGCAATGTCCTTGTAAATTTCTTCTGCAATCTTTCTAATTTCATTATATCCTCCCTAGAAAAGGTGACAAAACTGAACACAATACTCCAACTGCAGCCTTACCAAAGTCCTGTGTACCTGCAACATAAATTCCCAAATTCCATACTCAATGTCCTGCCTGATGAAGGGCAGTGTGCCAAAAGCCTTCTTTACTGCCCTGCCTACCTGTGACCCCACTCTCAGGGAACTGTGCACCTGAACACCAAGGTCTCTCTGCCCACTACACCCCTTAAGGCCCTCTCTTTCACCGTGAAACTCCTACCTTGATTTGAGATTCCAAGCTGCAAGACCTCACACATCTATATTAAATTCCATTTGCCATTTCTCAGCCCACTTGCCCACCTGATGAAGGTCCTGCGGCAATTTCTGATAAACTTCCTCACTGATCATGCTCCCACTTATTTTAGTGTCATCTGCAAACATACTAATCATGCCTTGTGCATTCTCAACCAAATCATAGATAACAAACAGCTATGGACACAACCTCCAGTCTAACAAGCATCCTTCCACTAAACCCTCTGCTTCCTTCCAACAAGCCAACTGTGTATCCAATTGGCAAGTTCCCCCCGCATTCTACGTGATGGAACCTTCCAGAGCAGGCTGCTATGTGAAACCTTATCAAAGGCCTTACTGAAATCCATAGATACAACGTTTACCGCTCTACCCTCATTAACCTTCTTGGTCAGTTCAACAGAGGACTCTAAGAAATTTGGGAAGCATGATCTCCCAATCACAATTTTACGCTGACCAGTCTGAATCAAACCCTGTGTAATTAATGGGTGCAGTCAATGGTTTGCGGTCCTTCATTGTATGATGATTCCAGTACATAAGTAAAGCCATCTTCCTGCTGTTGTAGAGCCTTGCTGAGAGAGCATTTGGGGCACTCTCTACAGATTTGATGTCCTTTGTAAGGAATGATCTCCTTATCACAGACACCGGTGATGGTAACATGAGGATAGAATGAATAAGCTGAGTGTTTAATCTGTAGAGCTGTGAGAGACGAAGAAATTGTGATGCTGAGACACAAGGAATGGCAGCGATCACTTATTTCCAAAACAGAAATTGACAAGAAGAGGAATTCCATACTTGACCCAGGATTGATTGGTTTGATTTATTGTCACGTGTACCTCAGTACAGGGAAACACTTTATTTATGAGCAGCAGATCACAGTAAGCATGGCCAGACAGATCATCGGGTGGATATAGACTTGGACAGAGTAGGGCATATAGGATACACTGAACAGGACGTGCACTGGACAAGATCAACATCAACAAGATCAGCATTATTTGAACTTAGAGAGTCCATTCATCAGTCTAACGTGGCTTTCCAAATAGTTTATATGGCTAAATTAACTCTCTCCATGTTATTGTGCAGTCACCGTGCGAACCCTGTACTGAACGTCAGGTTGCTCACAATCACCAACAGCAGCCACAATACCTTCCGTCTGAAACAGGTAGCCATTCCCACCAGCTTCCGCCCTACATAGAGAACACCAGGCTGTCTTCTTGGAGATGGAAGATGCCTTCTTGAGATTTCACACAAGACATATGGCTTCCCTCTTCACCACTTGAAAACCACGTTAAAGTCCCACGTGTGTACCATGAGCAACGGAGCCTGGAGTAGAGAGTGGATGGCTGGAAAAACACAGCAGGTCAGTCGGCATCCGAGAAGCAGGAGAATCGACGTTTCTGGCATAAGCAATTCATCAGGAATCAGCATCAATTACCTCATTATGTTACTTTGTAAGTGCGTTGAGGCGAGAATGTCCTCCTCCTGTTCCTGTATAAGTGACTTAAGGGGCTGATTGGCCTCATCCTGTTCCTGTGTAAGAGACTCAAGGGCTGAATGGCCTCATCCTGATCCTTTGTCAGAGACTGAAGGGGCTGAATGGCCTCATCCTGTTGCTGTGGAAGTGACTTAAGGGCCTGAATGGCCTCCTCCTGTTCCTGTAAAGGTGACTCAAAGGAGTAATTGCCTTCAAACTCGTCCGATTGGACACGGCCAAGGGCCTGACTAGTTACCCCTGGTTCCTGTTTGACAGTTCATTGCACTGACTAGTGTGACAATGCTGCAGCTTTAAGAGGTCATTTTTATCCTGGTTTCTTTTAAGAGAGAGATTGAACGATCATTACCAAGCTGGCTAGTTAAGACCATTTGCGTAACAGCTAGGGAGACCTTGTGTTTATTTTAATACAGCCTGAATGGGTGTGGCCAGCTCTCACAGATTAGGATCACTGCGTTTTGGTTTCTCAGTGACATCAGAAACTCTTGGGGTCTCCACAGAGTTGGAAGCTTCAATGAATGTTTCCTGGTTGCTACCCTCTCTGAAATTTCTCTTGATGCTGTTTTTTAATTCCTGGATTGGATAAATGTTTGCGACAATCTGTGTCTGAATATTCCTTTCTGCCAAGGGCTGTGTTTATGGGATTTTCTTTGATTGGAACAGTTCATTAGTAATAGTTCTTAGATCTATTATTCTGTTAACTTGGCCAATAGAATTACGAACTTCTAAATTCCTCTTCCCTTGGTTTCATTTTCTCTTTTATGTTTAACTGGATGGTGTTTTGGTTCACAGCGAGTAGTTTGACCAGTCACATTGCACCTGGAACAGACACTTTACATTTTCTTTAAAATAAGAAAACATTAGAGTCTCGGCTACCGCCTTCAAATATTTTCGAGGGGCTCTGGTGTGGTCCACCACACTAGACTCCTTCTCTTCCTGAGTAATAGGCTGGAGGCACTGAATGGGCTGTCCCTGTTCTACTCTAATACTGTCAATGGGCTGAATGACTTCCTCATATTCCTGTGAAACAAGCGTGAGGTGCTGAATGAACTCTTGTTTTACTGTGGCAATGTGCAGTGCCCGCCAGTGCTGTTACGTGAATGTTATGCACCCTTTAACAGCACATGCCTCAATGGAGTCTTGGTCTTGCTGCACACGGACAAAGTCCAGTTCAGGAGCTGACGGGTGACAAAACATTCTGAACCTTGTGGAATCTTCAGTGACCATCCCCACGTCTGATCTTATGGTTGGGAGGGTGGGGGCAGGGAGACATTGATGAAGCAGCTGAAGATGTTTGTGAAGAGGAAGCTACCCTGAGGATCTCCTACAGAGGCGACCCAGGACTGAGATGATGAACATCTCCCTGTGTGACATGTTTAACTCCAAACACTAGAGAGTTTACTCTGATTCCCATAAAGTCCAGTTTTGTTAAGCTCCTTGATGTCAACAGAAGTTAACCATTACGTTGATATCAGGGCCAGTCATTTTTACCTGAACTCTTGTGTCAACCTCTTTTGTTCACTTCGATAGGCCATGATATCGGAGCAGCACGTGTTTTCTTCAAACATGTGGCATTGAAGGTCAGGATTTCTCTTCTCAAGAGTGTTGGGGCAGCTAGATGTCTGAAAGTCTTTGAAAAGTATGTAGATGGATATTGACCTGTCAGAGGCACAAATTGGAGAGCGGGATGCTCTCTAAAGAGAAATGAGCCGCCTCTTTCATACCCGTGCCTGGATTTTTCAATTATATTTCCCAAATCATCTCAAAGCGTGCGTGTCAGTCTTGAGGGGCTGAATGGAACACAGAAACATGGGACTGAAGAGTAGGAATTGGTCATTGGATACTTTGAGCCTTCTCCACCAGGCACTAAGATTGTGGCTGATCAGGTTGGGGTCTCAGCCCCACTTTCTTGTCTGTGTCCCATTATCTGTGACTCACTTGTCTGTCAAATATTTAACTAATGCAGCATTCAATCAATGTGAACATAGAGGCACGATAAACTTCTAGTGAAGAGAATTCCCACTTGAAAGGTCCTTTCAGAATTTTTCGTCATCCCTCTTACAAAATCAAAGAGTCATGCAGAATGGGAACAGACCCATTAATTCAATCTGTTCACTCGATCAGATATCAAATTTGATCCAGTCCCAGTTGCCAGCATTTGGTAAATATCCCTCCTCTTTCAGATACTTTTTAAATGTGCGATTGTAACCGCCTTGACCACTTCCTCTGACAGCACTTTCTGTACACACACCACTCTCTGTGTGAAACATTTATCTTCAGGTCCCTTCTAAATCATTCGCCCTCCCGCCTTCAGCCTATGTCCTCTTGTTCTGGACTCCCCTATCTTGAGGAGCAGAACGTGGCTGTTCAGAATATCCATGCCCCTGATGGTTTTATAAACCTCTATAATGTCTTACCTCAGCCCTTACCACTCCAGGGGGGAAGTACCACAACCTAATCAACCTCTCCCTAAAGCTCAAACCTCCAGTCCTGGAACAACCATGTCCATGTTTTCTGCAGACAACCGAGTTGTACACAGTATTCTTAAAGTGGCCTCACCAACATCTTGCACGGATGCAACATGCCACCCCAACTCCTACACTCAAAGCTCCGACTGATAAGGCAAATGTGCCAAATATGTTCTGTCCCACACTGTCTACCTGCGACTCAACTTTCAAGGAACAATGCACCTGCGGCCCCAGGTCCCTTTGTTTCACAACACCACACAGGACCTTACCATCAAGTGTATAATTTCTGCACTATATGACTTCCGAAAATGCAAAACCTCGTATTTATCTAAATTAAACTTTAACTGTCACTCCTTGCCTCATCTAATTGTGGTTTCGTTGTACTGATTAGGTTAGATTACATTACAGTGTGGAAACAGGCCCTTCAGCCCAACAAGTCCACACCGACCCACCAAAGCGCAACCCACCCATACCCCTACCTAACACTACAGGCAATTCAGCTGACCTGCACATCTTTGGACTGTGGGAGGAAACCGGAAGAACCCACGCCGACACGGGGAGAACGTGCAAACTCCCCACAGTAAGTCGCCTGAGGCGGGAATTGAACCCCGGTCTCTGGCACCATGAGGCAGCAGTGCCAACCACTGTGCCACCGTGCCGTCCACGGTGAGATAATCTACTAGACAACCTTTCTGATGTAATCTGTAAACTTACGAAATATGACCCCGATATTCACATCCAAATCCTTTACATAAATGATGAAATGCAGTGAACTCAGTACTGATTCTTACAGCACACTGCTGCTCAATGGCCTCCGGTCTGCAAAATACCCCTCTTCGTTTAAGTCAATTGTGACTGGCTTCCTCTGTATCCAATGTCACTAAAACGTACTAATCTGTGCACCAATCGGAATATCATGAACACCTTACTGAAGTCCATATGGACAATGTCTACCAAACTGCCTTCATCAATCTTCTTTGTCGCCTCTTCATAAAACTCAATCAAATTAATGAGACATGATTTCCCATGCAGAAAGACACGTTGTCTACCCCATCAGCCCTTGTCTTCCCAAATGTATGTAAATTCTGTCCCTCAGAATCCCCTCCAACAACTTACCCACCACTGACATCAGGCCCACTGGTTTATAGTTCCCCGGCTTTTTGGGTCACTGTTTCCTTTTCTAGTCCCACTCCTCCACTGCTCACAACAAATGTTAAACGTAACCAGGGTGGTGATGTGGCCGATGATATGGGTCTCAGACTGGGTCAGAGTCAGTTTTAGGAACAAGTCAGGCTAGTTTCTTTAATCTGCTAAAACAACACGTTTATGATCCAGCTCAATGTTACTCAAACTATGGTGGAAAGATGAATGACAAACTGTTTGGATATTGCAACTATAGAATCGTTATTTCCATTTCTAAAAACGCTGACTAACACACACACACACACACACACACACACACACACACACACACACACACAGAACTTGGTCCGGATATTCGTGTAACTCATGACAAAAGGAAAAATTGACAGATAGTCCAAAATATGATTCTGCTTCTGAAGATATTCTACTCACACAGCTGCTAGCAATGGGGCTTCATCCTCGGACAGTTGGATTTGGCTGAATTCCCTTTGCATTAGGCAGTGAGGATATTCCAATGAATTCTGTTCGGGAATCCTCTATTAGGTAGCACAGTTGCTCAGTGATTAGCATTACTGCCTCACAGTACCAGGGACTTGGGTTTAATTTCAGGCTCCATTTTATCGGTGTGAAGTTTCCACATTCTTCCCTTGTCTGTGTGAGATTCTCATGGGTGTTCCACTTTCCGCCCACAGTCAAAAGCTGTGCATGTTAGGTGGATTGGTCATGCTAAACTGTCCACAGTGTTCAGGGGTTTCTAGGTTAGGTGCAGTAATCAGGGGTAAATACAAGGGAATGGGACTGGGAAGGTTAATCTTTGAAAGTTTGGTATGGACTTGTTGAGCTGAAGGGCCTGTTTCCACACTGTAGGGATTCTATACAAAGAAGAATGGTAACGATGACTGTAGAGCTCCTTTTTAGATCGCACACATTGCTGTGATGAAGAAAAATGAAGGAGAGAGAGTACAATAGGCCGTCCCCTTTCGGGCAGATTGCATTTTCTCCCTTTCTGAGCTGAATCACACAGTAATGTTATCCTCTCCGAAACTGGACCATGTGAGGTCTCCTTGTACATTGTCCAAACTATGTCTTCATCACATTCCCTGTTCCATATAGGTGTATCATTTCTGCTGTCATAAACAGTGCCATACCCTTTGCATAAGATGTTCTCGCTCGATTTGAAGATATGTTTATATGTCCCCACTTCATTAAAACATAACATGTTTAAAGTACTCAAAATACCTGTGTCAAAATGAATGCATTTTTAACAAATACAGAAATTGCCGGAAAAGCTCAGCAGGTCTGTCAGCAACGAGATGCCTTTCACATGCTGTAGTTGTACCAGCCTCCATCACTTCTCTGATATCATTCCATATGCACAGCACTCTGCGTGAAATGGTACCCCTTAGATCTCTTGAAAACCTTTCCCCTCTCACTTTCCACCAATGCCCTCTAGTTTTGGACACCCATAACCAGGGGAAAAACCCTGACTACTTACCCTACCCGTGACCATTCTGATTTTATAAACCTCGACTGCTGCGAAATGTGACTCCAATCAACACGAATGGCTGTACTTTCAGTCATCCCGGGCCTAAATTCTGAAATGCAATACTGACACCTCTTCCTTCTCCATCAAGTCACAATTCTAAATCCATTTTAATCAGTTTGTTCAGATGCATCATGAGACACTTCTGTGGGCTTTACGGCTGGATCTGTCTGTCCCGGGGTAGGGACACTAGCATCACTCAGCAATACCCATAAAGCTGTAACAGTATTCTCCTGTGTGTTTGCTCATCAGCCTGTCCTGACATGCTGGGACATACCTCTGCAACAGGCAGAACTTGAATCCAGGCCTTCTAGTCCAGAGCAAGGAACACTACCAGACAAGTTCAGGAATTGGAATCAAATCCAGAGTTCTGGCTCAGAGACAGGGACAATACCCACTACACGACCATACCCAGACTTTGGGTCATATTTTCAGTGCCAGCTTTCAGCTCAGTGTGGATTTATTATAATCAGGTTACCATTACTGAACTACACAAGACACTTTGTATTATCAAACAAATGCAAGAAATTTGTCTCAACTGCAGGATGTTGAGTGCACGTGCTGTGCCATTGAAATTAACTATGAACATCTTTAATCGCTATTATCTGTAGTCTGCAATATTAGGGAAAGAAATCCTGCAGGCACACTCTGCACAATGAACGGTCTCGAATTGATATTGATTACTGATCACCAGAGACAGAGAAAGACCATAATTTCTGGCCCCAAAACACCGATCAGTATTACCCAACTCTCACATGTGTCTGCCCTCTGCTTAAAACCATGATTACATTCCAACCACCCCTCCCCACCCCCCTGACTCTCTCTGCAATCTGTCCCTCCTCCCCCTAACCATAAAAGGTAAACCAAGCTCAGGGTCTTTGTGAAACTCAAGGCCAGAGTATGCAGGCTTCCTGGAGATCGGGAGGGAATTTTAAAATTGAAGGGGGTGGGTGAGGAGGCAGTAATATCACACACTGGGCTGAGGGGTGGCAGATGGAGTTTAGTTTGGATTAATCCGAGGGATTGGATTTCGTAAATGAAACAAGAGCAGGACCTATACAATTAAAAGTAGGGCCTTTGGTAGTGTTGTAGTACAGAGACCTAGGCCGTCAGGTAAAGTCCTTTAAAATTTGCATCTCAAACAGATAGTGTGGTTATGAAGGTGTTTATCACACTTGTCTTCATTGGTCAGACCTTTGTGTATCGGAATTGTGACGTCATGATGAGGTTGTATAGGATATTGGTGAGACCTCTTCTTGAATACTATGTCCAGCCTGGTCATCCTGCCCGCCCATTCCATAGGCACACCATCCTCTGGGTGAAAAAGCTGCCCCTTAGATCACTTTTAAATGTTTGCCGTAACACCTTAAAGCTATGCCCTCTAGTTTTGGTACCCCCTACCCTCAGAAAAGGACTTGACTATTCACTTTGATATTATTGACCTTGATATTATTAAGCTGGAGAGGGTTCAGAAGAGATTAACCGGGATGTTGCTGGGAATGGAGAGAGTGATCAATAAGGAGAGGCTGGATAGGATCGGACTTTTTCACTGGAGAGTATGAGATTAAGGGGTAACTTTAGAGAGGTTTATAAAATCATGAGGGGTACAGATAAGCTGAAGGGCTGATGTCTTTTCCAGAGAGTCGGGGGATTCAAGACTGGGAGGTAGTTTAATGTGCGCAGAAAAAGACTTACAAAAGTCATAAGAGGCAAATATTTTAGACAGAAGCTGGCTTGTGTATGGAATGAACTTCCAGAGGAAGTGGTGAAAGCAGGGACAGTTACTACACTTAAAGGACATTTGGATCAGTACATGGGTAAGACATCAGTTTGGATGGTGCTGTGAGCAGCTGCCCTCTCCCTCCCCCTCTTTGAATGAATCTCTGTTGGTTTTCACCCTCTGCCAATGCCTGTGCAGTGGCGTGTGGAGGCCAGCAGATGGGGGTATTGCATCACTTTAAGCACCACAGAGACTACCAGACCTGCCCCACACAGACACACAGATACACACACAGCAATTGTTAGGGCACGGAGTGAAGCACATCTCGGAATTTAAACTAAATACAAAGAAATGCTCAATTCACCTCATAAAATATAAAATAAGAGTGACAGAGAACTCCCAAATTCCACTGTTTAAATAAAAAACATCATTTTTTTAACTCTGAAAGTAAACATTTTACATCAACTATTCACAACTCTGAGACCCTCTTTCTCTAAACAGCTTATTACCCAACTCCGAGCTCTATAGCAATATACTGTTTCAATAGCTGCTTATTGAAATTGCATTAACTTAATTTCAAAACCATACAGCAGCTGTAGTTTTCGACGTCTTCTTCACTATAGATCTCCCTGGGTCATCTTCTTTCTGTTTACTGCGGATATGTTCCATATGAAAAGATACCTTTGATGGAGAGTGTTTCCTAATCGCTTGGATCTGTGTTGATGGCAATTGCTCTGTCTGCAATTTTCAAAATGCCTGCATTTTTAATATCCACAACATTGTATTATCTCATTGGTTCGAATTTCGAAAAACAATAAATTCAAACGTGATTTGGTTTTAGTATCCTGGGGCATAATTTAAACTGATTAGTAAAATTCGAATGATTGTCCAAACTGCAACCATCTCAGGGATCTATTTCACAGCCAAATGTGATATATTTTCAGTTGTCTTTGACACTCAGGGTCTGCCATCCTTTCATACCACAGGCGCTTGGCAGCTCTCAGTTCAGAACAGCCTTCCCTCTCTCTTAAAGGTGCAGTACACACTTTCAACTTCATTACATTAATATCCTGTTGTCAATGAAGATAGGTGGAGCTTATTCGGATTTGTACGTGAGTTGTCAATATTTCATTCACTACGTGTCGTGTGTGTCAGGATTTTTGTTGCTTCATTGTCAGCATATCATTATTCGACTCTGTCCGTGGGAATATAGCGGTATTTCACTTGCTCATAACCATGAGTGTGGCAGGATTTCAGTTCTTTCATGGAGACTGTGACACTACGACAATCTCAACGTTTGTAGATGGCACCAATCTTGGACGAATTGTGAAGTTTATGGAGGACAGTGTGCAACTCAAACAGGACAATCACAAAATGGTGTAGTTTTCGGGCAGATGGGGATCAATGAGGAGCAATGTGAGGTGATGCACTTTAGTAGGATGGACATTGAAAAACAATATAAAACAGGCCGTACCGTTATAATGGTGGTGCAGGAGTAGAGGGCCCTGGGTGTAAATGAGCACAGGTTATGGAAAAGGTCAGGACAAGTGAGTAGGGCAGTAAATCTCACAGATTAGTTTCAGTATCTGAGCTGTTTATAGGAAGAGGTATAGGAGGGAGTCTCCGTACTCCCTTCCTGGAAGGTAGTGGTGATGATGTGTTGTGAGCCTACCCTCCTGCCCATCGAGACCGTGGGGATTCCATTTGTACCAGCTCAACACAAAAGGGAGATGGCATCAGGGCCACGGCTGCTAAGTTGTGCCGGGGGAAACGGAGCTGCCAGTGGGTTTAAAGTGAGAATTGCCCTTCACTGAACATTGCTCCTTACTCGGTCGGTGGGACGTGCATGTTTCAGAATCTCCACACGAGGCGTCCCGGTCTTCTCCGGCTCCTACCAGGGTCCTCCCCACGTGGCGGGGGGAGGGGGGGTGAGGGAACAGATATCGGGCACTCCACCACCCGGCTTGGCCCTTTCTGTCCTATTCCAGTTTGTTTCTCCTGGAATGGGAGAAAGGGAGGGAGGGAGGGACGGTGGGAGTGGGTGGCCCAGCTGTTAGTGCTGGTGCAGGAGGGGGTGGGGGGCTGGGTTATGGTGCGGTATCCAGAGGGGGTCAATCCACAGTGTTGTATTCTTGCAGTGTTATTAGTGTGGTGGTGGTGGGGGGGCGGGGTGAGGTAAAGTGGAGGGAGAGAGGGGGGTGAAAAGGGAGAGAGAGAGAGATAGAGAGAAGGTGCTGCATGCGGCAGTGACAGTGTTGGAGCATGAGCCTTGTTCGTGGGTAGGTGCTATAACAGATATACAGTGGGTGTGAGGGAGCAGAGAAAATACGGTGAGCCTTAACCTGACAGAGTGGGGATGCTTGTCCTGTATTGCTGGGCATTTCTTCAGACCACAGACACTACACAGAGCTGTGTGGTGAGCTCAGACCATGCTCGGTGGGTCTGGTGGTGTGGCCCCCTCTGGGAACAGAATGGCCTTCCTCTGTACTAGCCCATCAACGAGGACCTCCGTGCCCCTGTCGACAAACCGTGGCATAATTGACCCTTATTTATCATGCTCGTGGTAAACTGTTCAGGGCAGCTCCAACCTCAGAAATCTCAACCGTGTGCCCATTGTCCTTTTAAAGATGCACCAGTGCCAGGGATCATGGAATATCCAGGCGCATCCGGGCGATGGTGAGTACCTCCAGCCATGATGGGTGTGAGAATCGGGCTGGTATTGAATGAGAGGGACACCATGGGGTGGGGTAGGTAGTTAATGAGGTGAGTTCGATTTCATAGCACCAGTAAATAGGTCAGCCTCGTGCGGACGATCCCTCTGTTACACTCAAGGAAATTCAAACAAAGATAAATTATTGTTAGAATTTGCCCAATGAGTCATAGATTCTGTTGAAACTAATTCCAGTTACAAAAATGCAGAACAAACGCTCATCTGACCTCACACCAATATCCATTTTTCCCAACATTCCCGGGAAGACTGGTTCATGTTACAGGATGCTATCAAAATATCTAAATTTCAGCACCCTGAAACCTAGGAACACATCCATCCAAAACAATGTCTCTCAGTCGCACCCTGTTTGTCTATTTCCCAAACCCCTCCCATCTCTCTCTGGCAGTGATGTTCACACCCACAGCACCCCCTTATAATGGCAGAATGGTGGTATGGAGCTGTTAATGGGTGACAGCGGTACATTCTGTTATTCCAGCATGGGCTGCAAGTTTCCCCACACTGGGCTGGTTTCAAACAGTGTTACTGAACAATGCAGTGGGGTGGGGTACACAGTCCTACATGCAGGGAGGGTAACTGCTCCTGAGTTACAGATTAATTCACGTGCGATCATTGCACATGCTGCTGTGCTGGTCAGACTATCTGCAGTTTATAGATAATGCAATGATGTGATCAGTGCAGCTCCCCGTGCCGGGTGGATATGTAGCCTTTGCACAGTACATCATGTTGGATAGGGGGAGGATAGGGGGGAAAGGAGATGGACAGGTCAAGGAATTCCTCGGAACGTTCTGTCCCCAACATTGTATAACTGCCATTCCCCGGAACGTTCTGTCCCCGACATTCTATACCTGACATTCCCCGGAACGTTCTGTTTCCGACATTCTATAACTGACATTCCCCGGAAAGTTCTGTCCCCGACATTCAATACCTGACATGCCCCGGAACGTTCTGTCCCCGACATTCTATAACTGACATTCCCCGGAACGTTCTGTCCCCAACATTCTGTAACTGCCGTTCCCCGTAACGTTCTGTCCCTGACATTGTTTGTGAACGGCCGGACGTGAGTGAATTGAACAAACGATAAGATCCCGAGGGAAGAGATCCCGTTCCAGGGAGAAGGAGACACTACTCCGAAGGCCTCTCAGGCAGTTAAAGGGGTGAATGCATTTTCCCTGGGTTTATATTTCTCCACGACACAGGATCGACCACAATTTAGACCAAAATACAGAAATTCCCAAACTCCGTTTGTCTTCAGGAAACTGGGAGAGAATCCTTCAGGGCAGCAACGTTTCCACCCTCCGTATTAGGAACTGAGAAGGAGTGACCTGTGTCTGCTCTCGCGTGATTGTGTGGGAATGTTCTAGAAACCATCTGTCCTTATGGATGTGACTCTGTGTGTTTGGCGGTGGAGGGTTTCTTGTGATTTATGTCACATTTTTGTCAGTAATTCAGACCTTCCCATTTGTTATTCCAGCTGCAATTATTTTAATAAATCCCTGAATACAGGGACACATTTGAAAATCTCACTGGGTCCCCGATCAAACGGGTCCCTTTGCCTCCAGGCTGATGGATAATGGGTTTGTTTTCCTTCCTCACAGTTAACGTAGTGACCATCTACGTCCTGCTTTATAAAGATTGTGGATTGTCTCCATGTGTCAGACGTTACCTGGGGGCCATGGCAGCGGCGGATCTCCTGGTCATTATCCTCGACCTGATCCTGAGACACATTCCCATTGTTTATCGGGAACAGTTTTATTTCCTGTACTCCGTCCCCGTGTGTAATATCCACGCCGTCCTGCTTTATGCAGCCACTGACTGCTCTGTCTGGTTCACCGTCACTTTCACCTTTGATCGGTTTGTGGCCATTTGTTGCCAGAAGCTGAAAAGTAAATATTGCAGTGAGAAAACGGCGGCTGTGGTTCTGGGAGCAGTGACTGTGCTGAGCTGTTTAAAGAACATTTCCTGGTATTTTATGCACAGGGCTCGGTATTGGCTGGGGAACCGCCCCTGGTTTTGTGAGGGAACAATCACTGTTCTATCCTGCAGTGTCTGGGTCACAATAGAGTTCCTCCACCACATTCTAACCCCGTGTGTCCCATTTCTCCTGATTCTGCTGCTCAATGTTCTCACCGTCAGACACATTTTAGTGACCAGCAGAGCCCGCAGGAGACTCCGCACTCACACCAATGGGGACCCTCAATCTGACACTGAAATGCGAAACCGAAAAAAATCCATCATTTTACTGTTTGTGATCTCGGCCAATTTCATCCTGTTATGGTCTACGCTAATGGTGCGTTCCATATGGTACCGGATGTGGGCTATTGGGTATCAGTCTGTGTATCTCCATCCCTTTGTGCGGGAATTGGGCTTCATGCTGCAGCTCCTCAGTTGCTGCACAAACACCGCGATTTATGCCGTGACCCAGACTAAGTTCAGGCAGCAGCTGAAGAATGTGCTGGAATATCCCTTCACCCAAATCCATCAATCCATCAAATTCCCTCATTAATCAAACCATCCGGGATTTTCACATTTCAGTTCAGTGTTTCAGCGATGGAGCAGCCTGTCGTTATGGTAACAGACTGAGGGTAGCGCTGGTTTGTCCATCCTTATCCCACAGGGGGTTACAGGGAAACATTTCAATGTTTCTCACAACTCAGGGGCAAGTGAGAAAAGGCACCATCCCACTGACTGTATCCATCACTGCCATTTGTAAACAATAAAAATGTTGATTAAAGCGTGCCAAGCAGCGGAGTGACCGATGTTGTTGTGTGTCTTTGTTTTGGAGAAGCTGAGCTGGAGTAGAAGACTCAGCACCAAGTCCTGGTCCTCAGGGAATGGGAGGGCACCACGCCCTGAGCTCAGGAGCTGGCTTTAACTCCCTCTATCCCCCCCAACCCAACCTGGCCTCCCCATTTCCTATCCCCCACTATTCCTCCTCAATTCTCTCCCTCTGTCTCTTCCACCACCTCTCCTCTTCATTCTCCTTCACCCCCTACTCTCACACACACCCCGAAAACTGGTTTCTCCACCTGCCTCCATTCTTCCCTCTCCCCCTCCCCCTCACTCTCTCTCTCTCTTGCCGCCTCTGTCTGTCTTCTGCAATTCCATCTCTACCACATTTCCCCCCTCCTCCCATATCCCATCCCCACCATCGCACACGCAGCTTCACCACCAACATCCCAGTCTCTGGGTCAGAGGGGAAGGGAAGGACCAGGGAGACAGTGTGTGGCAGATAGACAGGGAGGGAGGGAGAGAGATTCAGCCGAATAGAAACGGAAGGAGGTGGAGAGAGAGAGAGAGAGTCACTGAGAAAGCGGGATCGAGAGTGGGAGAAGGTGGAGAGAGAGAGAGGAGCAGGGAAAGAGAGGGTCAAGAGAGAGATAGGGTGAGGAAAAGAAAGACATATACAAGGGAGGAGATAATGAGAGTGAGGGTTGCGAGAGAGAGTGGGCGAGAGAATGTGTGAGACTGAGAGAGGGGCGAGGGAGGGGGCAAGAGAGAAAGGGAGAGAGAGAGACGGCACGGGAGAGAGAGAGACGGGACGAGAGACAGAGCGAGGGCGAGAGAGAGAAATAGTGAGAGAGAGCAATGGCAAGAAGGAGAGAGGAGTGTGTGGGGGGTGGTCGAGAGAGAGGGGGGCAGGAGAGAGAGAGGGTGAGAGCGAGCGTGAGCGCGCTGTAGAGGACGAGACAGACCAAGAGGGAGGGAGGGAGAAAATGGATGAGAGAGAGAGGGAGAGAGTGAGCAAAAGAAAGATAGAGGGGGGTGAGAGAGAGAGAGAGAGAGAGAGACGGGCGAGTGAGAGCGACAGGGAGAGGGGTGACAGAGGAGAAGAGGTTGCGAGAGCGAGAGAGAGGGGATGAGAGAGCGGGAATGAGGGAGAGAGTTTGAGAGAAAGACGGGGGGAGAGTGAGAGAGAGTCGACAAGCGAGTGACAGAGATGAGAGGGGGGGTGTGAAAGAGAGAGATAGAGAAAGACAGAGAGAGAGTGGGGTAGAGAGAGAGAGGAGGCGGGAGTGGGAGGGAGGGTCGAGAGAGACAGAGAGAGAGGGAGAGCGAGAAAGAGAGAGAGAGAGATGAGAGAGGGCGACGGGTTTGAGAGAGGAAGAGAGGGTGCGAGAGCGAGAGTGAGATGGGATGAGAGCGCAAAGGAGGGAGAGATGTGTCGAGCGAGAGAGAGCGCAAGAGTGATAGAGGGGAGTGAGAGATGGTGACAGGGAGAGGATGACAGAGAGAGAAGCCATAATGAGAGAAAGAGTCGCAGAGAGATGAAGAAACGAGGTGAGCAAGGGGGAGAGAGTGTGCACAAGAGAGACAGCGAGAGAAAGAGGGGGCGAGAGAGAGAGAGGTCAAGATGGAAGGAGAGATGGGGCAGATACGAGAGAGAGTGCGAGAGAGAGAGGGAGAGAGATAGTCGAGAGAAAGAGGATTGATAGAGAAGGGAGCGGGATAGAGAGAGAGGACTACAGAGAAAGAGAGGGGGGCGAGTGAGAGAGAGAGGCCGGAGAGAGGGAGAGGGAGCGAGAGACAGGGGAGAGCGAGATGGAGAGATGGGGCAAGTGAGAGGTAGAGAGATGACAGAGAGAGAGGGGAGGCGAGAGACGGAGGGAAGGCCATAAGAGACAGAGAGAGAGAGAGACAGACAGCCAGAGACAGAGAAAGAGGGGTGAGAGAGGAAGAGAGGGTGCGAGAGTGATGAGACAAGAGTGAATGAGGAAGACAGTGGCGAGAGAGAGAGACAGACAGAGGGGCCAAAGAAAGAGAGGTGCGAGAGAGAGAGAGGGGCGAGAGAGAGAGGGGTTGATAGACAGAGGGATAAAGAGGGAGAGAGTGAGAAAGGGAGAACGAGAGAGAGAGAACGAAAGAGAACAAGAGAGAAGAAGAGGGAGGGAGAAAGTTGCAAGAGAGAGGGAAAGAGGGGGCAGATACAAGAGAGAGAGTGAGAGAGCAAGAAAGAGGAGAGAGGGAGGGAGGGAGACAGGGAGACAGGGAGAGAGTGAGCGAAAGTAAGCAAGAGAGGGGCGAGAGAGGGGCGATAGAGAGAGAGCGAGGGGGAGAGAACAAGGTGGAGAGAGAAGGGAGAGAGAGAGGGAGAGAGAGGGGAGAGAGTGCGAGGGGAGAAGGGAGAGGGATACAGAGAGAGACAGAGAGAGCACGAGCAAGTGAGAGAGGGAGAGCGAGATACAGAGACGGCGAGAGCAAGAGAGAGGAGGGCAGAGGGAGAGATGGGGGATGAGAGAGAGAGGTGCGAGAGAGAGAGGAGGTGAGGGAGGTAGGACTGAGAGAGATAGGGAGAGAGAGAGAGAGCAACAGACATACATAGAGAGAGATAGAGTAAGAGTGAGAGAGAAGAGGGGAGAGAGAGAGGGAGTAGAAGCTGCGAGAGACAGACAGACAGACAGAGAGTGTGTCGGAGAGAGGTAATGAGAGGGGGAGAGAGATGGGACGATGGGGGAGGGAGGGGGAAGATGGGGGGAGGGTTGGAGACGATGGGGGACAGAGAGGGAACAATGGGGGAGAGAGAGGGGAGAGAGAGGGAGAGAGAGGAACGGTGGGGGAGAGAGAGGGTCGATGGGAGAGGGAGAGGGGACGAGAGAGGGAGAGAGAGAGGAGGATGGGGGAAGAGAGGGGACGATGGGGTGAGAGAGGGGATGAGAGAGTGAGAGAAAGAGGGAGAAAGAGTGGGGATGAGAGGGGGAGGTAGCGGACGAGGGGGGAGAGAGGGGGAAAGAGCGGGGACGAGAGAGGGGAGAAAGAGGGGATGAGATGGGGAGAGAGGGGGGACGAGAGAGGTGAGAGAGAGGGGAGAGAGAGGGAGAGAGAGGGAACGAGAGTGGGAGAGAGAGGGGGCGAGAGAGGGGGAGAGAGATGATGAGGGGCGGGCGAGGGTAAGAGAGGTGGGACAAGAGGGGGAGAGAGAGAGGACGAGTGTGGAGAGAGATGGGACGAGAGAGGCAGAGAGGGGGAATGGAGAGAGGGGGAGGAGAGAAGGAGAGAGAGAGGAAAAGAGGGGACAGGGGGGATGGGGGTGAGAGAGGGGACGATGGGAAAGAGAGAGGGGCGATGGGGGGAGAGAGAGGGCATCAGAGGGTGAGAGAGGTGATGAGAGAGGGAGAGAGAGTGGACGATGGGGGTAGAGAGAGGGGGGAGAGGGGGCAGAGAGGGGATTATGGGGGTAGAGAGTGGGGACGAGAGATGGAGAAAGGGAGAGAGAGAAGGGA
This sequence comes from Chiloscyllium punctatum, assembly GCF_047496795.1. Taxonomy (NCBI): domain Eukaryota; kingdom Metazoa; phylum Chordata; class Chondrichthyes; order Orectolobiformes; family Hemiscylliidae; genus Chiloscyllium; species Chiloscyllium punctatum. Next base: position 131,840,995 of record NC_092742.1, read on the forward strand.
CGAGAGAGGTGATAGGGAGGAGAGAGAGAGGGAGAGAGGGAAAGAGAGCGGAGAGCGAGGTGATGAGAGGGGGTAGTGAGGGGACTAGAGGGAGAGAGAGAAGGAGGGGACGATGGGGGAGAGGGGCGAGAGCGCAGGCAAGAGAGGTGGGAAAAGAGGGGGAGAGAGAGATGACGAGGGTGGAGAGAGAATGGACAAGAGAGGGAAAGAGAGGGGAGGGAGAGAGAGGGGAGGGAGAGAGAGGGGAGGAGAGAGGGGACGAGAGGGGAGAGGGCGGATGGGGTGAGAGAAAAGGTTCGATGGGGGGAAAGAGAGGGGACAAGAGGGGGAGAGACAGGGGTCGAGAGAGGGAGAGAGATGGGAGGATGGGGGAGAAAGGGGGGATGATGGGGAGAGAGGGGGGCAGTGAGGGGGGAGAGAGGGGCGAGAGAGAGGGCAAGAGAGGTGGGACAAGAGGGGGAGAGAGAGAGGACGAGGATGGAGAGAGAAGGGACGAGAGAGAGAAAGAGAGGGGAGGGAGAGAGAGGGGACGAGAGGGGAGGGGGGATGGGGGTGAGAGAGAAGGTTCGATGGGGGGAGAGAGGGGGCGAGACGGGGAGAGATAGGGGTCGAGAGAGGGAGAGAGATGGGAGGATGGGGGATAGAGAGGGAATGATGGGGGGAGAGAGAGGGGACGAGAGGTGGAGAGAGCGGGGACGATGGGCGTGATGGGGAGAGAAAGGGAGACAGAGGGGACGAGAGAGGGAGAGAGAGAGGGGGAGGGAGAGGGGACGAGAGAGGGGAGAGAGATTGGATGAGAGGTGGAGAGAGGGGACGAGAGAGGGGAGAGAGAGGTGACGTGAGGGGGAGAGAGAGTGGGCGAGAGAGAGAGGGGAAGAGAGAGGGGGAGAGAGGTGATGAGAGGGGGCAGCGGGTGGACGAGAGGGGGGAGAGAGAGGGGACAAGAGAAGAAGAGAGAGGGGACGATTGGGGGAGAGTGGAGGAGTGAAAGGCGGAGAGAGGGGGAGGGAGAGGGTAACAGAAGTGGTACAAGAGGGTGGGAGAGAGAGAGGACGAGGGTGGAGAGAGGGAGAGAATGGGGAGGCAGAGAGAGGGGAGGAGAGAGGGAGAGAGAGGGGACGAGAGGGGAGAAAGTGGAAAGGTGTGAGAGAGAAGGGACGACAGGGGGAGAGAGAGGGTACGAGAGTGGGAGAGAGAGGGGAGGATGGGGGTGACGGGGAGAGAGAAGGCGAGAGTGGGGACGAGAGAGGGGAGAGAGAGGGGATGAGAGGGGGAGAGAGGGGACGAGAGAGGGGAGAGAGAGGAGACTTGAAGGGGAGAGAGAGGGGACGAGAGAGAGAGAAGGTGGAGAAGAGAGGGGGGAGCAGATGATGATAGGGGGAACTAGTGGACGAGAGTGGGGAAGAGAGAGAGGACGAGTGTGGAGAGAGAGAAGACGATGGGGGGAGGGGGGAAGTGATAGGGGAAGAGAGGGGGTAGAGAGAGGATAAGAGAGGTGGGACAAGAAGGGGAGAGAGAGAGGACGAGTGTGGAGAGAGATAGGACGAGAGAGGAGAGAGTGGACAGGTGTGAGAGAGAAGGGACGATAGGGGAAGAGAGAGGGGACGAGAGGGGGAGAGAGCGGGGACGATGGGGGTGATGGGGAGAGAGAGGAAGAGAGAGGGGACGCGAGAGGGAGAGACAGAGGGGTAGGGACAGGGGACTAGAGAGGGGAGAGATAGGGGAAGAGAGGGGGAGAGAGGTGATGAGAGGTGGGGAGCGAGGGGAAGAGAGGAGGGGAGAGAGGCGACGATGGGGAGAGAGTGGGGGAGTGAGAGAGGGAGAGAGAGGGGAAAGAGAATCGAGAGAGGGAGAGAAAGGGGAGAGAGAGAGAGGGGAGAAGAGAGGGAGAGATGGGACGAGAGTGGGAGAGAGAGGGGAGGATGGGAGAGAGAGAAGGGACGAGAGGGGGGGAGTGCGGGGATGATGAGGTGACGGGGAGAGAGAGGGAGAGAGCGGGGACGAGAGAGAGGGGAGAGAGGGGGGATGAGAGGGGGAGAGAGGGGATGAGAGAGGAGAGAGAGGGGTGACATGAGGGGGAGCGAGGGGACGAGAGAGAGAGAGAGGGGGGAAGAGAGGGGGGAGCAGGTAATGAGAGAGGGAGCTAGCGGATGAGAGGGGGAAAGAGAGGGGACGAGAGAAGGAGAGAGGGGGGAGGAAGCTAGAGGGGAGGAGAGAGAGAGAGCGAGGGGAGTGAGAGGGGACAGGGGTGAGAGAGAAGGGACAAAGGGAGAGAGAGAGGTGATGAGAGGGGACGAGACGGGGACTAATGAGGGAGAGAGAGGCGAGAGAGGGGGAGAGAGAGGGGCGATGTGGGGAGAGAGAGGGGAGAGAGTGTGGAGAGTGAGAGGAGAGAGAGGGAGAGAGGGGGGACGACTGGGGGAAAGAGAGGGCACTATGGGAAGAGAGAGGGTACGAGAGAGTGGGAGAGAGGGGACGAGACAGGGAGAGAGAGCGTAGAGAGAGGTGTGAGAGAGGGGACGACGGGGGAAGACAGACGGAGAGAGAGGGGGCAACGGGGGAGAGAGAGGGCAAGATGGAGGAGACAGAAGGTACGAGAGAAGTGGAGAGAGGGGACGAGAGGCTGAGAGAGAGGGGAGGATGGGGGAGAGAGAGTGAGTGAGCGGGGACGATGGGGTGATAGAGAGGGGACGAGAGAGGGAGAGAGAGGGGAGAGAGGGAGGGGGGGATGATGGGGAGAGAGAGTGGACAAGAGAGGGAGAGAGGGGAGAGAGAGGGAGAGAGGAGGGACAATGGGGGAGAGAGAGGGGACAAGAGATGGAGAGAGAGGGGACGATGGGGGGAGATAGAGGGGAGAGAGAGGGAGAGAGAGGGGAGTTAGAGTGTAGAAAGAGGAGACAATGGGGGATAGAGAGGGGACGATGGGGAGAGCGAGGAGAGAGAGAGGATAGAGAGGGGATGACGGGCGGTAGAGAGAGGGAGAGAGAGGGGTCGATCGAGAGAGAGAGATGGGAGATAGAGGTGAGAGAAAGGGAGAGAGGGGGATGATGTGGAGAGAGAGGACGATGGGAGGAGCGAGGGGGAGGATGGGGAGAGACAGGGTAGAGGGAGGGAGAGAGGGGGAGGATGGGGAGAGAGAATGGGGACAATGGTGGGAGAGACAGGGGACGAGAAAGGGGGAGAGAGGGGACGAGAGGGGGAGAAGAGGGAACGATGGGGGGAGACAGGGGGTGAGAGAGGGGCGATATGGGAGAGAGAGGGAACGGGGACAGAGGGGACGAACGAGGGATTGAGAGGGGAGGGAGAGAGAGGGGACGATGGGGGATGAGAGAGGTGATGAAGGGGGAGAGGGAGTGGACGAGAGAGGGAGAGGGAGGGGTCGAGAGGGGGAGAGAGAGGGCACGATGGCGAGAGAGAGGCTACGAGAGAGGGGGAGAGAGGGGACGAGAGGGGGAGAGAGAGGGGACAATGGGGGAGAGAGAGGGAGAGAGATGGGACGATGGGGGGGAGAGAGAGGGGAGAGAGGGGGAAAGAGAGAGGGTCGATGGGGGAAAGAGAGGGGACGAGAGAGGGAGAGAGAGCAGAGAGAGAAGGAGAGAAGGGGTCAATGGGGGGAGAGGGAAGGGTCAAGAGAGGGAGAGGGAGTTCACAAGAGGGGAGAGCGAGTGGAGAGAGAGGGAGAGAGAGGGAGAGAGGGGAAGATGGTGCAAAGAGAGAGGACAAGAGAGGGAAAGGGAGGGGACGAGAGAGGGGAGAGAGAGACGAGATAATGGGAGGAAAGAGAGGGGATGAGAGCGGGACAGAGCGGGAGAGAGAGGGGGCGATAGGGTAGAGAGAGGGGACGATGTAGGAAAAGAGAGAGAGAGAGAGGAAAATAGAGGGAGAGACAGGGGACGATGTGGGGAGAGAGAGTGGAGAGAGAGGTGAGAGAGAGGGGAGAGGGTACGATGGGGGTGAGAGAGGGGGAGATAGAGAGGACGATGGTGGGAGAGAGAGGGAGAGAGAGGGGAGAGAGATGGAGACATGGGGGAGAGAGAGGGAGAGAGAGGGGACGATGGGGGGGGGAGAGAGAGAGAACGATGGGGAGAGAGTGGGGAGAGAGGGGGAGAGAGAGGGGACGATGGGGGTGAGAGGGGGAGTGAGAGGGATAGAGAGGGGCGATGGGGAGAGAGAGGACGAACGAGGGATTGAGAGGGAAGGGACAGAGAGGGGACTATGGGGGATGAGAGAGTTGATGATGGGGAGAGAGGGGGATGAGAGAGGGAGAGGGAGGGGACAACAGCGGGAGAGAGAGGGGAGAGAGGGGGGACAACGGTTGGGAGAGAAAGGGAGAGAGAGGGTTCGACGGTGGGAAGGAGAGGGGATGAGATGGAGAGTGAGGGAGACAATGGGGGGAGACAGAGGGGACGAGAGGGGGGAGAGAGAGGGGATTATGGGGGGAGAGAGGGGACGATGGGTGCAGACTGGTAGAGAGAGGGGACAATGCGGGAGAGACAGAGAGGGGACAAGAGGGGTGGAGAGAGAGGTGACGAGAGGGGACAGGGAGATAGGGGACAATTGAGGGATAGAGGGGGATGAGTGAGGGAGAGAGAGGGGGAAAGAGTGGGGGCGAGAGAGTGAGAGAGAGAGGGGATGAGAGGAGGAGAGAGGGGGGACGAGAGAGGTGAGAGAGAGGGATAGAGAGGTGACGAGAGGGGTGGAGTGAGGGGACGAGAGGGGAGAGAGAGGGGACGATGGGTGAATAGAGGTGATGACGGGGGAGGGAGGGGACGAGAAGGGGAGAGAGAGGGACGAGAGCAGGAAAGAGAGGGGACGATGAGGGAGAGAGAGCGGGAGTAAGAAGGGGAGAGAGGGGGAGAGAGAGTGTAAGAGAGGTGGGACAAGAGGGGTAGAGAGAGACGACGAGAGTGGAGAGAGAAGATGACGAGAGAGGGTGAGAGAGGGGAGGGAGAGAGAAGGGAGGAGAGAGGGAGAGAGAAAGGACGAGAGGGGAGAGGGGATGGGTTGAGAGAGGGGACAATGGGGGAGAGAGGGGATGAGAGGGGGGAGAGAGAGGGGAGAGAGCTGGAGAGAGAGGGGAGGATGGGGGAGAGAAGGGATGATGGGGAGAGAGGAGTGGATGAGAGGGGAGAGCGCGGGGAGGATCGTGGTGAGGGGAGAGAGAGGGAGAGAGAGGGGAGAGGAAAGGGGAGGGAGAGGGAAGAGGGGGGAGAGAGGTAATGAGAAGGGGGAGCGAGGGGACGAGAGGGGGAGAGAGAGGGGGATGAGAGAAGGAGAGAGAGGGAGGGAGCGAGAGGGGAGGAGAGAGAGAGGGGAGAGAGAGGGGAGGATGGGGGAGAGAGAGGGGACGATAGGAGAAGAGAGAGGCGACGATGGGGGAGAGAGACAGGACGTTGGGTGGAGAGAGAGGGGACGAATAAGGGGGAAAGGGGATGAGAGCAGGATAGAGGGTGACAATTAAAAGGGGAGAGAGGGGAGAGAGGGGGTGAGAGAGGGGCGATGTGGGGAGAGCGGAGAGAGAGAAGGGACTATGGAGGAGAAAGAGGGGGCGAGAGGGTGAGAGAAAGTGGACGATGGGGAGGGGGAGAGTGAGGGAGAGTGAGGGTCGGAGAGAGGGAGAGAGAGGGGAGAGAGAGGGGAGAGAGAGGGGACGAGGTGGGACAGAGACGTGATGAGAGGGGGACAGAGAGGGGAGAGAGGGGACGATGGGGTGACAGAGAAGGGATGATGGGGAAGGGGGGAGAGAGAGGAGGGGGAGAGGACGAGAGTGGGAGAGAGAGGGGTGGAGAGAGGGGAGACAGAGGTGATGATGGGGCGGATAGAGAGGGATGAGAGAGGGATAGAGAGGGGAGAGAGGGGGGGGTAGAGGGAGATAGAGGGGACGATGGTGGGAGTGAGACGGCACGATGTGGGGAGAGAGGGGACGACAGGGTGAGGGAGAGAGCGAGAGGAGAGGGGGGGACGATGGGGGAGAGAGAGGGATGAGAGAGGGAGAGAGCGGACGATGGGGGAGAAAGAGGGGGATGAGAGGGAGAGAGAGAGGGAGGATGACGTGGGGATAGAGACGGGACGAGAGGGGAGACAGAGGGGAGAGAGAGTGAGAGAGAGGGGACGATGGGGGGAGAGAGAGGGGACGATGGGGAGAGAGAGGGTAGAGAGAGGTAGAGTGAGGAGATGATGGGGAGAAAGAGGGGATGAGAGGGAGAGAGAGGGAGGGGACGACTTGAGGATAGAGAGGGGACGAGAGGGGGAGAGAGGGGCAGAGAGAGTGAGAGAGAGTGGATGATGGGGGTAGAGTGGGGGACGATGGGGAGAGAGAGGCGACGATGGGGGAGAGAGAGAGGACGAGAGGGAGAGAGAGAGGGGAGAGTGAGGTAGAGAGAGGGGACGATGGGGAGAGAGAGGGTAGAGAGAGGGAGAATGAGGGGACGATGGGGGAGAGAGAGAGTACAAGAGGGAGAGAGAGAGGGGAGAGAGAGGGAGAGAGAGGGGACGATTGTGGGAGAAAGAGGGGACGACAGGGGCAGAGAGTGGGGAGAGAGAGACGGGATAATGGGCGAGAGAGAAAGGACCGATGGGGAGAGAGAGAGGTGTCGAATGGGGGAGAGAGTGGGGAGGGAGAGGGCACGATGGGGGGAGAGAGTAGGGACGAGAGAGGGAGAGAGAGGGGATGATGGGGGAGAGAGAGAGGACGAGAGGGTGAGAGAGAGGGTAGAGTGAGGGAGCGAGAGGGAACGATGGGGGGGAGAGAGAGGGGACGATGGGGAGAGAGAGGGTAGAGAAGGAGAGTGAGGGGATGATGGGAGGAGAGAGTGAGGACGATGGTGGGAGAGAGAAGGGACGAGACAGGGGAGAGAGGGGACTAGAGGGTGAGAGAGAGTGGACGAGGGGGGAGAGAATGTGTTAACAGGGGGAGAGAGGGGGGAGAGAGAGGGGACGATGGGGGGAGAGAGAGGGGAGTGAGAGGGATAGAGAGGGGCGATGGGGGAGAGAGGGGACGGGGAGAGATAGGGGACGAACGAGAGTTTGAGAGGGTAGGGAGAGAGAGGGGCCGTTGGGGGAGAGAGAGGGGAGAGAAAGAGAGAGAGAGGGGAGAGAAAGGGTAGAGAGAGGTGAGAGAGAGGGGACGACGGGGGTGAGAGAGGGGGAGAGAAAGGGGTCGATGGTGGGACGGAGACGGGATGAGACGGGGAGAAAGAGCGGGGACGATGGGGGGGAGAGAGAGGGGACGATGTGTGTAGAGGGGTAAAGAGGAAGAGAGAGAGGGGACAATGGGGGGAGAGAGAGAGGGGACGAGAGGGGAGAGAGGAGAGGATGGGGAGAGAGTGGGGATGATGGGGGAGAGGGAGGGGACGAGAGGGGGAGAGAGCGAGGACGATGATGGTGAGGGGGAGAGACAGGGAGGGAGAGGGGACGAGGCAGGGAGAGAGATGGGGAGCGAGCGGGGGATGGAGCGGGACGAGAAAGGGAGAGGGGAAGAGAGGGGGAGAGAGGTGGTGAGAAGAGGGGATCGACGGGATGAGAAGAAGGGAGCGAGGGGACGAGAGGGGGAGAGAGAGGGGACGAGAGAAGAAAAGAGACGGGAGGGAGCGAGAGGGGAAGAGAGAGGGGGGGGAGAGAGAGGGGATGGGGTGAGAGAGAAGAGATGAGAGGGGAGAGAGAATGGAGGTTGGGGGAGACAGAGGGGATGAATGAGGGTGAGAGGGGACGATGGGTCAGAGAGAGGGGATGAGATGAGGAAGAGAGGGGACGAGAGAGGAAGAGGGGAAGAGAGAGGGGGAGAGAGGTGATGAGAAGGGTGGAGCGAGGGGAGGAGAGGGGGAGAGAGAGGGGACAAGAGAAGGAGAGAGAGGGGAGGGAGCGAGAGGGGAGGAGAGAGAGAGAAAGGGGGAGAGAGAGGGGACGGGGTGAGAGAGAAGGGGCGAGAGGGGAGAGAGCGGAGGATGGGGGAGAGAGAGGGGAGGATGGGGATATAGAGGGGACGATGTGGAGAGAGAGGGGACGAGAGGGGCGAGAGAGGGGAGAGAGAGGGAGAGAGAGGGGAGAATGGGGGAGAGAGAGGGGACGTGAGGGGGAGAGAGTGGGGACGAGGGGGGTGAGTGGGAGAGAAAGGGGGAGAGAGGGGACCAGAGAGGGAGAGAGAGGGGGAGAGAGAGGGGAAGGGAGAGGGGATGAGAGAGGGGAGGGAGCGAGAGGAAGGAGAGAGAGGGGTAGAGAGGGGGATGGGGGTGAGAGAGAAGGGACGAGAGGGGAGAGAGAGAGGACGATTGGAGAGAGAGAGGTGACGATGGGGGTAGAGAGAGGGGACGATGCGGGTAGAGAGAGGGGAGATGGGGAGAGAGATGGGACGATGGGTGGAGAGAGAGGAATTGAATGAGGGGGAGAGGGTATGATAGCGGAAGAGAGGGGGACCAATGAAGGAGAGAGAGTGGAGAGAGAGCGAGAGAGAGGGGCGATGGGGGGAGAGAGAGGGGACGAGAGGGGGAACGAAAGCTGACGATGGGGAGGTGGGAAAGAGAGGGAGAGAGAGGGTTCGAGAGAGGGAGAGAGAGGTGGTTAGAGAGGGGAGAGAGGCGACGATGGGAGGAGAGAGAGGGGACGAGAGGAGGACAGAGAGGGGACGATGGGGAAGGGGGTATGGAGAGGGAAAGAGAGAGGAAGAGAGAGGGAATGGAGAAGGGTGGAGAGAGGGGAGAGAGAGGGGGCGATGAGGGGAGAGAGAGGGGACGAGTCGGGGCCGACTGGAGAGAGAAGGAGAGAGAGGGGACGATGGTGGGATAAAAAGGGAACAATGGGGAGAGAGGGGATGACAGGGGGAAGAGAGTGAGGTGACAGAGGGGATGATGGGGAAGAGAGAGGGCATGATGGGGGAGAGAGTGAGGGGAGAGAGAGGGGACGATGGGGGAGAGAGAGGGGACGAGAGATGGAGAGAGAGGGGAGAATGGGGGAGAGAGAGGGGACGAGAGGGAGAGAGAGAGGGGACGATGTGGGGAGAGAGAGAGGGGACGAGAGGGGGAGAGAGAGGGGCGAGAGGGGGAGAGAGGGGAGAGAGAGAGATAGGGGTCGATGGGGGAGAAAGAAGGGACGATGGGGGAGAGAGAGGGTAGTGAGAGGGAGAGAGAGGGGACGATGGGGAGAGAGAGTGAGGATGATGGTGGAAGAGAGAGGGTATGAGACAAGAGAGAGAGGGGCCGATGGTGGGAGAGAGGGGATGGGGAAAGGGGGGACGAACGAGGGATTGAGACGGGAGGGAGAGAGAGAGGACAATAGGGTGTGAGAGAGGAGATGATGGGGGAGAGAGAGTGTACGAGAGGGGGAGAGAGACGGGAGAGAGAAGGAACGATGGCGAGAGAGTGGGAGAGAGGGGGAGAGGGGGGAGAGAGAGGGGACGACGGGGAGCTGGGGAGAGAGAGGGTTGGGTCGATGGGGGAGAGAGAGGTGACGAGATGGGGAGAGAGGGGGGATGATGGTGTGACAGAGGGGACGAGAGGGGGAGAGAGAGGGAATGATGTGTGAGAGAGAGCGGACGATGGGTGGAGAGAGACCGGCTGAATGAGGGGGAGAGAGAATGAGAGCGGGAGAGAGGGGTACTAATGAGGGAGAGAGAGAGGACGATAGGGGTAGAGTGGGGAGAGAGAGAGAGAGAGAGAGGGGACGATGGGTATAGAGAGGAGACAAGAGAGGGGCGAGAGAGGGGAAAGAGAGGTGATGAGAGGGTTGGAGAGGGGGTTGCCGAGAGGGGAGGATGGAGGGGACGAGAGGGTGTATAAACGGAGGGGGTAAAGAGAGGAATAGAGAGAGGACGAGGGAGGGAGAGAGAGGGGAAAGGGTGGGGGCGAGAGAAGGGTGAGAGAGGGGACGATGGGGGGAGAGACGTGATGGGGGAGCGAGGGGACGAGAGGGGGAGAGTGAGGAGAGGAGAGAAGGAAAGAGAGGTGACGATGGGGGGAGAGAGCGAGGGATTGAGAGGGAGAGAGAGAGGGAGAGGGAGGGGCCAAGATAGGGAGAGAGAGGGGAAGAGAGAGGGGGAGAGAGGGAGAGAGAGAGGGTATTAGAGGAGGAAAGAGAAGGAACAAGAGAGGTGAGAGAGAGGGGAGAGAGGTGATGAGAGGAATGGAGTCAGGGGACGAGCCGGGAGAGAGAGGGGACGATGGGGGAGAAAGGTGATGGGGGAGAGAGGGGACGAGAGGGGGAGAGAGAGGGGGAGTGAGGGGGAGAGAGAGGGAAAGAGAGGTGGGAGAACAGGGGGAGAGAGAGAGAGGACGAGTAATGAGAGAGAGGGGACGAGAGGATGGAGAGGGGGACTGGGTGAGAGAGAAGGGACGAGATGGGGAGAGAGAGGGGAGGATGGTGAAAGAGAGGGGATGATGGGGGAGAGAGAGGGGACAAGAGGAGGAGAGAGAGGGGAAGAGTGAGGGACAGAGAGGAGACGATGGGGGGAGAGAGGGGGGATGATGTGGGGGACTGAGGGGACGAAAGGGGGAATGAGAGGGGAGAGGGAGGGAGAGAGGGGAGAGAGAGGGAGAGAGAGGGGACGATAGGGGGTGAGAGAGTAGAGGATTGTGGGAGAGAGGGTAGAGAGAGGGTAGCGAGAACGAGAGAGACGGGCCGATGGAGGGCTAGAAAAGGGAGAGAGAGGGAGAGAGAGTTGACTATGTGGGGAGAGAGGGAGAGAAAGGGGACGATGGGTGGCCAGAGAGGAGACGATGCGGGAAGAGAGAGACAAGAGAGAGGAGAGAGAGTGAGATAGAGGGGACGATGGGGGGAGAGAGGGTGAGAGGGAGGTTAGATGAGGTGGGACCAGAGGGGACGAGAAAAAGGACGAGGGTGGAGAGAGAGGGGACGAGAGGGGGAGGGAGAGGGGATGATAGGGAGCGGGGTGATAGAGGGAGAGAGAGGGGATGAGAGAGGGGAGAGAGAGGGGTGGAGAGATGGGAGAGAGGGGAGAGAGAGGTGACGATGTGCAGAGAGAGGGAGAGAAAGGGGACGATGGGTGGCCAGAGAGGAGACGATGCGGGAAGAGAGAGACAAGAGAGAGTGGAGAGAGAGGGAGATAGAGGGGACGATGGGGGGAGAGAGGGTGAGAGGGAGGTTAGGACAGGTGGTACAAGAGGCGACGAGAGAGAGGACGAGGGTGGAGAGAGAGGGGACGAGAGAGGTAAAGAGAGGGGACAGCAGAGAGGGGGGACTATGGGGCTAGAGAGAGGAGACGAGATGGAAAGAGAGAGGGGAAGAGAGAGGGGGAGAGATTGTAGGAGAGAGGGGATGAGAGAGGGGAGAGAGAGGGGTGGAGAGAGGGGAGAGAGGGCAGAAAGAGGAGAGGCGAGGGAGAGAGAGAGGGTAAGTGAGAGAGAGAAGGGAAGAGAGAGGGGGAGAGGGGGGCAAGAGAGAGGGGGAGAGAGGGGGGAGAATGGGTTTCGGGAGAGGGAAGACAGAGGTGACCAGAGGGGGAGAGGGAGGGGACGAGAGAGGGGAAGAGAGAGGGGACGAGAGGTGATAAGGGGGGTGGGGAGTGAGGGGATAAGAGCGGGAGAGAGAGGTGACGAGAGAAGGAGAGAATGGGGATGGAGCGAGAGGGGAGGACAGAGAGAGAGAGAGTGGACGACGGGAGAGAGAAGGGACGGGAGTGGGAGAGATAGGACGAGGGAGGAAGAGAGAGGGGACGATGGGGGAGAGAGATGGGACGAATGAGGCGGGAGAGGTGACGAGAGCGGGAGAGAGGGGGACGGTGGGAGAGAGAGCTGGGGAGAGAGAGGATGAGAGAGGGGAGAGCGTGGGAGACAGCGGGGACTATAGGGGAGAGAGAGGGGACGAGAGGGGGAGGGAGAGGGGATGATGGCGAGGGGGGCGATAGAGTGAGATAGAGGGAATGAGAGAGGGGGGAGAGAGAGGGGTGGAGAGAGTGGAGAGAGTTGACGAGAGGGGGAGAGAGAGAGGGAATGTGATAGAGAGAGGGGAGAGACAGGTGACGAGTGGGGGAGAGAGAGGTGACGAGTGGGGGAGAGAGAGGGGAAGATAGAGAGAGAGGGAAGAGAGAGGGGGAAAGATTGAGGGAGAGAGAGGGGACGAGAGGGGGAGAAAGGTTACGAGAGAGGGGAGAGACAGGTGATGAGGGGGGGAGAGAGGGGAAGAGAGAGAAAGGGGAAGAGAGAGGGAGAGAGAGGGGGTAGAGAGAGAGGGGAAGAAAGAGGGAGAGAGAGGGGTCGATGGGAGGAGGGAGAGGGGACGATGGGGGGAGAGAGAGGGAACGATGGGGTGAGACAGAGGGGATGAGAGAGGGAAGAGAAAGGGCACCACGGGAGAGAGAGAGGGAACGATGGGTGCAGAGGGGGAGAGAGGGAGAGAGAGGGGACAATGGGGGAGAGAGAGGGAACAAGAGAGGGGCAAGAGAGGGGAAAGAGAGGTGACGACAGGGGTGGAGAGAGAGGTGAGGAGAGGGGGAGAGAGGGGACGAGAGGGGAGAAAGGGGACAAGAGAGGGATAGAGAGGGGACAAGGGAGGGAGAGAGAGAGTGGGGAAAGGGAGGGGGTGAGAGAGGGGAGAGAAAGGGGAGAGAGAGGGGATGAGAGAAGGAGAGAGAGGGAACGAGAGAGGAGATAGAGAGGGGAGAGAGAGATGACGAGAGGAGTGGAGTGAGGGTACGAGAGGGGAGAGAGGGGGGTCGATGGGGGGAAAGAAGTGATGGGGGAGCGAGGGGACGAGAGGGGGAGAAAGAGGGGATGAGAGAAGGAAAGAGAGGGGACAATGGGGAGAGAGGGGGGAGTGAGAGGGGGAGAGACAGAGAGTAAGAGAGGTGGGGCAAGAGGGGGAGAGAGAGAACGAGGGTGGAGAGAGACGGGACGAGAGAGATAGAGAGAGGGGCGGGAGAGAGTGGGGACGATGGGGGGAGAGAGAGGGGACGAGAGGGGATAGCGGGGAATGGGGTGAGAGAGAAGGGACGAGAGCGGGAGAGAGAGGGGAGGATGGGGAGAGAGAGGGGATAATGGGGGGAGAGAGGGAGACGATGGGGATGGGGGAGAGAGAAGGAGGGAGAGGGGTCGAGAGAGGGGAGAGAGAGGACGAGAGAGGGGAGAGAGAGAGGTGAAGAGAGGGGGAGAGAGGGGACGAGAGGGGAGAAAGGGGACAAGAGAGGGATAGAGAGGCGACAAGGGAGGGAGAGAGAGAGAGTGGGGGAAAGGGAGGGGGTGAGAGAGGGGAGAGAGAGGGGATGAGAGGAGGAGAGATAGGGAACGAGAGAGGAGATAGAGATGGGAGAGAGAGATGACGAGAGGAGTGGAGTTGGGGTACGAGAGGGGAGAGAGGGTGGTCGATGGGGGGAAAGAAGTGATGGGGGAGCAAGGGGACGAGAGGGGGAGAAAGAGGGGATGAGAGAAGGAAAGAGAGGGGACAATGGGGAGAGAGAGGGGGAGTGAGAGGGGGAGAGACAGAGGGTAAGAGAGGTGGGACAAGAGGGGGAGAGAGAGAACGAGGGTGGAGAGAGAGGGGACGAGAGAGATAGAGAGAGGGGCGGGAGAGAGTGGGGACGATGGGGGGAGAGAGACGGGACGAGAGGGGATAGCGGGGAATGGGGTGAGAGAGAAGGGACGAGAAGGGGAGAGAGAGGGGAGGATGGGGAGAGAGAGGGCATGATGGGGGAGAGAGGGAGACGATGGCGATGGGGGAGAGAGAAGGAGGGAGAGGGGTCGAGAGAGGGGAGAGAGAGGACGAGAGAGGGGGGAGAGAGAGGTGAAGAGAGGGGGAGAGAGAGGCGACGAGAGAGGGGAAGAGAGAGGGTGAGAGTGAGGAGTGAGTGAGAGGGGAAGACAGAGGGGGAGCGAGGGGACAAGAGGGGGAGAGAGAGGGGACGAGAGAAGGAGAGAGTGGGCAGGGAGTGAGAGGGGAGGAGAGAGGGAGAGAGAGGGGAGAGAGAGGGAGACAGAGGTGACTATGGGGGAGAGAGAGGGGACGAGAGGAGGAGAGAGAGGAGATAATGGGGAGGGGGAGAGAGAGAGAGAGACGGTACGACAGAGGGGAGAGAGAGGGTGGAGAGAGGGGTGGGAGGGGAGAGAGAGGTGACGAGAGGGAGCGAGAGATGGGAAGTGAGAGAAAGAGGGGAACAGAGAGGGGAAGATATTGAGGGAGAGAGAGGGGACGAGAGGGAGAGAGAGGGGACGAGAGAGGGGAGAGAGAGGTCACGAGACGCAGAGAGACAGGGGCAGAGAGACGGAGAGAAAGAGGGAGAGAGCGGGGGCAAGAGAGGGAGAGAGAGCAGAAGAGAGAGAGGGGGAGAGAGAGGGGTCGATGTGGGGAGAGAGAGGGGATGATAGGGGTGAGAGGGGGACGATGGGGTGAGACAGAGGGGACGGGAGGGGAACAGAGAGAGGACGATGAGGGAGAGAGATGGAACAATGGGTGCAGAGGGGGAGAGAGGGAGGGAGAGGGGACAAGAGAGGGGCGAGAGAGGGGAAAGTGAGGTGACGCAAGGGGTGGAGAGAGAGGTGACGAGTGGGGGAGAGAGAGGGGAAGCGAAGCGGGAGAAAGGGGAAGAGAGAGGGATAGAGAGGGGGCGAGGGAGGGAGAGAGAGGGGTGAAATGGAGGGTGCGAGAGAGGGGAGAGAAAGGGCAGAGAGAGGGGATGAGAGGAGGAGAGAGAGGGAATGAGAGAGGTGTGAGAGAGAGGGGAGAGAGAGGTGACGAGAGGAGTGGAGTGAGGGGACGATAGGGGAGAGAGAGACAGGGGACGAGAGAAGGAAAGAGAGGGGACGATGGGGAGAGAGAGGGGGAGTGAGAGGGGCAGAGATTGAGTGAGCGAGAGGGGAGGAGGGGGGAGAGAGGGGACGAGAGAGGGGAGAGAGAGGTAACGAGAGGGGGAGAGAGAGGGGAAGAGAGAGAGGGGGGAAGAGAGGGGGAGAGAGAGAGAGGCGATGAGACACAGGGGGTGAGAGAGAGAATGGTGAGAGAGAGAGAAGGGGTGAGAGAGGGCGTGTGTGAGAGAGGGGGGACTGAGAGAGAGAGAGAGAGTGTGAGAGAGGGGGATTAAAGAGAGAGTGGGTGAGGGAGAGAGGGGGTGAGAGGGAGAGGGGTGAGAACGAGAGTGCGAGAGGGGTGTGAGAGAGAGGGGTGAGAGAGAGATGGGTGTGAGAGAGAGGGGGGTGAGAGAGAGGGCTGAGAGAGATAGTTCGTGAGTGAGAGAGAGAGATGTGTGAAAGAGAGAGGGGTGAGAGAGAGAGGGGTGAGAGAGATAGAGAGGGGTGAGAGAGTGGGATGAGAGAGAGGGGGGAAGGGAGCGAGAGGGCAAGAGAGAGTAGTGTAAGAGAGAGAGGGGTTAGAGTATGAGAGGGGTGAGAGAGAGGGAGGAGTGTAAGAGAGTGGGGTTAAGAGAGGGATGAGAGAGAGCGGAGTGAGAGAGAGAAGTGAGAGGGAGAGAGAGGTGGGAGAGAGAGAGAGACGGGGTGAGACCGAGGGGTCGAAAGAGAGGCAGTGTGTGAGAGAGGGCGGTGAAAGAGAGAGGGTGAGAGAGAGAGGAGTGAGAGGGAGAAGGCTGAGAGAGAGGGTTGTGAGAGACAGAGAGCTGTAAGAGAGAGAGGCTAAGAGAGAGGGGTGTGAGAGAGGGGCGTGAAAGAGAGAGACAGGGGTGACAGGGAGAGAGAACGGCTGAGAGAGAGACGGTGAGAGAGAGAGGGGTGTGACTGTGAGAGGGTGAGAGAGAGAGAAGGAGTGAGAGACAGAGAGGGAGCGAGAAAGAGAGTCGGGTGAGGGAGAGAGAGGGCTGAGAGAGAGAGACGATGAGAGAAAGGGGAGTGCGAGAGAGGAGGTGAAACAGAAATGGGGTGAGAGAGGGTGGGAGAGTGGTGAGAGAGACAGGGATGAGAGAGCGAGGGGGATGAGTGAGAGAGCCTGTTGAGAGAGCTGCGGTGAGAGAGAGAGAGAGGGAGAGAGAGTGACGGGGTGAGAGAGTCAGGGGGTGAGAGACGGGGGAGAGATACAGGGGCGAGAGAGAAAGGGTGGAGAGAGTGAAAGGAGAGAGAGAGAGGGGCGAGAGATAACGGGGGCGAGGGAAAGGCGGCGAGACAGACAGGGGGCGGCAGAGAGGGAGTGTGTGAGAGACGGGGTGAAAGTGAGAGAGGGTGTGGGAGAGCATGAGGTGCGAGAGAGAGGGGCGAAAGAGAGAGGGGCGAGAGATAGAGGGGACAAGAGAAAGGCGACGAGAGAGACAAGGGGCGAGATTGAGGGAGTGTGTGAGAGACGGGATGAAAGAAAGAGAAAGTGAGGAAGATGGGTGAGAGAGAGAGGTGAGTGAGAGCATGGGGTGAGAGAGAGAGCGGTGAGAGAGAGAGGGGTGAGAGAGAGGGGTGAGAGAGAAAGGGGTCGAGAGTGAGGGAGTGTGTGAGAGAGGGGCGTGAAAGAGAGAGAGGGTGAGAAAGAGAGGTGAGAGAGAGAGGGTTGAGAGAGAGAGACGTATGTGAGAGAGAGAGAGGGGTGTGTGAGAGAGAGACGGATGTGAGAGAGAGAGAGGGGTGTGAGAGAGAGGGGAGAGAGAGAGGGGAGAGAGAGAGTGAGAGATAGGGGTTTTGAGAGACGGGTGAGAGAGAGAGGGGGTGAGAGAGAGTGGGGGATGAGAGAGGGGTGAGAGATATCGAGAGGGGTGAGAGAGAGGGATGTGGGTGGGAGAGAGAGGTGTTGACAGAGAGAAAGGGTGGGAGAGAGAGGAGGTGAGACAGACAGGTAATGTGAGTAGGGGGCGAGAGAGAGGGTGAGTGAGAGGGGTGAGACAGAGAGAGGGGTGAGAGAGAGAGAGGGGATGAGTGAGAGAGCGTGTTGAGAGAGAGGCGGTGAGGGAGACAGGGGTGAGATTGAGGGAGTGTGTGAGAGACGGGGTGAATGACAGAGAGGGGTGAGCGAGAGCATGGGGTGTGAGAGAGAGGGGTGAGAGAGAGAGGGGTGAGAGAGAGAGTGAGAGAAAGGAATTTAGAGAGAGGGGTGAGAGAGAGGGGGTTGAGAGAGAGTGGAGGATGAGAGAGGGGTGAGAGAGAGGGGGTTGAGAGAGAGTGGAGGATGAGAGAGGGGTGAGAGAGATAGAGAGGGGTTTAAGAGACGGGAGAGAGAGTGGGATGAGAGAGCAGGGTAGAGAGAGAGGAGGGGAGAGAGGGGTGAGACAGAGAGAGGGGTGATAGAGAGAGGGGATGAATGAGAGAGGGTGTTGTGAGAGAGGTGGCGAGAGAGACAGGGGGTGAGATCGAGGGAGTGTGTGAGAGACAGGGTGAAAGAAAGAGAGGGTGAGGGAGATGTGTGAGAGAGAGGGGTGAGAAAGAGAGGGGGTGAGAGAGAGAGTGAGAAGGGGATGAGAGAGAGATGGGAGTGTGAGCAGTTGAGAGAGAGCGGGTGAGAGGGTGAGAGAGAGAGTGTGGGTGAGAGAGTGTGGGTGAGAGAGAGTGTGGGTAAGCGTGGGCGAGAGGGTGAGGTGGTGAGAGAGAGGTTGAGAGAAAGAGTGAGGAGTGTGAGATAGAGGGGTGAGAGACACTGGGGTTTGAGAGAGAGTAAAAAAGAGGGATGAGAGAGATAGTGAGTTAAGATAGAGAGAACGGGTGAGAGATAGAGGTGTGAGGGAGAGAGGGAGTTAGAGAGAGAGCGTGTGTGAGAGATGGTGTTGAGAGAAGGGGTGAGAGAGAGGGGGTGTGTGAGAGAGAGAGAGAGAGACGAGGTGAGACAGGGGATGAGAGAGAGGTGTGAGAGAGAGGGGGGATGAGTGAGAGACGGTGTTGAGAGAGAGGCGGTGAGAGAGAGAGGGGGAGAGAGAGTAATGGGGTGAGAGAGTGAGGGGGAAAGAGACGATGGAGAGAGTGAAGGGGAGAGAGAGGGGGGCGAGAGATAGAGGGGGTGAGAGAAAGGCAGCGAGAAAGACAGGGGGCGACAGAGAGGGAGTGTGTGAGAGACGGGGTGAAAGAGAGAGGATAAGGGAGTGGGGTGAGAGAGATGGGTGAGCGAGAGCATGGGGTGCGAGAGGGAGGGATGCGAGAGAGAGAGGAGTGAGAGAGAGGGAGTGTGTGAGGAGGTGAAAGAGAGAGAGGGGTGAGAAATAGGAGTGAGAGAGAGAGGGGTGAGAGAGAGAGGAGTGAGAGCAAGAGAGAGAGAGGAGTGAGAGAGAGACGGGTGTGAGAGAGAGTTGTGAGTGAGAGAGGGTGTGTGAGAGAGAGAGGGTTGAGAGAGAGGGTGAGAGGGAGAGGAGTGAGAGGAGGGGTGAGAGAGAGGTGCGTGAGTAAGAGAGAGGAGTGTGAGAGAGAGTGTGAGAGAGATAGGGGATGAGAGAGGGGTGAGAGAAATAGAGAGGGGAATAAGAGAGAGCAGTGAGAGAGTGGGATGAGAGAGGGGAAGGGAGAGAGCGGTGTAAGAGAGAGAGGGGTGAGAGTACGAGAGTGCTGAGACAGGGGTGAGAGAGAGAGGGAGCAGTGTAAGAGAGAGAGGGGGTATGAGAGGGATGAGAGAGAGAGGGGTAGAGAGCGGAGGGGAGAGAGAGAGGTGAGAGAGACAGAGAGAGATGGATGAGATAGAGAGAGAGAGGGTGAGAGAGAGAGCTGAGAGAGGGGGAGAGAGAGAGACGGGTTGCGAGAGAAGGGCCGAGAGAGAGAGGCAGTGTGTGAGAGAGGGAGAGAGTGAGAGAGGATGAGAGAGGGGTGTGAGAGAGAAGAGGGAGGAGTGTAAGAGAGAGAGGGTAAGAGAGGGATGAGAGAGAGGGGTAGAGAGCGGAGGGGAGAGAGAGGTGAGAGAGAGAGCTGAGAGAGAGGAGAGGAGAGAGAGAGAGACGGGGTGCGAGAGAGGGGCAGAGAGAGAGGCAGTGTGTGAGAGAGGGCGGTGAAAGAGAGAGAGGCTGAGATTGGGTGGTATGAGAGGGAGAGAGGGGTGAGAGAGAGGGGGTGAGAGAGAGAAGGGTGAGAGCAACAAGGGTGAGAGGAGAGAGAGAGGGTGAGAGAAAGGGTTGAGAGGGAGATAGGGTTGAGAGACGAGGGCGTGAGAGACAGAGATTGGGGTGACAGAGAGAGAGAGAGAGGATGAGAGAGAGAGTGAGGGGGTGAGAGAGACAGAGAAGAAGTGAGAGACAGAGAGAGAGTGAGAGAGAGAGTCGCGTGAGAGAGAGAGAGAGGGCTGAGAGAGGGGTGAGAAACAAAGGGGTGAAAGAGAGAGAGAGAGGGGTGACAGAGAGAGGGTGGTGAGTGAGAGGAGGAGAGACAGACAGGGGATAAGAGAGAGAGGGGGTGGGAGAGAGTAGGTGAGACAGACAGGGAGTGAGAGAGAGAGAGGGTGAGAGAGAGAGGGGGATGAGTAAGAGAGGGTGTTGAGAGAGAGGTGGTGAGAGGGGGGAGAGAGAGTGAGGTGGTGAGAAAGGGGCTGAGAGACGGGGAGAGTTAGAGGGGGGAGAGAGGGAGGGGGAGACAGAGAGAGAGTGGAGAGCGTGAGGGGGAGAGAGAGAGGAGCGAGAGTGAGAGGGGGCGAAAGAATGCGGGGGTGAGAGAGAGGCAGAGAGAGAAACAGGTTGTGAGAGAGAGGGAGTGTGTGAGAGACGAGGTGAAAGAGAGACGGTGAGTGAGAGAGAGGGGTGAGAGAGAGGGGGGTGAGAGAGAGAGAGAAGGAGGGGTGTGTAAGAGAGAAGGGTGAGAGAGAGTGGTGAGAGAGACAGTGGTGTAAGAGAGAGAGGGGTGAGAGTATGAGGGGGCTGAGAGAGTGGTGAGAGAGAGATGGAGGAGTATAAGAGAGAGGGGGGTAAGAGAGGGATGAGAGAGAGTGGGATAAAGAGATGGAAAGATAGAGATGTGAGAGAGAGAGGGGTAAGAGAGAGAAGGGTGAGAGCAAGAGAGAGAGAATGTGAGGGAGAGGGCTGGGAGAGAGAGGGTGTGAAAGAGGGGTGAGAGAGAGCGGTGAGAAAGAGGGGTGAGAGAGAGAAGGGTGAGAGCGAGAGAGAGAGAGAGGTTGAGAGAGAGAGAGGGTGAGTGAGAGAGGAGTGAGAGAGAGGGGGGTGAGATAGAGAAAGGGGAGGGTGAGAGAGAGAAAGGGGAGAGCGAGAGAGAGAGGGTGAGTGAGAGAGGGCTGAGAGAGAGAGGGGTGAGAGAGAGGGGTGAGAGAGTGAGGGGGTGAGAGAGAGAGGAGTGTGAGGAAGAGAGTGAGTGTGAGAGAGAGAGTCGGGTGAGGGACAGAGGAGGGAGAGAGAGCGGTGAGAAAGAGAGGGGTGAGAGAGAGATGGGGTGAGAGAGAGAGGCTGAGAGGGAGAGATAGAGGGATGAGAGAGAGGATTTAGAGAGAGAGGGGTGAGTGAGATAGTGAAGTGAAATAGAGAGAACCCGTGAGAGAGAGAGGTGTGAGAGTGAGAGGGTGTGAGAGAGAGGGGGTGAGTGACAGAGGGTGTTGCAAGAGAAGCAGTGAGGGAGAGGGGTATGAGAGAGAGAGAGGAGGGGAGACATGCAGGGGTGAGAGAGGGGGTGAGAGATGGAGAGGAGTGGGCCAGAAAGGAGGTGAGACAGACAGGTGGTGAGAGAGAGGGGGTGAGAGAGAGGGGTGAGACTGGGAGAGGGGTGAAAGAGGGGCATGAGTGAGAGAGGGTGTTGAGAGTGAGGAGGTGAGAGAGAGAAGGGGAGAGATAGTGATGGGGTGAGATAGTGAGGGTGAGAGAGAGAGAGGGACTGAGAGACGCGGGAGAGATAGAGGGAGAGAGAGAAGGGGAAGAGAGTGGGGGGAGAGAGAGGGAAGAGTGGAGGGCGAGAAAGAGACAGCGAGAGAGACGGGGGTGAGAGAGAGGGAGTGTGTGAGAGACAGGTTGAAAGAGAGAGAGGGTGAGGGAGAGGGGTGAGAGAGAGGGGTGAGCGAGAGGGGGTGAGAGAAAGGGTGAGAGAGAGGGGTGAGCGAGAGCATGGGGTGAGAGAGAGTGAGGGGTGAGAGAGAGGGGGGCGATAGAGGTGTGAGAGAGAGGTGTGAGAGAGAGGGGATGAGCGAGAGAGGGTGTTGAGACAGAGGCGGTGAGAGAGAGAGAGGGTGAGAGAGAGGGGGTGGGGGGAGATTGGAAGAGCGAGTAGGTGAGACAGACCGGGGGTGAGAGAGAGGGGTGAGAGAGAGGGTGAGAGAGAGAGAGCTCAGATAGAGAGGGTTAGAGAGCATGGGATGAGAGAGAGAGGGGTGAGATAGAGAGGGGTGAGAGCGAGAGAGAGAGAGAGCTGTGAGAGAGAGGGGGGGTTGACAGAGGGTTGAGATCGATAGAGAGGACTGAGAGAGTGGTGAGAGAGAGGGATGAGTGAAAGAAGGAGAGTGGTTAAGAGAGGGATGAGTGAGAGGAGAGAGAGAGCCGGAGAGAGAGAGTGGTGAGAGAGAGAGAGGGCTGAGCGAGACGGAGGAGAAAGAGAGAGAGAGAGACAGGGTGAAGGGGGGGGGGGGGGGGCGGGGAGAGAGGGAGCGTGTGAGAAAGGGGGGTGAAATAGAAAGGGAGTGAGAGAGAGGTTTGTGAGAGAGAGGGTTGAGAGAGGGTTGAGAGAGGGAGGGTGGTGTGAGAGAGAGGAGGTGAGACAGAGAGTGGGAGAGAGAGGGGTGAGAGAGGGAGGGGGTGAGATAGAGGGGGGATTGAGTGAGAGAGGGTGTTGAGAGAGGCGGTGAGAGAGAGGGGTTAGGAGAGAGGAGGTGAGACAGACACGGGGTGAGAGAGAGGGGGTGAGAGAGATGGTGAGAGAGTGGTGAGAGAGAGGTAAGAGAGAGAGAGAGAGGTGAGAGACAGGGGTGAGAGAAGGCTGAGAGAGAGATGGGTGAGAGAGAGGGTGAGAGAGCGGGGTGAGAGTGAGAGATGGCAGAGAGAGAGGGTAAGAGAGAGTGGGGTGAGAGAGAGGGGGTGAGAGAGAGGGGGGTGAGAGCTAGCGAGAGAGATGTGAGAGAGAGAGGGGTTGAGAGAGGGGTGAGAGAAAAGGGTGTAAGAGAGAGGGGTGAGAGAGTTGGTTGAGAGAGAGGGTAGAGAGAGAGGGGAAAGAGAGAGAGTGGTGCAAGAGAGAGGGGTGAGATTATAAGAGGGCTGAGAGAGTGGTGAGAGAGAGGGAGGAGTGTAAGAAAGAGAGTGGTTAAGAGAGGGATGAGTGAGAGGGAGAGACCGTGGTGGGAGAGAGAGAGGGCTGTGAGAGAGGGGGGTGCGAGAGAGAGGGAGCGTGTGAGGGGGGTGAAAGAGAAAGTGGTGAGAGAGAGAGGGGTGAGAGAGAGAGGGGTGAGGGAGAGGGGTGAGAGGGAGATGGGTGAGAGAGAAGGGGCGTGAGAGAGAGAGGGGGCTGAGAGAGAGAGAGGGCTGAGAGAGAGGGCTGAGAGATAGTGGGTGAGAGAGAGTGGTGAGAGAGGGGTGAGAGAGAGTGTGGGCGAGAGAGTGTGTGGGCGAGAGAGAGAGATTGGGCGAGAGAAGAGAGTGGGCAAGAGACGGAGGGAGTAAGGAAGGAAAGGGGTGAGAGAGAGGGCTGTGACCGGGAGAGGTTCTGAGAGAGGGGGTGAGAGAGACAGGGGTGAGAGAGAGAGACGCTGTGAGAGACTAAGAGCGTGAGAGAGAGTGAGTGAGAGACAGTGGGTGAGAGAGAGGGCAGAGAGAGAGAGGGTTGAGAGAAAGGGGGAGATAGAGGTGTGAGAGAGAGGGGTGAGAGAGAGAGGAGGTGAGAGAAAGGGGGAGATAGAGATGTGAGAGAGAGGGGTGGGAGAGAGAGGAGGTGAGACAGATAGGGGGTGAGAGAGAGGGGTTAACAGAGAGAAGGAGTGGGAGAGAGAGGAGGTGAGAGACAGGGGCGAGATAGAGGGGGAGTCGAGAGAGGGGGTGAGAGACAGGGGTGAGAGAGAGGCAGTGTGTGTCAGAGGAGGGTGAAAGAGAGAGAGGGCGAGAGAGGGGTGAGA
Organism: Chiloscyllium punctatum; assembly: GCF_047496795.1. Taxonomy (NCBI): domain Eukaryota; kingdom Metazoa; phylum Chordata; class Chondrichthyes; order Orectolobiformes; family Hemiscylliidae; genus Chiloscyllium; species Chiloscyllium punctatum. The sequence goes on from NC_092742.1 coordinate 131,863,861, forward strand.
GGGAAGTGTAAGAGAAAGAGGGTGAGAGAGAGGGGTGAGAGAGAGTATGGGGTGAGAGAGAAGGGGTGAGAGAGAGAGAGGGTGTGAGAGGGGGTGAGAAAGTGAGGGGGTGATAGAGGGGGTGAGAGAGAGAGCGGTGAGAGAGAGAGAGGGGTGAGAGAGAGAAGGGTGAGAGAAAAAGAGGGTGAGAGAGAGGGGATGAGAGAGGGTGTGAAAAATAGAGAGGGGAGTAAGAGAGCAGTGAGAGAGTGGGATGAGAGAGAGGGGGAGAGAGCGAGCGGTGTAAGAGAGAGAGGGGTGAGAATATGAGAGGGCTGAGAGAGGGATGAGAGAGAGGGAGGAGTGTAAGAGAGAGAGGTTAAGAACGGGATGAGAGAGAGGGGTAGAGGGCAGAGGGGAGAGAGAGAGAGGTGAGAGAGAGAGACCGCTGAGGGGGAGAGAGGGGGAGAAAAAGGGGAGAGAGAGAGGGTGGAGAGTGTGAGGGGGAGAGAGAGGGGCGAGAGAGAGAGAGGAGGCGAGAGAGAAAGGGGGCGACAGAGACGGGGGAGAGAGAGAGAGTGTGTGAGAGACGGAGTGAAAGAGAGAGAGGGTGAGAGAGGGGTGAGAGAGAGAGAGGGGTGAGCGAGAGCATGGGGTGAGAGAGACGGGTCAGAGAGAGAGGGGTGAGAGAGAGGGGTGAGTGAGAGATAGGCTGAGAGAGAGAGGGGGATGAGAGAGGGGGCGAGAGAGTGTGATGAGAGAGAGAGAGGGGTGAGAGAGAGTGCGGGCGAGAGAGAGAGTGGGCAAGAGATGGAGGGAGTGAGGAAGAGAGGGGGTGAAAGAGAGAGAGGTTGAGAGGGAGAGGAGTGAGAGGGGATGAGAGTGAAGGGGGTGAGAGAAAGAGGGATGAGAGCGAGAGAGAGACGCGGTGAGAGAGAGATAGGGAGAGAGAGTGACGGGGTGAGTGAGGGGTTAGAGAGTGGGGTTTGAGAGAATGGGGAGAGATAGAGGGGGAGAGAGAGGGGGAGAGAGAGACGGGGTGTTGAGAGAGAGGCGGTGAGACAAAGAGGGGGTTGAGAGAGAGAGGAGGTGAGACAGACAGGGGTTGAGAGAGAGGGAGTGAGAGAGAGAGGGGTTGGGATAGAAAGGAGTTGAGACAGACACGGGGTGAGAGAGAGGAGGTGAGAGAGAGGGTGAGAGAGAGAGGTAAGAGAGAGTTGGGTGAGAGCGAGAGACAGAGAGGGGTGAGAGAGAGGCGTGAGAGGGAGATGGGTGAGAGAGAAGGGGCTGAGAGAGAGAGAAGGGTGTGAGAGAGAGAGGGCTGAGAGAGAGTGGGTGAGAGAGTGTGATGAGAGAGGAGTGAGAGAGAGTGTGGGCGACAGAGAGTGTGCGAGAGAGAGAGTGGGCAAGAGACAGAGGGAGTGAGGAAGAGAGGGGGTGAGAGAGAGAGAGGTGTGACAGGGAGAGGTTCTGAGAGTGGGGGTGAGAGAGAGGGGGTGAGAGAGAGGCGGGAAAGAGAGGGGGTGAGAGAGGTTGTTGAGAGGGGTGAGAGAGAGGGATTAGAGAGTGGGGTGAAAGAGCGGTGAGAGAGAGGGGAGGGAGAGAGGGGGAGAGACAAGGGGGAGAGTGGAGTGTGAGAGAAATGGGGTGAGATGGGTGGAGAGAGAGGGGGAAAGAGAGGGGGAGAGAGGGGAAAGGTGGGGGAGAGAGAGGAAGAGGGAGAGGGAGAGAGAGAGCGGGAGAGGGGGAAACAGAGGGGGAGAGCGGGGGGCAGAGAGACGGGGAGAGAGGGAGCGGTGAGGGAGGGGGTAGAGATGCGTGTGAGAGAGTGTGGGGAGAGAGGGGGAGAGAAAGGGGGAGGGATGGGTAAGAGAGAGGAATGATAGAGGGGAGAGAGGGGGAGAGGGGGAGGAGGGGGTGAAAGAGGGGGAGAGAGGGGAGGGTTGAGAGGGGTGAGAGGGAGCAGGAAACCGATGGGGAAGGGGATGAGGAGAGAGGGGGGAGAAAAGGGGTAGAGAGAGGAGTGGAGTGAGAGGGTCGCAGAGAGAGGGGTGAGAGAGAGGGGTGAGACAGCGGTGAGGGAGTGGTGAGAGAGAGACGGAGTGAGAGAGGGGAGCGAGAGAGGGGTGTGAGAAGGGGAGAGACGGGAGGAGAGAGGTGTGTGAGAGAAGTGTGAGAGAGATGGGGAGGGGAGAGAGGGTGTGAGAGAAATGGGGTGAGGTGGGTGGAGAGAGAGGGGAGGGGGGAGAGAGGGGAAAGAGAGGAGGGAGAGAGGGGAGAGGTGGGGGACAGAGAGGAAGAGAGAGAGTGGGAGAGAGAGTGGTAGACAAGGGGAGACAGAGGGAGGAGAGCGGGGGCAGAAAGGGGGGAGAGGGGGAGAGATGGGAGGAGAGAGGAGTGTGAGAGAAGGGTGAGAGAGAGGGGGAGGGGAGAGAGAGTGTGAGAGAAATGGGGTGAGGTGACTGGAGAGAGAGGAGGGAGAGAGGGGAGTGGTGGGGGAGAGAGAGGGGGAGATGGGGAGAGCAGGGGGTGCAGAGAGAGGGGGAGAGAGGGGGTGAGAGAGAGGGGTGAGGGAGGGGAGAGAGATGTGGGCAAGAGAGAGTGGGGAGAGAGGGGTAGAGAGGGGGAGAGAGAGGGGGAGAGCGGGCTGAGAGAAAGGAATGAGAGAGGGGTGAGAGAGAGGGGAGAAGGGGAGTGAGGTGGGCGAGAGAGTGGGGTGAGTGTGAGGGGTGAGAGAGTGTGTGAGAGAGAGGGGTGAGACAGAGTGGTGAGACAGAGCGGTGAGAGAGGGGTGAGGCAGAGGAGTGAGACAGAGGGGTGAGACAGAGGGGAGGGGGAGAGTGGTGGGCGAGAGGGAGGGGTGAGAGAGAGGGATTGGAGAGAGGGATAAGGGGGAGAGAGGGGGAGAGAGGGAAGAGACGGGAGAGAGGGGGAGTGAGAGAGCTGGAGTGAGAGGGGGAAGAGAGCACAAGAGGGGCAGAGAGAGGGGGAAGGGAGAGAGAGAGAGAGGCCGGGAGAGATCGAGGGTGAGAGAGAGATGGGTTGAGAGTGAGAGGGGGTGTGAGCGAGGGGTGAAAGAGAGGGATGAGAGAATGGGGTGAGAGAGAAGGGTGAGAGAAAGGGTTGAGAGAGAGGGGAGAGAGAGGAGAGATAGAGGGGAGGGGGAGGGGGAGATTGGTGAGCGAGAGAAAGCGGTGAGAGAGGGGGAGATTGGGGGAGAGAGGGGAGGAGAGAGAGGGGGAGAGAGAGGGGAGAGAGAGGGGAGTCAGACAGGTGGAGTGAGAGCGGAGTAGAGAGCACAAGAGCAGCAGAGGGAGAGAAGAAGAGAGGGGGGAAGAGAGAGAGAGGTGCGGGGAGAGAGGGTGAGAGAGAGAGATGGGTTGAGAGTGAGAGGGGGTGTGAGCGACGGGTGAAAGAGAGGGGTGAGAGAAAGAGGTGAGAGAGAAGGGTAAGAGAAAGGGATGAGAGAGTGGAGAGAGAGGGGAGAGGGGGGAGGGGGAGAGAGGGGGGAGGGGGAGAGTGGTGTGGGAAGATTGGTGGGCGAGAGAGAGGGGTGAGAGAGAGGGGGAAGAGTGGGGGGAGAGAGAGGGAGGAGAGAGAGGGGGAGAGAGGTGGGGAGAGAGAGAGGTGGAGTGAGAGAGGAGTAGAGAGCACAAGAGGGGCAGAGAGAGAGGGGAAGAGAGAGAGAGAGAGGTGGGGGGGAGAGAGGGTGAGAGAGGGATGGGTTGAGATTGAGATGGGGTGTGAGCGTGAGGGGGTGAGATTGTGAGGGGGTGAGAGAGAGGGGTGAGAGAGTTGGGTTGAGAGAGGTGTGAGAAATAGAGTGGGGCGTGAGAGGGGGCGAGTGAGAGAGAGAGAGGGGGCGAGAGAGAGAGATGCAAGTGAGCGGGAGGGAATGGAAATGAGAGAGAGAGTCTGAGAGAGTGAAAGAGCACACGAGAAGGGGACGAGAGAGAGAGAGAGAGCGAGAGAAAGAGAAAGACTGATAGAGAGGGGGCAGAGCGCGATAGGGAGAGATAGAGGGCAAGCCAGAGACAGAGGGATGAGGGAGAGAGGGACACGAGGGAGAGAGAGAGTCGGGTCAGAGAGAGGGTTTGGGTAGAGAGTGAGTGAGGGGGTGAGACAGAAAGAGAGGGTGAGAAAGAGAGAATGCGAGTGAGGGGGTGAGAGCGAGGGAGAGAGAGAGAGAGAGAGAGAGAGAGAGAGAGAGATGTCTCAGTGAGGACCAGGACAGAAGAGGTGAAAGCAGGACCCTCACCAGATGGTGGGAATGAAGCCTAGAATGTTGCTGTTCCTTGCGCAGCTCTGTATCTATGTCCTGTCTTCCGGGTCAGAATACAGAAGGTCACTAACCCGTCCCTGTGCTGTTTACTGTGAGTGATCTTATCGGCTGCAGGATTTCCTGAAGGCTCCAGATCTCTCTCTCTTCATCTCTCTGTGACTGACCAACTGTCTTTGATGCGGTTATGGACGAGACAGGAGTTAGGAATTCAGCTGAGACAGGAACATCCTGAGTTCCCACAGGAGACAGAGAAACAGACAGAATGGGAAATTAGACTGATGCAGTCAGGGTTACACATGGAGAATGGCCCTGAGTCCCACAGAGATCTGGAAAATCCCAGTTTCCATCCCTGCCATGTGCTGCTGTGTCTCTCTGGAATTGAGAATTCTGTTGGCTCCGGATCTGGAGTAGCTGCAAGAGTGAGAGACGCTGACAGAGGCAGCAATTAGACCCACACAGTGAGAGATACCACATGGAGAGATACTGAGTGATATCACCAGAGTGCTGGAATGTATCAGGATCACACAATGGACATGATGAAAGGGTTGTGATTAATGGTGCACGGGGATCAGTACTCACTGACGGTTGAGCTATGAGTGGGACAGGTGATGGCCTCGTGCTATTCTCACCCGACTGTTCACCCAGATGTTAATGCCGGTGTCCAGTATAACCCATCTAACTGCCGAATATCCTTTTAGGAAGGAAATCTGTTAAGGCAGCGGGTCTGGCCTACACCTGATCCAGACCCAGAGCGATGTGGTTGACTCTAAACTGCTCTCTGTAATCATCCAGCAAGGCACTCAGCTCAAGGGCAGCTCGGGGTGGGCATGCGATGCTGGCCAGCATCCCATGATTGAATTAAACACAACACTGCTGGGAGCAGTGTCCTGGCCAACCGTGTCGGTAAGCTTATGGACAGGACTTTAAACTGACAGAGAGGATGCAGGGCCAGGGTTCAGGTGAAAGGAGCTTTCCAAATCCAAAGAGAAGTGGCAATGTAGCCGAAGACAAGCAGAATGGAACAGGAAGAGATAGAGTTTAACTGAAACTGTACATCAATGAATTGGACTGTGACAAGAAATTGTGGAAAGAGCATCTTCCTTTTTTGGACTGGATAAAGTCTCTGCAATAAGGTGGATGGACTGTGGTACAGAGATAAATGAGATTTAGTGGTGACACGGTGAACAAAAGGTGGAACATGAATATTCTATTGTACACCTCCTTGAGGGGTCTCAGGGAGAGCAGGATGGGTAACCCTGACAGTAATGGGGAACAAAGGCAGTACAGAGAAAGCATTTGGCCTCAGATGATGAAGCTGAATCAGCCTGAATGCAGATTCTGGGTAACAAATGTCAAAAACACAAGCAGGAGAACAGTTTAGAGGCTGCCTAACAGCATTTCATTGCTCAACCCCGTTCCACATTCCAATTTATTCCTGTGAACTGCAAAGGCACTGTGATCATTTTGGGAGACTTCTGTTTTTGTATAATCTGAGACAGTCACATCGGCAAAAGTGATGTTCTCCAAACTCCTCTTTGAATGTTTCTGTCAGTGTTTCTTTGAATAAGACGTTTTGCAAACGGCCAGGGAGGTGACTATCTCAGATCGACCATTGGGTGATGACGCTGTGGGAAGGAGTAATGTCACACTGAGATATCCTCTGGGAAATTGTAGCGTAGTGGAATTCAGCGAGATGATGGATTTTTAAAGTGACCATAAAGCACACCCAACAATCACAACCAAAGCCATTGACATGTGTTTGAGAGGAGAACTGACCGAGGTAAACAGGGGAAACAGTGAATTTTTTGGCTGGAAATGGACAGTACAAAACATTTACAGTCATAGAGATGTACAGCACAGAAACAGGGCCTTCGGTCCAACTCATCCACGCCACCCACATATCCTAACATAATCTCACCACATTTGCCAGCACTTGGCCCAAATCCCTCTCAACTCTTCTTGTTCATATACCCATCCAGATGCCTTTTAAATGCAGGAATTGTACCAGTCTCCACCACTTCATCTGGCAGGTCATTCCATACACGCAATACCCTCCACATCAAAACGTTTTCCCTTACATTCCTTTTATATCTTTCCCCTCTCATCCAGAACCTAGGCCATCCAGTTCTGGACTACCCCACACCAGGGAAAATACCTTGTCTGTTAAACCTAACCATGTCTCTCATGGCTTTATAAACCTCCATATGGGTTACCCCTCAGCCTCAGACATTCCACGGAAAACATCCCCAGCCCATTTAACCTCTCCCTTCAGCTCAAATCCTCCAATCCTTTCAGCGTCTTTGCAAATCTTTTCTGAACCGTTTCAATTTACACAGCATCACTCCGTTAGGGAGGAGACAAGAATTGCACGCAATATGCCAAAACTGGCTTATCCAATGTCCTGTATTGCCACAATATGACCTCCCAACTCCTCTACTCAATGCACTGATCAGTAAACACAAGCATACCAAACACCTTCTTCACTATCCTATTGACCCACAATTCTCCTTTCAAGGAACAATGAAACTGCACTCAAAGATCTCTTTGTACAGAAACACTCCCTGGGACCTTAACATTAAGTGTATCAGTCCTGCGAAGAGTTGCTTTCCCAAAATGCAACACCTCCCATTCATCTAAATGAAGCTCCATCTGCCACTCCTCAGCCCATTGGCCCATCAGTTCACCATCCCGTTGTGATGTGAAGTAACATTCTTCACTGTCCACTACACCTCCAATTTTGGTGTCATCTGCAAACTTACTAATTATACCTGCTGTGTTCACATCCAAATCATTTATATAATTAATGGAAAGTAGTGGACGCAGCACCGATCCTTGTGGCACTCCACTGGTCACAGGTCTCCAGTCTGAAAAAAACACCCTCTGTCTTCTACCTTCGTGCCAGTTCTGTATCCAAATGGCTGGTTCTCCCTGTATTCCGTGAGATCTATCCTTGCTCTCCAATTCCCCATGTGGAAACATTTCGAATACCTTACTGAAGTCCATATCACTCACATCCACCGCGCTGCCCTCATCAGTCCATTTGCTACTTCTTCAAAAAACTCAATATCTTGAGACATGAGTTCCCACGCACAAAGCAATGCTGACTATCCCCAATTAGACATTGCCTTTCTAAATGTATGTAATTCTTGTCCCTCATTTATCCGTCTTTTAATGTGCCCACGACTGATGTCTGGTGAACCAGTCTGTAGTTCCCTGGCTTGTCCTTACCACCTGTCTTAAACAGTGGCACTACGTTAACCCAACCTCCAGTCTTCTGGCACCTCACCTGTGTCTATGAATGGTACAAATATTTCACCACGGGGCACAGCAATCACTTCTCTAGCTTCCCACAGAGATCGAGAGTACAACTGATAAGGTCCTGGGGATTTATCCACCTTTAACCATTTCAAGACATCCAGCACCTCCTCCTCTGTAATGTGGACATTTATAAGATGACATCATCTATTTCCCAATGCTATTTCCCAAACCATCATTCTATTCTATATCTTCCATGTCCTTCTTTACAGGAAATGCTTGTTTTCATTATCTCCCATCTCCTGCAGCTCCACGTGCAGGCTGTCTTGATCTTTGTGGGCCCTATACTCTCCCCAGTGACCCTTTTGTCCTTTATGGATTTGTAAAAACATTTTGGAATCTCCTTTAACCCATTTACCAAAGCAATCTCATGTCACCTTTTTGCCCTCCTGATATTCCCTCAATCGCTACACAACACTGCAATCTCCGAATTCCTGACTGATCCCTACCAAACACTGCAACCTCCCACTCCCACACTGACCCAACCCAACACTGCAATCTCCGAATTCCTGACTGATCCCTACCCAACACTGCAACCTCCCCCTCCCTGAATAATCCATACCCAACACTGTAATCCCCCCCTCCCTGACTGATCACTAACGAACACTTTAATCTCCCCCTCCCTGACTCATCCCTACACAACACTGTAATCTCTACTCTCCCGGATTAATCCCTACACAACCCTGATCCTACCCCTCCCTGACTAATCCCTACCCAACAGTATAATCTCCCCCTCCGTGACTGATCCCTACCCAACACTGCAATCTCCGCATCCCTGACTGATCCCCACCCAACACTGCAATGTCCCCCTCCCTGACTGATCTGTACCCAACACTGCGACCTCCCCCTCCCTGAATAATCCCTACCCATCACTGCAACCTCCCGCTCCCTGATTAATCCCTACCCAACACTGTATTCTCCCCCTCCCTGTGTGATCACTACCGAACACTTTAATCTCCCACTCCCAGACTGATCCTAAACACAACACTGCAAATTCCCCTCCCTGACTAATAACTACACAACACTGATCTCTACCCTCCCTGACTAACTCCTACACAACACTGAAGCTAACGCCTCCCTGAATATTCCCTACACAAAAGTGTAATCTCCCCCTCCGTGATTGATCCCTACCCAACACTGCACTCATACCACACCCTGACTGATCGCCACCCAACACTGCAATCTCCCCCTCCCTGACTGATCCCCACCCAACACTGCAATCTCCCCCTCCCTGACTGATCCCTACACAACACTACAATCTCCCGTCCCTGACTGATACGTACCCAACACAGCAACCCTCCACTTCCCTCACCGATACCTATGCAACGGTGCACTCACCCCCACCCTGACTGATGCCTACCCAACACTGCAATCTCTACTACGGACTGATCCCTACCCAACACTGCAAACTCGCCCTCCCTGACAAATCCCTACCCAACAATGCACTCACCCCCTCCCTAACTGATCCCTACCCAACACTGCAAACTCCCCCACCCTGACAAATCCCTACCCAACACTGTAATCTCCCCCACCCTGACTGATCCCTAAACGACACTGCACTCACCCCTCACTGACTGATCCCTACACAACACTGCAATCCCCCCCTCCGTGACTGATCCCTACACAACACCGCAATCTCACACTCCCTGACTGATCCCTACCCAACACTGCAATCTCCCCCTCCCTGACTGATCCCTACCCAACACTGCAATCTCAAACTCCCTGACGGATCCCTTCACAACACTGCAATATCCCTTTCCCTGACAGATCCCTACCCAAGGCTGCAAGCTCCCTCTCCCTCACTGATACCGACGCAACATTGCACTCACCCCCTTCCCGATTGATGGCTACCCAACACTGCAATCTCCCCCTCCATGATTGATCCCTACCCAACACTGCAATCTTCTCCCCCTGACTGATTCCCTACCCAACACTGCAATCTTCCCCGCCCTGACTGATCCCTACCCAACACTGCAACTTCCCCCTCCCTCACTGATACCTACGCAAATTGCACTCACCCCCTCACTGACTGATGCCTACCCAATACTGCAATCTCCCCCTCCCTGACTGATCCCGACCCAACACTGTAATCTACCCCTCCCTGACTGATCCCTACCTTACACTATAATCTCCCCATCCCTGAATCATCCCTACACAACACTGCAACCTCCCCCTCCCTGACTAATCCCTACCCAACACTGTAATCTCTCCCTCCCACACTGATACCTACGCAACACTGCAACCTCCCCCTCCCTGACTAACCCCTAACGAATACTGCAATCTCCCCCTTCCTGACTGATCCCTACCCAACCCTGCAAGATTAACCTCCCTGACTGATCCATACCCAATACTACAACCTCGCTCTCCTTGACTAATCCCTACCCAACACTGGTAGATTGCAGCGTCGGGTGGGGATTAGTCAGGGAGGGGGAGTTTGCAATTTAGCGTAGGTATTAGTGAGGGAGGGGGAGGTTGTAGTGTTGGGTAGGGATCATTCTGGGAGTGGGAGATTGCAGCGTTGGGTAGGGATCAGTCAGGGAGGGGGAGATTGCAGTGTTGTGTAGGGATAAGTCAGGGAGGGGTATGAGTGCATTGTTGCGGAGGGATCGGTCAGGGAGAGGAGATTGTAGTGTTGTGGAGGGGTCAGTCAGGGAGAGTGGTGAGTGCAGTGTTGGGTAGGTATCAGTCAGGGAGGGGATGAGTGCAATGTTGCATAGGTATCTGTCAGGGAGGGTGTAAGTGCAATGTTGCGTAGATATCAGTCAGGGAGGGAGAAATTACAGTGTTGTGTCGAGATCAGTCAGAGAGGGGGTGGTGGCATTGTTTTGTAGGGATCAGTCAGGGAGGAGATTGCAGTGTTGGGTAGGGATTAGTCAGGGTTGCCGAGGTTGCAGTGTTGGGGAGGGATCAGTCAGGGAGGGGGAGATTGCAGTGTTGGGTAGGCATCAGTCAGGGAGGGTGTGAGTGCAATGTTGGTTCAGGATTAGTCAGGGAGCCGGGGAGGTTGCAGTGATGTGTAGCGATCAGTCAGGGAGGGGGAGATCACAGTGTTGTGTTGAGATTAGTCAGGGAGGGGAAGGTTGCAGTGTTGGGTAGGCATCAGTCAGGGAGGGTGTGAGTGCAATGTTGCGTAGGTATCAGTCAGGGAGGGAGAAACTATAGTGTTGTGTAGAGATCAGTCAGGGAGGGGGAGTGGGCATTGTTTGGTAGGGATCAGTCAAGGGGGAGATTGCATTGTTGGGTAGGGATTAGTCAGGGAGGGCGAGGTTGCAGTGTTGTTTAGGGATCTGTCAGGGAGGGGGAGATTGCAGTGTTTGGTAGTCATCAGTCAGGGAGGGTGTGAGTGCAATGTTGCTTTGGTATCAGTGAGGGAGGGGGAGGTTGCAGTGTTGGGTAGGGATCAGTTAGGGAGGGGAGATTGAAGTGTTGGGTAGGGATCAGTCACGGATGGGGAGATTACAGTTTTGGGTCGGGGAGATTAGTCAGGGAGGGGAAGCTTGCATTGTTGTGTAGGAATCAGTCAGGTAGGGGGAGATTAAAGTGTTCCGTAGTGATCAGTCAGGGAGGGGGAGATTACAGTGTTGGGTAGGGATTAGTCAGTGAGGGGGAGATTGCTGTGCTGGTTAGGGATTAGTCAGGGAGGGGGAGATTGCTGTGCTGGTTAGGTATCAGTGAGGGAGGGAGAGTTTGCATTGTTGTGTAGGGATCGCTCAGGGAGGGCGAGATACAGTGTTGTGTCGGGATTAGTCAGAGAGGGGGAGGTTGCAGTATTGTGTCGGGATCAATCAGTGAGGGGGAGATTGCAGTGTTGTGTAGGGATTAGTCAGGGCGGAGGTTGCAGTGTTGGGGAGGGATCAGTCTCGGAGGGGGAGATTACAGTGTTGGGTAGGGGTTAGTCAGGGAGGTGGAGATTGCAGTGTTGTGTAGGTATCAGTGAGGGGGGGTAGATTACAGTGTTGGGTAGGGATTAGACAGGGAGGGGGAGGTTGCAGTGTTGTGTAGGGATCAGTGAGAGAGGGGTAGATTACAGTGTTGGGTAGGGATTAGTCAGGGGGGGAGGTTGATATGTTTTGTAGGGATCAGTCAGGGAGGGGGGAGATTGCACTGTTGGATAGGGAGTAGTCAGGGAGGGTGTGGTTGCAGTGTTGGGTAGGCATCAGTGAGGGAGGGGGTGAATGCAATGTTGCGTAGGTATCAGTGAGGGAGGGTAAATTGTTGGGTAAGGATCAGTCAGGGATGGTAATATTGCAGTGTTGGGTAGGGATCAGTCAGGGAGGGGAGGATTACAGTGTTGGTTAGGGGTTGGTCTGGGGGGCGGTTGCAGTGTTGCGTAGGTATCAGTGAGGGATGGGGAGATTACAGTGTTGGGTAAAGATTAGACAGGGAGGGGGAGGTTGCAGTATTGTTTAGGGATCAGTCAGGGAGGGGTAGATTTCAGTGATGGGTAGGGATTAGTCATGGATGGGGAGGTTGCAGTGCTGTGTAGGGATCAGTCAGGGAGGGGAAGATTAAGGTGTTGGGTAGGGATCGGTCAGGGAGGTGGAGATTGCAGTGTTGTGTAGGGATCAGTCAGGGAGGGGGTGAGTGCAATGTTGGGTAGGGATCAGTCAGGGAGGGGAGATTGCAGGGTTGAGTAGGGATCAGTCAGGGAGGGGAGATTGCAGGGTTGAGTAGGGATCAGTCAGGGAGGGGGTGAGTGCAGTGTTGGGTAGGGATCAGTCAGGGAGGGGAGATTGCAGTGTTGGGTAGGGATCTGTCTGGGGAGAGATTGCAGTGTTGGTGAGGGATCAGTCAAGGAGGGGGTGAGTGCAGTTATGGGAAGGTATCAATCAGGGATTTGTTGATTGCAGTTTTGGTTCAACACTGTAATCTTTCCATCACTGACTGATACCTATGCAAAATTTGCACTCACCCACTCCCTGACTGATGCCTACCCAAGACTGCAATCTCCCCCCTCCCTGACTGATCACTACCCAACACTGCAAACTCCCCCTCACTGACTAATCCCTAATCAACACTGTAATCTCCCCCTCCATGACTTAACCCGACACAACACTGCACTCACCCCCTCCCTGACTAATCCCTACCCAACACTCTAATCTTCACCTCCCTGACTGATCCCTACACAACACTGCAGTCACACCCTGACTGACTAATCCCTACACAACACTGCACTCAGCCCCTCCCGGACTGATCCAGACACATCGCTGCACTCATCCCGTCCCTGACTAATCCCTACCCAACACTGCAATCTCCCCCTCCCTGCCAGATCCCTACCCAACACTGCACTCACCCCGTCCCTGTAAGATACCTACCCAACACTACACTCACCCCCTCCCTGTCTGATCCTGAACCAACACTGCAACCTCTCCCTCCCTGACTGATCCCGACCCAACACTGCACTCACCCCCTCTATTTCTGATCCCTACTCAACACTGCCATCTCCCTTCCCTGACTGATCCCAACCCAACACTGCAATCTCCCCCTCTATTTCTGATCCCTACCCAACACTGCCATCTCCCCTCCCTGACTGATCCCAACCAACACTGTACTCACCCACTCCCTGACTAATCCCTACCCAACGCCTCAAACTCCCTCTCCCTGACTGATCCCTACATAACACTGCATCCTCCCCCTCCCTGACTAATCCCTACCCAACACTGTAATCTTCCCCTCCCTGACTGATACTTATACAACATTTCACTCACACACTCCCTGACTATTGACTACCGAACACGGCAATCTCCCCCCTCCATCACTGATACCTACGCAACATTGCAGTCACCCCCTCCCTGACCGATGCCTACCCAACACTGCAATCTCCCGTCCCTGACTGATCCCTACCAAGCAATGCCACCTCCCGCTCCCTGACTGATCTCTACACAACACTGTAATTTCTCCCTCCCTGACTGATACCTACACAACATTGCACTCACCCCCTTATTGACTGATACCTACCAAACACTGCACTCACGCCCTCCCCCACTGATCCCTACCCAACACTGCTATCTTCCCTTCCCTGACTGATTCCGACCCAACACTGCAATCTCCCCTCCGTTACTGATCCCTGCCCAAAACTGCAATGCACTCATACTCCTCCCTGAGTGACCCCTACGCAATATAGTAATCTACCCCTCCCTGACTGATCCCTACCCAACACTGCAATCTCGCATCCCTGATTGATCCCTACCCAACACTGCAATCTCCCCCTCCGTTACTGATCCCTGCCCAAAACTGCAATCTCCCTCTCCCTGACTGATCCCTTCACAACACTGCAATCTCCCCCTCCGTGACTGATCCCTGCCTAACACTGCAATCTCCCATTCCCAGACTGATCCCTACCCAACACTGCAACCTCCCCCTCCCTCACTGACACCTATGCAACATTGCACAAACCCCCTCCCTGACTGATCCTTACCCAACACGGCAACCACCCCCTCCCTGACTAATCCCGACCCAACACTGTAATCTCCCCCTCCCTGACTGATCTCGGCACAACACTGCAATATCCCCCTCCCTGACTGATCCTTAACCAACACTGCAACCTCCCCATCCCTGACAAATCCCTACCCAACACTGCAATCACCCCCCTCCCTGACTGATCCCTAAACACCACTGCAACCTCTCGCTCACTGAATAATCCCTGCACAAAACTGTAATCTCCCCCTCCCTGACTGATCGCTACACATCGTTGCAACCTCCCCCACTCCCTGACAAATCCCTACCCAACACTGTAATCTCCCCCTCCCTGACTGATCCGAACCCAACACTGCAATCTCCCCCGCCCTGACTGATAACTACAAAACACAGCAATCTCTCCCTTCTTGACTGATCTCTACACAACACTGTAATTTCTCCCTCCGTGACTGATATCTACGCAACATTGCACTCACACCCTCCCGGACTGACGCCTACCCAACACTGGAACCTCACACTCCCTGACTAATGCCTACACAACACAGCAATCTACCCATCCCTGAATGACCCCTACGAAACACTGCAATCTCCCCTTCCCTGACTGATCCCTACCCAACACTGCAATCACCCCCTCCCTGACTGATCCTCCCCAACTCTGCAATCTCCCCCTCCCTCACTGATACCTATGCAACATTGCACTCACCCCCTCCCTGACTGATCACTAACCAACACTGCAAACTCCCCCTACCCGCATGATCTCTATCCAAATCTGCACTCACCCTCCCTGACTGCTACCGACACAACACTGCAATCTCCACCTTCCTGAATGATCACTACCCAACACTGCAATCTTCCCTGACAGATCCATAGCCAAAACTGCAATCGCCCTTTCCCTGACTGATCCCAACACAACACTGCACTCACACACCCTCCTTGACTGATCCCTACCCAACACTGTAATCTCCCTCTCCCTGACTGATCCCTACACCACACTGCACTCAACAACTCCCTGACTGATCCCTACCCAACACTGCAACCTCCCCCTCCCTGACTAAACCCTACCCAACACTGCATTCACCCCCTCCCTGACTGATCCCTACCCAACACTGCAATCTCCCCCTCCTGGACTGATCCCTACACAACACTGCAACCTCCCCCTCCCTAAAGAAATACTTTCCAACACTGTATTCTCCCCCTCCCTGACTGATCCCTACACAACAATGCAACCTCCCCCTCCCTGTCTAACCACCACCCAAAACTGCAACCTCCCCCTCCCTGACTAATCACTACCCAACACTGTCACCTCCCCCCACTGATCCCAACACAACACTGCACTCACACGCTCCGTGACTCAACTCTACAAAACACTGTACTCACCCCCTCCCTGACTGATACCTACACAACACTGCACTCACCCTCTCCCTGACTGATCACTACCCAACACTGGACTCACACCCTCTCTGATTGATCCCTACCCAACTCTGCATTCTTCCCCTCCCTGACTGATCCCTACCCAACACTGCAATCTCCCCCTGACTGTCTGATCCCTACCCAACACTGCACTCACCCCCTCACTGGCTGATCCCTACTCAACACTGCAATTTCCCCCTCCCTGAATGATCCCTACACAACACTGCAATCTCCCCCCTCCCTGACTGATCCCTCCACAAAAGTGCAACCCTCCCCTCCCTGACTAATCCCTACCCGACACTGTAAACTCCACCTCCCCGACTGATCCCTACCCAACACTGCCACCTCCAACTCCCTGACTAATCCCTACCCAACTCTGCACTCACCCCCTCCCTCACTATTGCCTACCAAACACTGCAATGTCCTCCTCCTTGACTGATCATTACTCTACACTGCACTCACCCCCTCCCTGCCTGTTCCCTACCCAACACCGTAATCTCCCCCTCCCTGACTGATCACCACCCAACAATGCACTCACCCCCTCCCTGACTGATCCTTACCCAAAACTGCACTCACCCTCCCTGACAGAACCCTACCCAACACTGCAATCTTCCCCTCCCTGACTGATCCCTACCCAACACTGCAATCTCCCCATCCCTGACTGATCCCTAACCAGCACTGCAATCTCCCACTCCCTGACTGATCCCTACCCAACACTGTAACTTTCCCTCCGTGACTGATCCCTACACAACACTGTACTCACCCACTCCCTGACTGATCCCTCCCCTACACTGCAACCTCCCCCCCTTACTGATACCTATGCAACATTGCACTCACCCCCTCCCTTACTGATACCTATGCAACATTGCACTCACCCCCTCCCTGACTGATGTATGCCCAACACTACAATCTCCCCCCTCCCTGACTGATCCCTACCCAACACTGCAATCTCCCCATCCCTGACTGATCCCTACCCAACACTGCAATCTCCCCATCCCTGATTGATCCCTAACCAACACTGCACTCACCCCCTCCCTGACTGATCCCTACCCAACACTGCAATCTCCCCATCCCTGACTGATCCCTAACCAACACTGCAATCTCCCACTCCCTGACTGATCCCTACCCAACACTGTAACTTTCCCTCCGTGACTGATCCCTACACAACACTGTACTCACCCACTCCCTGACTGATCCCTCCCCTACACTGCAACCTCCCCCTCCCTTACTGATACCTATGCAACATTGCACTCACCCTCTCCCTGACTGATGTATGCCCAACACTGCAATCTCCCCCCTCCCTGACTGATCACTACCCAACACTGCAACCTCCCCCTCCCTGACTAATCCCTACCCAACACTGTAATCTCCCCCTCCCTGACTGATACATACCCAACTCTGTAATCTCCCACTTCCTCAGTGATACCTACACAACTCTGCACACACCACTCCCCCCCCCCCCCCCCCACCCCCCCAAAGGTTAGATCGCATTGAATCCAGGCGGCATTGGCAAACTGGGTACACAGTTGACGTGATGGTAGGAAGCAGCGGGTAATTGTCAGACTTAAGGCCTGTGACTAGTGGCATACCTCAGCGGTAATAGAATCAAAGAATCCCTCCTCTGTGGACACAGGCCATTCGGCCCAACATTTCTACAGGCCCTCTGAAGATTATTCTGCCCAAACCCATTCCCCTACTCTGTTATTCTGCATTTACCCCTGACTAACGCAACTTGCTTACACATCCATGAACACTATAGGCAATTGAGAATTGCCAATTTACCTGACCTGCATATCTTTGGACAGTGGGAGGAATCCGGAGCACCCAGAGGAAACACACGCAGACATGGTGAGAACGTACAAACTCAGTTGTGGTGGCATAGTGGCTCAGTGTTTGGCACTGCTGCCTCACAGTGCCAGGGACCCGGGTTCTACCCCAGCCCCCGATGACTGTCTGTGTGGAGTTTGCACATTCTCCCTGTGTCTGCGTGGGTTTCCTCCGGGTGCTCCGGTTTCCTCCCACAATCCAAAAATGTACAGGTCAGGTGAATTGGCCGTGTTAAATTGTCCATAGTGCGAGGTGCATTCGTCCATCTTAAATATTGGGCAGGGAGAATGGCTCTTCGGCATGGACTTGTTGGGCCAAATGGCCTGTTTCCATACTGTAGGAAATCTAACCCTAACAGGATCTAACCCACACAGACTATACTGTGAGGTTGGAATTGAACCCAGATTCACGGTGCTGTGAGGCAGCAGTGTTAACCACTGAGCCACTGTGCCACTGAGCTGGTCAGTGCTAGGCCCATTGCTGTTTGTTATCTTGATCAATGATTTGGATGAGGATGTTTTAGGCATGATTATTAAGTTTGCAGTTTGCAATAAAATAAGTGAGGAAGGTTCTCAGCAATTGCAACAGGGCCTTGATCAGCTGGGGAATTGGGCTAAGAAATGGCAAATGGAGTTTAGTATAGACAAGGGCGAGATCTAGCATTTTGGAAAGTCACATCAAGACAGGGGTTTCATGGTGAATGGTAGGGCCTGAAGGAGTGTAGTGGAACAGAGGGACCTTGGATTCCAGGAACACGGCTCTCTGAACTCAGGGAGACAGGGCAGTGAAGAAGGCTTTTGGCACACTGGGCCCTTCACCAGTCAGGGCATGGAATATCGAAGTTGGGAAGTTCTATTGTAGTTGTACAGGATGTTGGTGAGGCCGCACTTGGAATATTGTGTTCAATTTTGCCTACCTTGCTATACAAAGGATGTTATTAAACTGGAAAGAGTACAGAAGAAACTTACAAGGATGTTTCCAGAACTCAACTAGACAGATATAGAGAGAGGTTGGACAAGCAAGGACATTTTCTTTAGTGTGTAGGAGACTGAGGGGTGTCCTTATAGAGGTGTATAAGATCATGGGAGGCATGGATAGGGTTAATGCACTCAGTCTTTATCCAAGGCTTCGGGAATCAAGGATGAAAGGGCATCAGTTTAGGGTGAACGGGGAAAGATTAAAAGGCAACCACAATCTGGAAGGACATTGTAGGGATCTCCAAGCAGCTGCATGTGTCCTCTACACCTGCAACACGGAGCAACACACATCAGGCCCTATCAGGAAGTGCCGGAGCAAATACAATGCCAAGGGAACTAGGACTCCTCCCAGAATGGGAAAACGTGTGTCTTTGGTGTTCTACCTCCCCAGGGAGATAATGACAGGCCCCACACTGACACATCCACACCCGCTCACAGATGGAGACTCCCACTGACTGTCTCCCATGTAACTGCACCTTTTGCCCCCAGCCCTGAGTCACAGCCGAACTCAGATTCCATGAATCATGTGGTTACCCAATGTAAAGCTGCTTATGGTCTCACTACGTACATAACAGCCATTCCAGGCACCCAGCTGGTGGTCAGCACCAAAACGATCCCTTCTCTGTCACAGATACTGACTGTCAGTCTGTCATACACATAGTGGAAAATGAGGAGCAAACCAAATGAATCGCCATGTGCCTTAGTACAGCAGGCCATTCAGCCCTCCCTAAAGACCAACAGCTAGGGAGGGGCATCCATGATGAGATGAAGGCAGCGATCCTCACTGCTCGAGGGCAGGATAAGGCAGATCCTGCAGAGGCACTACATAGCTGCAGAACAACAACCAGGGGAATGCCCCTCCCATTCCCCGTCAGCTTTACCCGGAGACTTTGTGTCCAATTTGTCTGGATTTTTGGGGATGTGACCTGCACCTCTCTTAGCAATTAGAAACTGGGCCAGACCCTTTGTCTCCCATGTCTCAGAAAGGAGGAGGGACAACTGGGATTCGACTCCTCAATCGCGCCCGTAATGAGGCTTGGGCTCTCTGCTAATTAATCGCTGAATATGAAATAGACTTTAGGGATTTCCACATTGTGTGACAGGAGCCCAGGGATCAGAAGCGATTGGTCGGGTTTGCCCGAGAATGGGTGCATGGTAGTGGGATACCAAGCACCCTGCCTGAATACGGGTCATTTTCGGACATCGATATACCAGGAAGCCCACCAGGGAGAATTCTTCAGAAACAAAATTAAAAACTGGCTGTGACCAGGAGGGAAGGCTCCTCCCTCAGCTTGTCCCACACATACCAGGCTCTCACAATGGACTAGTCATTAAACGCACAGGGAATTCCTTGTTCACGAACATTTATCACAAACTGACACTAATCATAATGAATGTATGAGGGATACAGTAATCAGAGTGGTGTCCTTCCCCATTAAAATAACATTGTTCCCAACTGACCCACAGAATAATGGGACAAAGGACAGGGAAATTTGAGGGAAAACACACAGCCCAGAAAAGTAATTAACAGATAAAAGAAAAGGGAACTCCTTAATGATTTAGCAACAGTATACGAGTCCACTCCCAGGGCAGGAGTGTTACCGGTCAGGACGCTGACTTGTCTAATTTGAAGAATAAACTCAGGATCCTGACCAACAACTCTCTAATGAACCTGAGAAAGACTGAATGTAGAAAACCCAGAGGAGACCATGGGACAACTCGAGGAGAATCAGGCTAACCACCAAGAGTGAGCAAACTGGAGGGTCACGCCAACACGATTAACCAGATCACCCACGGCCTAATCAGAGATGACGGTGAGCAGTAAAACCGCAACGTATGCAGTATCTATGGTAACGGGATGGTGGAACAGCTGAGGGAGGAGTTCAGGCAGGCCAGCCAAGGGAAAGTCCCATCCCAGGTCAGTGACAAACAGCATACATATTTGTTCCAGGAGAACACCCACATGAACCTCTCTCACTGTCAGTGACAGCAGCTCACCAAGGGATGGGTTAATGACAGCCGTAAGGACACTCTCGGTGGGACACCTGGGCTTCGTACGAGGGATTCCAATTAACCCAAGCGACCAAAGTTAGGCTGAAGTCCAAATTATCGGAGTTGTATAAAATAGGTATTTGGATGGGCTACCATGATTACCTCCCACTTACTGCGGAGATAGAGGAAACATTGCCAGGGACCATACTTACATAAATGGGAAGGAACAGGTCATACCATGACATTCCCATAGTCTGTTATCCAAGAATGCGGCTCCTCTCACATCGGCTGTGGTCCTAAACACACTCACCTTGACATATCTTGCGATACCGGTGGTTAGGATTGCAGGCTGCCACAGATAGGTACGATCATGGTGAATAATGCCTGGACACACCCCCAGGGGCTGGAAGATAGATGGAAGTCCACGGGTGATCACCTTAGTTTCATTCATTTGCAGTATTTGATTGTTCCTGGCTGGGCCAGTATTGATTTCCTGCCCATAGTTGCCATTACGACAGATTGGTCATATTAAATTTCCCATTGTGTCAAGGGATATTCGGGCCAGCTGGAATAGCCATAGGAAATGCAGGGTTTCAGGAATATCATTGGGGGAGTGGGTCTGAGTTGGATTCTGTTCAGAGGGTCATTGTGGACTCAATGGGCCGAACGGTCTGATTCTGTTCTGTCAAGATTTTACGATATCACTTATCAGCTATAAGACTTAGGGTGTAGGTTTGCTCGCTGATAGGTTTGATATCCAGACGTTTCGTTACCTGGTTGGGTAGCATCATCAGTGACGACCTCCAAGTGAAGCTATAAGACCATCGGTTTGGAAAACGTACACAATGGCTTTTGCACAGACTGCTGGCTACTCTGACAACAAGCAAAACCAGCTTTTAAAATTAGGTTTGTAATTTATTGCAGAAGCTTCTTTTCTTTCCTTTCAAGTGGATGAGTTGGGAGAGATGTCACAACCTACTGGCTAAAACACAGATAGACAGCCAAGGTTTATTGGCCAACGAAATCTCCCAAATCACAAAACCCGCACACCAGGCACAGCGCAAACACAGCATAAAGTAAAAGGCAGCAGTTATTCTGGACAGACGTATCTACCAAACAAATCAGGGCCCAGACAGGAAGGCACCGGGTCCTGATACACAAGGAAACTAACAACAAAAAGCCATACAAATGATTGGCAATACTTCAAACTATTAACGGATTCTCCTAATTGACCAGAAAGATAGAAAGTTCCTGAAAACCATCCGGAAATGAACAAAAACAGGTTTATCTGCAGACTGATTGCCTGAATCTCTGGAGGCCTTCTAAGGAGACCAGCATAGCAAGAGACAGAGACCATCTGACCATCCAGAGAGAGAGAAGACAAGAGAAAACAGTTTCACAGACCCAGAAGCAGAAGCAGAGAGAGAGAGAGAGAGAGAGAGAGAGAGAGAGAGAGAGAGAGAGAGAGAGAGGGACAGGCTGAAGCAAAACCCTGGGGCATGGGAGACAGGGAATGTGAAAATCCATTGAGAGAGAGTTGGAACCAACTGGAATAACAAGTGTCACCCCTTCAGTCTGTCCATGTTTTAACTCCTCAGTCTTAGTCTGACTTCCCCTTCTCTCCCTCTCTCTGTCCCCTCTCTCTCTATCCTTCTGTCTGTCTGTCTCTCTCTCTCACATACACACTCTTTCTCTCACTCTCTCCCTCTCCCTGTCTCTCACTGCCCATCTTTCTCCCATCCCCCTTCTCCATCCCCACTCTCTCCATCTCTCTCTATTTTTCTCACCCTCCCTTTCTGATTTTCGCTATTTCAGACCTGAAAGATCTCACCGAATTTTGTACCCCCTCAAAAATACTATGCCCTTCATTTTCATTGTCCTCCCAAATTTATCCCCTTTCACAAATATCTTCCCTCCCAAATAATTGCCTCACCAAATTAGCCCCCCTCAAATATTTTGCTGGCCCAACATTGCTGTGAGCCCCACCCCCTGAGGCCGAGGGAAATGAGTGGAAAAGTGTGGAGCTGGAAAAGCCCAGCAGGTCAGGCCAGAACCGTCGACTCTCCTCACTGACCTGCTGTGCTTCCCCAGCTCCACACTTTGTAACTCTGACTTTCCAGCATCTGTAGTCCTCACTTTCTCACGCAGGTAAATGAGCCTGGGTTGACTGACTGGCCTGTGGCTGTTTTAATGCACAGCAAGATCCCAGTCCCAGAATTATAGAAGGCTTGTATCACAGATGGAGTCCTTTCTGCCCATCCCCCCTTTCTGCGGAGAACTCTTCTCCGTGTTGTGGTTCTGTTCGCCGAGCTGGGAATTTGTGTTATAGACGTTTCCTCCCCTGTCTAGGTGACATCCTCAGTGCTTGGGTGTCTCCTGTGAAACACTTCTGTGATGCTTTCTCCGGCATTTATGGTGGTTTGTCTCTACCGCTTCCGGTTGTCAGTTCCAGCTGTCGGCTGTAGTGGCCGGTGTATTGGGTGTAGGACGATGTGTTTGTTAAACACACCAACCTGGACCCAATATACCGGCCACTGCAGCGGACAGCTGGAACTGACAACCTGAAGCGGTAGAGACAAACAACTATAAATGCCGAAGGAACCAACACAAAAGGGCTACACAAGAGGCTCCCAAGCACTGATGATGTCACCTAACAGGGGACGAAACGTCTATAACACAAATTCCCAGCTCGGCGAACAGAACTACAACAACGAGCACCCGAGCTCCAAATCTTCTCACAAACTTGGAACATCTCTTCTCCATCCTGTCTCAGACTTTGCGTCTCATGCTGTCCCTCCCTCAAATTCTCTGTCTCTCACAGCAGCCTCTCCTTTCTCCACCAACCCCAAAACCCCATCAAACAGTCCCCTGTCTTTGGCTGTCCCACTCCACCCTTGTCTCCTAATCTCCCCCTTCCCATGTAGACCCACAGCTCCTGGGCTGGAGGGCATGGTGCAGAGACTAACATACCTTTTGACTGACTGCTGTCATGCACAGAAAGATCCCACTCTGCAACCATACCCAGCCACACACACTGTCTTTCTCCCTCCTTATGTGTCCTTCTTCCTCTCCCTGTTTCTCACTGCCCATCTCTCTCTCCTCAATCTCTCCATCCACACTCTCTCCATGTCTCTCTTTCTCTTTTTGTCACCCTCCCTTTCTCTTTTTCTTCATTTCAGACTAAAATGAGAAAAGTACTTTTATGTCCCTCACACTAACCCCCTCCCCACAGTCGGGGTAACAATAGGGAGAGACCAGGAAAAGGTTGATCCCCCGCATTAACTGTACAGCATCCAGCGACACAGAGACAAACTCTTCCCATGTCCCTTCCCCAGTCACTGGTACAGGGGTCTAGGGAGACAGAGGGAGAGAAATTACAAGAGAGAAAGAGAGATGGGTAGACAGACAGTGAAAGGGAGGGAGAGAATAAGAGAAAGACAGGCAGGCAAGAGGGTGGGAAAGAGGGTGAGAAGAACTGAAAAAGAGCAGGAGGGAAGCAGCGAGAGAAAGGGCGAGAGAGAGAGTAAAACTCCAGGAAGGGAAATACAATGTCAGACAGATACAAGGGGAAAAGGGAAGGCAAAGACAGGGAGTGAAGGTCAGATAGACAGCAAGAGAGAAAACCCAGGGAGAGATATAGGGTAGAGAGAGAGAGAGGAGTTGCAGCAGCAGCATAGAGCTGAGAGATGGGAGTTGGGGTGGGGGGTTTCCAGCTCCTGTCTGATGATTCCGTATAGCAGAATAATTTGATTCTCTGTCTCTGTACTGTCCGGGTTTCAGCTCCCAAATCAAATGCTCAATCATTCACGATCCTATTGAATAGTAGAGCAGGCTCGAGGGGCTGAATGGTCTCCTCCTGTTCCTATTTCGGATGGTCTTATGTTCTTAACACTACCTCCCAACTCTTGGTCCCCACACTGGAGGTTATGACTCCACAAGGCCCTGATCTGTAGAGTGCTGCACTCTTCCGTGAGTCTCGGATGGAACCAGCCTGATTTGGATTGGAGTTGCAGCCTCTCAGTGAGAAGTAAAATATCCTTGAGGTTCCCCTCAGTCTCTCACTGTATGGTGGAGCCGGCCAGTCACGGGGAAGCAAACAACAGGCCAGGTCTGCTCTGTCCTCCCGCTCCATTTCGGAAGGCCACATGGGAGGGGCTTGGTTCCTTCATCAGCTTCCCGTGCTCTCCCTTCTGGGTTAGAGTTGGTGGCCGAATGGCCTTGCCTCTGGCTCTTATTGAGGTGCAGGCTGGCTATAATTGGGTTATACAGGGCATGCCACTGGAGTGAAGCCAGTTAGCTCAGTTGGCTGGGCAGTTGGTTTATAATGCTGAGTGAAAACCACGAACGTGTGTTCAATTCCCACACCAGATGGGGTTACCATGAAGGACTCACCTTCCCAACCTGTCCCCTCAGCCGAGCCATGCTGACCCTCTGAATAAAGCACTACCAGACACTGCTCTGTAATGAGGAGCTGTCTGATGCTCTGGTAAGACTATGGTGACATTACATTGGTTTGCACCTGGAGCCCTGTGTGCAGGACTAGTCACTGCATTGTCAGAGGGATGTTAGTGTGTGGGGAAGGTGTAGTGGATGAATCCCCACTGGAATGAACGGCGCTTTCTTTCCCTCAGTTGATTCGCTCTTGCTGCCTTTGTGTCTTTGGAGACTCAAGGACAAATTCACCCGAAACAGCAGCTGGATTTCTTATTCATGAGCACCCAATAAGTTTGGCTAGTTTATATGCTCACGCACACACACAGACGCATGCTCCCTCAAACACACACAGACACTCTTACACACACATACACAAAGGACTCCCCCCACACATAGACAGACGCTCCCTCAAACACAAACACAGACACACTCTCGCACACACATAAGCGCACACTATTTCTCTCACACACATACACGCACAGACATACGCTCCCTCAAATACACACATGGAAACACTCTCTCACACATGCATGCAGACACATTCTCTCACACACACTCTCTCTTACACACACACAGACACTCTCTCTCAAGCACACACAGACACACACTCTCTCTCACACGGACACACTCTCTCTCACATACACAGACACACTGTCTCACACACACATTCACACATTCTCTCACACATCCACTCACTCTCACGCACACAGACACTCTCTCTCACACACACACACACACACTGTCTCTCACACACACAGACATTCTCTCTCACACGCATACACACAAACAGATACACAGACACACGATCCCTCAAACACACACAGACACACTCTCTCACACACACACATAAACACACAGTTACTCTCTCACATACATACACACGCAGACACACGTTCCCTCAAACACACATAGACACTCTCTCTCACACACACACTAACACACTCTCTCTCACACACAGACACATTCACTCTCACACACACATGCACACAGACACACTCTCTCTCACACACACACACAGACACTCTCTCTCACCCACACACAGACACACACACTCTCACACGGAAACACTCTCTCTCAAACAGCCACATTCTCTCACAAACAAATACACACTCTCTCTCATTTACACACACACTCTCATACACACATTCTCATTCTGTCACACGCCCACTCACTCTCACGCACACAGACAGTCTCTCTCTCACACACACACTCTCTGTCTCTCTCACACACAGACAATCTCTCTCACACACATACACACAGACAGACACACAGACACACGATCTCACACACACATAAACACACAGTTACACTCTCTCACACACATACACAGGCAGACACACGTTCCCTCAAACACACATAGACACACTCTCTCTCAAACACACTGACACACACTCTCTCACACGCAGACACTCTCTCTCACACACACAAACATACAGTTACACTCTCTCACACACACATACACATGCAGACACACGCTCCCTCAAACACACATGGACACACTCTCTCTCACACACACACTGACACACTCTCTCTCTCACACACAGACACATTCACTCTCTCACACACATGCACACAGACACACTCTCTCACACACACATACACACTCTCTCTAACACAAGACATACTGTCATACACACACAAAGACGCACAGACACATACACATACAGACACACACACACATAGACACACAGATATTCTCTCACACACAGACACACACAGACACACTCTCACACACACATACACACAGACACACTCTCACTGACGCATCCTCACTCACACACATGCACACAGAGACACACACCCACTCCAGCATACACACAGCCACGCACTTTCACATGAACATGCACTTTCTCTCTCACACAATCATATACAGACACACAGAGACATACATGCATCCACACTCTCGCACGCACAAACACGGGCAGTCTCCGTCTCTCTCTCTCTCTGACAGTTTCTCTCTCTCTCTCTTTCTCTCTCTCTGTCTCATACACACACACACACACATCTGTAAAGGCATGGTTGAGGTTTTGATGGAGAAATTATTTCTCTGAGGACTGTACCCTAATCTCGCATGATGACTGCTCCAGGGAGACAGACAGCAGCTACAAATGACTTGTTGGATCTTCCTGTGCACCACTTCTTGCATCGACAGCGTTAGTCTGTTTGGGTGCCGGCTTTTCTAAAACGTCTCCAAGCAACAAGTGACAATAGATTGATGAAAGTTTTCCCCCAAACCATGTTTCAGACACATGCTGCTGTTATTTTTCAATGATTGTTTAAAATGATCTGAATCTTCTGAAATGGGGAGTGGCTTCCATTTCAAATTACGACACCAAAGTGCCTCGGCGACCCTGAGGAAATGATCAGGGAATTGCATCTTTTCCTTTCTATCCTCTGCACTCTGTACCACCAGATAGTGCTCCCTCTGTACCTCAGATAGTTCTCTCTCAGTACCTCAGATAGTGCGCCCTCAATACCTCAGAAAGTGCTCCCTCAATATCACAGATAGTTCTCCCTCAATATAACAGATAGTGTTCCCTCAGTACCTCAGAAAGTGCTCCCTCAGTACCTCAGATAGTTCTCCCTCAATACCTCATATAATTCTCCCTCAATACCCCAGAAAGTGCTCCCTCAATGCCTCAGAAAGTGCTCTCTCAATAGCTCAGATAGTTCTTCCTCAAATAATGCTCCCTCAATTCCTCAGATAGTGCTTTCTCAATACCTCAGATAGTGCTCCCTCAATATCTAACAAAACGTCAACTTGTTGTGTTTAACCCCCAAAGCCCCTCAGACATTACCTCCAAAAAACTTTCACACCCTCAACACTTCAGGGCTCAGCCCAGCTCCCTCCTCCGACTGTGTTCAAACCATTTCAGACTGTAAGGACCCACATCCACCCCTGTCCCAGATTGGATCCCAGTTCCCCAGAACATTACTTGTCTCTCTGGATTAATTTTATAATTCCTACAGTGTAGAAGCAAGTCATTTCGTCCATTGGCTCCACACTGACTGTGTGAACAGCATCCCACCCAGACTCACACCCTCTACTCTATCCCTGCAATGCTGTATTTCCCATGGCATCTTTGGGTGGTGGGAGGAAACTGGATCACCTGGAGGGAACCCGCACAGATACTGAGAAAATGTGTAAACTCCACACAGACAGTCACCGGGAGTTAGAAACAAACCACTGAGGCACCGTGCTGTCCTCTCTCCTTTGATGCCATCTCATCTAATCTATTACTAAGCGGTGTCCCATGTGAAACCTTCTCATCTGTCTCCTTGGTCATCCGTTCAAAAGATCTATCAAGTTGGACACAGCATTTCCAAAAACAAAGCCAAGCTGACTATCCCTAATCAATCCTTGCTTTTCCAAATGCATGTAAATTGTCTCTCAGAATGCCATCCAACAGCTTACCCACCACTGCCATCAGGCTCACAGCTCCATAGTTCAATGGCTGTTCCTTGCAGCCTTACTTCAATAATGGCACATCATTGATCACCCTCCAGTCTTCAGGAACCTCACCCGTTTCCACTGATCGGTTCATCTGACAAGGCCATTTCCCTTCTTCTGTAATCTAAGGCGATCATCCTCAGTTATTATCACCCAACCAATCTTCATATCATTCAGGAACCCAATGATTAACCCTCCAACATTCAAATGTAAATCTTTTTCTGTCAACCACATCACCAAGACTCAAACAGTGAGACATGAACAGACAGAGATTTCTAATTGGGCCATCACTGTCGACTTCCTGCCACTCAGAATTCTGCGCCAAATTCCTTGCATCTTGAGTTTTTATGTTCACTATCAGTTTCCAGTATGGGTCCTGATAAAAGCCTTACTGACCTCCAAGCAGGCGACAGGAAGGTATTGCCCTCATTTACACACCTGGTCACCTCCTTAAAAAGTGCAATCCCATTGGTCAGACCCGAGCTTCCCTTAACACAACCATTCTAACTGTTCTTCATGAACTCCACTCTCTTTAAATGCTGATTAATTCTATCTCCCAAAATTGCTTCCAACAGACGTCCCACCCACGATATTATCCTGACTGGCCTGTAGCTGCCTGATATATCTGATGCGCCTTCTTGAATAACAGTACCAGATGGTTAGTCCAATGACACCTCCGCTGTGGCCAGAGGGGATTTGAAAATGCTTGCAAGTGTACCTGTTACTTCCTCCATCACCTCATGCGGTAAACTGAGATACATTTCCACCGTCTTTGGGGATTTATTGGGTTGTAAGAAGGCCAGACCACTCAGAACCATCTCTCTCTAGATATATGCTAAATCATTTAATTGGATCACAGAGCATTTTTACGATTTTATACCAACCCTGTCCCAATGAGCATTGACAAAATGCATCCATTCACTGTAGCCTCTGGGTCCATGCACAAATTCTCACTGTGTCCCACAACCTACTCTTTCTCTCATTATCAATTCACCCTTAATGTCACTGTAAACTACTTTCAGATTTTTATTTCCTCTCTTAGCACTCCTCTCTCCCAGGCAATTAGCCTGCGAAACAAGGAGTGTGGGATGTCATTCTCGATGTGGATAAGCATTGGGAAGCTCAGAAATAAGGAACACACGACTGTGCTGAGTGTGGGGCAGTAAGATTCATTTTGGATGAGCACACAGAAGCTGGGGAATAAACCTCAGCCGTGCAGCATGAAAATATCCCTTTGAGCTGGCAGGTCAGCCACATGAAACGAAAACTTGATCCCTAGGAAAAGAGGGTGGTAACCAAATGAAGACGGTCTGTTTGAACACAGTCTCTGGAATCTGGACGTGGGAATCATTGCTGAGCAGGGTATGAAGGACGCAGAGGCAGAAATGTACTGAACAATTTCAGATATTCCGCTTAGACCACAAGGCATGGGAGCAGAAATTAGGCCATTCAGCCCATCTGATAGTGTGGCTCTCACTCAGTACTTACTCTCTTACAATGCAGGTATCCCCCAGACTGACTCTCTGACAGTGCAGCACTCCCTCAGTCATGATCCTCTGACAGTGTGGCACTCCCTCAGTACTGACTCTGACAATGCAGCACTCCATCAGTACTGACCTTCTCACAGTGCAGCACTGCCCCCAGATTGACCCTCTGACATTGTGGCAATTCCCCATTACTGACCCCCTGATAGTGCAGTACTCCCTCAGTAGTATCTTCTGACAGTGCAGCAGTACCTCAGTAATGACCCTCTGACAGTGCAGCACTCCCACAGTAATGACCCTCTGACAGTGCAGCACTCCCTCAGTAGTATCTTCTGACAGTGCAGCACTACCTCAGTAATGACCCTCTGACAGTGCAGCACTCCCACAGTAATGACCCTCTGACAGTGCAGCACTCCCTCAGTAGTATCTTCTGACAGTGCAGCACTACCTCAGTAATGACCCTCTGACAGTGCAGCATTTCCACAGTACTGACCCTCCGACAGTGCAGGTCTCCCTCAATACTGACCCTCTGATAGCGCGGTGCTCCCTCAGTACTGACCCTCTAACAATGCAGCTCTCCCACAGTTCAGACCCTCTGATAGTGCAGCACTCCCTCAGTACTGACCCTCCAACAATGCATCTCTCCCGCAGTACAGTCCCTCCGACAATGCAGCTCTCAACAGTACTGACCCTCTGACAGTGCAGCACTCCCACAGTAATGACCCTCTGACAGTGCAGCACTCCCTCAGTACTGACCCTCCGACAGTGCAGGTCTCCCTCAATACTGACCCTCTGATAGCGCGGTGCTCCCTCAGTACTGACCCTCTAACAATGCAGCTCTCCCACAGTTCAGACCCTCTGATAGTGCAGCACTCCCTCAGTACTGACCCTCCAACAATGCATCTATCCCGCAGTACAGTCCCTCCGACAATGCAGCTCTCAACAGTACTGACCCTCTGACAGTGCAGCACTCCCACAGTAATGACCCTCTGACAGTGCAGCACTCCCTCAGTACTGACCCTCCGACAGCGCAGGTCTCCCTCAATACTGACCCTCTGATAGCGCGGTGCTCCCTCAGTACTGACCCTCTAACAATGCAGCTCTCCCACAGTTCAGACCCTCTGATAGTGCAGCACTCCCTCAGTACTGACCCTCCAACAATGCATCTCTCCCGCAGTACAGTCCCTCCGACAATGCAGCTCTCAACAGTACTGACCCTCTGACACTGCAGCACTCCCTCAGAAATGACACTCAGACACAACAGCATTCCCTCAATACTGACACTCTGACATTGCAGCACTCTCTTTGTGCTGACATTTCTACAGTGCAGCATTCCCTTGGTACTGACCATCCGACAATGTGGCACTCCCTCAATACAGATGCTCCTACAATGCAGCACTCCCTCGGTACTGACCCTCCCATAACGTGGCATTTTCTCAGTACTGACCCTCCCACAGAACAGAACTCCCTCAGTACTGACACTCTGACAGTGTGGCACTGCCTCATTCCTGCACTTCTGATCGTCCAGCAGTGCCTCACTCGTGACCCTCTGACAGTGCAGCACTCCCTCAGTACTGACACACTGAAACAACACTCCCACAGAACTGACACACTGACTGTATAGCGCTCCCTCAGTAATGGCCCTTTGAGTGTGCAGCACTCTCTCAGTACTGAGCCTCTGGCAATGCAGCAATCACTCAGTACTGACTGTCTGACACATAGTGTGGTGGACCCTCAGTACTGACCCCTTCACAGCGCGGTGATCCCTCAGTACTAACCCCCTCAGAGTGTAGTGCTCCCTCAGTTCTAACCCTTTCTGTGGCACAGTGGTTAGCACTGTTGCCTCACAAAGCCAGAGATCCAGGTTCAATTCCCGCCTCAGGCGGCTAACTGTGTGGAGTTTGCACGTTTTCCCCGTGTCTGCGTGGGTTTGCTCCGGTTTCCTCCCACAGTCCAAAGATGTGCAGGTCAGGTGAATTGGCCATGCTAAATTGCCAGTAGTGTTAGGTAAGGGGTAAATGTAGGGGTATGGGTGGGTTGCGCTACAGCGGGGCGGTGTGGACTTTTTGGGCAGAAGGGCCTGTTTCCACACTGTAAGTAATCTAATCTTTCACAGTGCAGCGCTCCCTCAGTAGTAACCCTCTCACAGTGCGACACTCTGACAGCATGGCCATCAGAGAGTGCGCAATTCATCATTACTAACCCTCTCACTGAACAGCAATCCCTCCGTCATGACTATCTGACAATGCTGCACTCCCTCCACACTGATCCTCTGACAGTGCTGCACTCCCTCAACACTGATCCTCTGACAATGCTGCACTCCCTCCACACTGTACCGCTGACAATGCTGCACTCCCTCCATACTGATCCTCTGACAATGCTGCACTCCCTCCATACTGATCCTCTGACAATGCTGCACTCCCTCCACACTGATCCTCTGACAGTGCTGCACTCCCTCCACACTGATCCTCTGACAATGCTGCACTCCCTCCACACTGATCCTCTGACAGTGCTGCACTCTCTCCACACTAACCCTCTGACAATGCTGCACTCCCTCCACACTGTACCGCTGACAATGCTGCACTCCCTCCATACTGATCCTCTGATAGTGATGCACTCCCTCAGTACTCACTCTCTGACAGTGTGGAAGTGGCTCTATACTGACCCTCCAACAGTGTGGCCCAATCTCAGGCCAAAACCTCTGACACTACTGCACTCCATCATAACTGACACTCTGACAGTACAGCAATGCATCAGTACTGACTCATTGACAGTGTAGTACTCTCTCAGTACTGACCCTCTGCCTCGATCCTGCACCTCTGACAGTCCAGCAGTGCCTCGGTACTGTCTATCTGACAGTGTAGCACTCCCTCGGTACTAACCCTCTGACTGTGCAGCACTCCCTCAGTACTGACCCTCTGGCAATGAGGCACCCCCTCAGTACTGACCCTCTGATGGTGCAGTGCTCTCTCAATGCAGATCCTCTGATAGTGAGGCTTGCCGTCTGGACTGAAACTCTGGCAGTGTAGTGCTCACTCAGTACTGACTCTCTGACAGTGCAGCATTCCCTCAGTACTGACTCTCTGACAGTGCAGCACTCCCTCAGTACTGATCCTCTGACAGTGCAGCACTCCCTCAGTACTGACCCTCTGACAGTGCAGCACTCCCTCAGTACTCCATCTTACAGTGCAACACTGCAACAGTACTAACCTTCTGACAGTGCAGCACTCCCTCAGTACTGACCCTCTGACAGTGCAGCACTCCCTCAGTACTGACCCTCCGACAGTGCAGCACTCCCTCAGTACTGATCCTCTGACAGTGCAGCACACCCTCAGCAATGACCCTCTTTTTTTCTACTTCATAGCATCTTGTGGAAATTTGAAGACATAGGGTTTGCAGATTCTAAGGAAGCATGTGAGAGACACACAAACCAAACCCTGTCTGAAACTCTCGGCAATAGACTATTCAGAGGCACAGAGTCACTGAGATGAATCTCTCTGCAATAGACTATTCAGAGGCACAGAGTGACAGAGGTGCACAGCTTGGAAATGAACCCTCCTGTCCAACTCGTCCATACCAACCAGATATTCTCATCTCATTTCATTCCATTTGCTAGCACTTGGCTGATATCCCTCTGAACCCTTCGTATTCACATACTCATCCTGATGCCTTTTAAATGAGGCAATTGTACCAGCCCCCATCACTTCCTCTGGCAGCTACCTGCATGCCCTTGAATAAGTGCTCAAACATTCATACTGTCGATACAAACTCTAATAAACAACAACCTACGAAAGGCTATCATTGTCATTTTCAACCGACCCTTAGCTTCTTCATTACGCTGATTTCAACACAGGTAAAGAAACAGAGTTAGTGACCATCCACCGTGACCCTGTTATAAAACGTATTTTCAAATGTGGCTTACATGTGATTACCACATCCTCTAATAGTTGCCTGGAAGATGGGGGTGAGCTGTACTCTCCTGCTGCAGTTCTTGGGTGTCCCACAGTGATGTTAGGGAGGTGGCTCCAGGATTTTGACCTGAACCATGTAAAGCGCTTTATTACTGGAGTGCCCTTTTAAAGTTGGGAAGTTAATATAGACCAGGAGGGCCCGAGAGCTGCTGTCTTGTCAGAGAGAGAGGCCTGGTGGGTCACACACCTCAGGTGAGGGGCGAGGTTGAGAAGCTGGGGACTTCATGATAGTTTCAGACATGATAGAGATTGAGCCAACAATGTTGGCATCACGTACCTGTTAGCTGTGGTTACTGAACCCCCCCCCCCCCCCACCACCCTTTGTAGCAGAGGCATTCAATCACTTGAACAGAGCAAGCTTGAGAGTTCAGCACTAAAATCAATCTGTATGGATCTGAATCATCAAAACAGAGATTGCTGAAGAAGCAAAGTATTTCCGGCAGCATCTCTGAAGGGAGAGGGAGAAAGAGACAGAGTGAGAGTTCACCTTTCAATCCAGTGATTTCTGCAGGAAAGTTCCTTCAGAATAGACCGTTTTGAGGAATGGTCAATTGAAAAGTGAATTGTTCCTCTCTCTCTTCACGGTTGCTACTGAATTTCCCCAGCCATCTGTTTGCTTGAGAATTTGATCTGACCTGATCCAAGCATCACTGAGTAATTCAATCTGTGTTCAATGCCCTGAGGCTGCTTTGCTGAAAGTTGACAAACAGGTTTACAACTTTGTAAGGTATTTATTCGGAGGGCGGGGTATATGGGAGAACAGATACAGATCACGGGCACTTCACAAAGATCCTTTATAATTTAACTTTGTGATGTTAATTTAGAAGGAACAGCTCAGACCTAACATTTCAGTTAATCAGGCAAGGGGGGTATACATGTCATGACAAAGACTTGTTGTAAAGAATGTACAGAACCGAACTTTAGTGACTATGTTTGTACGTAAAGTTTTTTTTTGTGAATAAAATCTCTTTTTGATATTGATATAAATATTTTTCGAGGGGGATTAAGTATCTTGATCTTGTGGAGGCATTGCCCTTGTTCCTAATCTTTGTTAAATAAACGCTAGAAAAATCAGATACTTCCCGGATATAAACATCAAACGGTCATCAACGGGGAAGAGATGGTGGGTTTGTCACGGGGGCTCAGTGTTGCCTCACTCCACCCGGGTTCAATTCCAGCCTCGGGCGACTGTCTGTGTGGAGTTGGCACATTCTCCCCATGTCAGACTCCGGGTGCTCCAGTTCCCTCTCACTGTCTAAGGATGTGCAGGCTAGGTGGATTAGCCAGATATAATGAAGGGATCCAGGGATAGAGGCAATAGGGTGGGATGCTCTGCCGAGGGTCAGTGTGAACCTGATAGGCCGGTTGGCCTGCTTCCACATCTTAGGGATTTTATGATCAATCCAGAAACTCAAATAATGTTCTGGGCCCTGTGCTCCAATCTTGGGGTTGTCAGTGGGTCATCACAGTGAGAACAGGTTTGGGGATGAACACGCTCCAAGGGGGCAACAGGTTTGCTTTCTGAGGTGTTGTGGGCATGAATGTTCTGTCGAGGTGCTTTGGGGATAAACATACTGAGGGGATGGTTTCTAAGGTATTGAGGGAGCACTATCAGTCAGTTCAGGGTGCAGATGGTCGAAAGATACAGATATACTTCATAGAACATAGAACATAGAACATAGAACAGTACAGCACAGAACAGCCACTTCAGCCCACGATGTTGTGCCGACCATTGATCCTCACGTGAGGTAAACCTAATGTGTGAACCCTCAAATTTGTGTGACCATATGCATGTCTAGCAGTCTCTTTAAAAACCCCAATGACCTCGCTTCCACAACTGCTGCTGGTAACGCATTCCATGCTCTCACAAATCTCTGCACAAGGAACTCGCCTCTGACATCCCCTTGACACTTTCCGCCAAACAGCTTAAAACTGTGACCCCTCGTGTTAACAATTTCTGCACTGGGAAATAGTCTCTGGCTATCAACTCTATCTATGCCTCTCATTCTCTTGTATATCTAAATTAGGTCCCCTCTCTTCCTCCTTTTTTCCAATGAACAAAGTCCGAGCTCAGTCAACCTCTCTTCATAAGATAAACCCTCCAGTCCAGACAGCATCCTAGTAAACCTCCTCTGAACCCTCTCCAAAGCATCCACATCTTTCCTATAATAGGGCGACCAGAACTGGACGCAATATTCCAAGTGCGGTCTAACCAAAGTTTTATAGAGCTGCAACAAGATTAGACGGCTCTTAAACTCAATCTCCCTGTTAATGAAAGCCAAAACACCACATGCTTTCTTAACAACCCTGTCCACTTAGGTGGCAATTTTAAGGGATCTATGTACCTGCGACACTCCCTCAGTACTGACCCTCTCACAGTGCAGCATTCCCTCAGTACTGACCCTCTCACAGTGCAGCATTCCCTCAGTACTGACTCTCTCACAGTGCAGCACTCCCTCAGTACTGACCCTCTCACAGTGCAGCACTCCCTCAGTACTGACCCTCTCACAGTGCAGCACTCCCTCAGTACTGACCCTCTGACAGTGCAGCACTCCCTCAGTACTGATCCTCTGACAGTGCAGCACTCCCTCATTGTTGTCCCTCCGACAGTGCAGCACTCCCTCAGTACTGACCCTCTAACAGTGCAGCACTCCCTCAGTACTGACCCTCTAACAGTGCAGCACTCCCTCAGTACTGACCCTCTAACAGTGCAGCACTCCCTCATTGTTGTCCCTCCGACAGTGCAGCACTCCCTCAGTGTTGACCCTCCGACAGTGCAGCACTCCCTCAGTACTGACCCTCTGACAGTGCAGCACTCCCTCAGTACTGACCCTCTGACAGTGCAGCACTCCCTCAATACTGACCCTCTGACAGTGCAGCATTCCCTCACTACTGACCTTCTGACAGTGCTGCACTCCCTCAGTACTTCCCTCTGACAGATTGGCACTCCCTCAGCATTGACGCTCTTTTTTTCTATTCATACAGTCTTGTGGAAATTTGGAGACATAGGGTTTGCAGATTCTGAGGAAGCATGAGAGAGACACACAAACCAAACCCTGTCTAAAATTCTCGGCAATAGACTATTCAGAGGCACAGAGTCACAGAGATGCACAGCTTGGAAATGGACCCACCTGTCCAACTCGTCCATACCAACCAGATATTCTCATCTCATTTCATTCCATTTGCTAGCCCTTGGCTGATATCCCTCTAAACCCTTCCTATTCACATACTCATCCTGATGCCTTTTAAATGTTGCAATTATCCCAGCCACCATCACTTCCCCTGGCAGCTACCTGCATGCCCTTTAATAAGTGCTCAAACATTCATACTGTCGATACAAACTCCCTCTGTCCCTCCACACTGCCAAGAATCCTGTCTTTAATCCTGTACTCAACTTTCAAGTTCAACGTTCCAAAATGCATCACCTCGCATTTTTCCAGGTTGAACTCCATCTGCCACGTCTCAGCCCATCTGTGCATCCTGTCAATGTCCAGCTGCAGCATACAACAGTCCTCTATACTGTCAACGACACCTCCAAACTTTGTGTCATCTACAAACTTGCTAATATATCCTTCAATCTCCTCAGCCAAGTCATTCATAAAAATTACAAAGAATAGAGGCCCAAGGAAAGACCCCTGTGGAACACCACTCACCATTGACTTCCAGGCAGAATACTTTCCTTCAACTAACACTCGTTGTCTCCTGTTGACCAGCCAATTCTGTATCCAGATAGCTAAATTTCCTTGTATCCCATTCCTCCTGAACTTCTGAACGAGCCTACCATGGGGAAACCAAATCAAATCCCTTGGTGAAGTCCAGATACACAGCATCCACCGCTCGACCCTCATCAACTTGTCTAGAAACATCCTCAAAGAACTTGATAGGGTTTATGATGTATGACCTGCTCCTCACAAAGTTGCGCTGACTGCCTTCAATCAAGCCATGCTCTTCCAGATAGTCATAAATCCTATCCCTCAGAATCCTTTCTAACATCTTGCAGACGACAGACGTGAGACTGACTGGTCTGTAATTGCTGAGGATTTCCCTATTTTATTTCTTGAAGAGAGGAATTACATTTGCCTCCCTCCAGTCCTCAGGTACGAATCAAGTGGAGAGCGAGGATGCAAAGATCTTTGCAAGTGGCGAAGCAATCACATTTCTCGCTTCCCAAACCAGCCGAGGACAAATCTGGTCAGGCCGTGGCGACTTGTCAGTCTTCATGTTTGTCAAAGTTTTCTGCACATCAGCTTCCTCAATCTCTGTCCGTTCCAGCATGCTTACCTGCTCCTCAATGGTTTCATTCACTACAAGGTCATTATCTTTAGTAAAGATAGAAGCAAAAAACTCATTTAGGGCTTCCCCTACGTCCTCAGACTCTATACACAAGTTTCCCTATGCTATCCCTGATCGGCCCTACTCTTTCGTTGATCATCCTCTTATTCCTCACATACGTGTAAAATGCCTTTGGATTCCCCCTAATCCTTCCTGCCAAGCCGTTTTCGTAACTCCTCCTGGCTCTCCTCAGATCATGTTGGAGCTCCTTCCTCGCCTGCCTGTAATCCTCTAGAGCTGAGCAAGACCCTTGCTTTCTCCACCTTACGTAAACTGCCTTCTTTCTTTTGACGAGAAGCTCCTCCGCTCTCGTCATCCAAGGTTCCTTTACCTTACCCCTTCTTGCCTGTCTTAGAGGAACATATTTATGCATCACTTGCAACAACTGTTCCTTAAACAGTCAACACATGTCTATAGTGCCCTTTCCATGGAGCAATTGCTCCCAGTCCATGCTTCCCAAATCATGTCTGACAGCATCATAGTTTCCTTTTCACCAATTAAATATGCTCCCATTGTACCTGCTTCTCTCCATCTCCATAGCTATATAGAATGTGAGGCAGTTGTAGTCACTATTACCAAAATGCTCTCCCACCGCAAGATCTGATACCTGGCCCGGCTCATTGCCGAACACCAAATCTAAAATGGCCTCTCCCCTCGTCGGCCTGTCAACATACGGAGATAGAAACCCTCCTGAACACACCTTACAAAAACAGCTCCTTCCAAACCATCTGCTCGAAGGAGGTTCCAATCAATATTGGGAAAGTTAAAGTCACCCATTACAACAACCCTACTCCATTCACACTTTTCCAAATTCTGCCGACCTATGCTTTCTTCAATCTCCCTGCTGCTTTTGGGGGGCCTGTAATAAACTCCTAATGAGGTGACTGCTCCCTTACTGTTCCTAATTTCCACCCATATTGACTCAGTAGGCAGACCCTCCTCGAAAATGGTAACTTCTGTAGCTGTGATACCCCCTCTGATTTCCTTTCTGAGTTCCTTGTGTGTGGTGTCCCTCAAGGGTTGGCCAGCACAGTTGCTCAGTGGTGAGCACTGCTGCCTCACAGCACCAGGGACCCAGGTTCAATTCCAGCCTCGGGCGACTGTCTGTGTGGAGTTTGCACATTCCCGCAGTGTCTGCGTGGTTTCCTCCGGGTGCTCCAGTTTCTTCCCACAGTCCAAAAATGTGCAGGTTAGGTGAAATGGCCATGCGAAATTGCCCGTAGTATTAGGTGTATTAATCAACGGTAAATGTCGGGGAATAGGTCTGGGTGGTTCATCTATGGAGGCTTGGTGTTGACTTGTTGGGCCAAAGGGCCTTTTTCCACACGATAGGGAAACTAAGGATCTATCCTTGGTCCCTCCTGTATCTCACCTACATACTGTTAGGAGGTGACATCGTCCAAAAGCACCACATGTGCACTGACAATGCCCAGCTATCCCTCCCCATCATTACTCTACTGTTACTCAGTTATCAAACTGCGAACCACGCTCCCACCACTTGATTAGCTGCAATTTCCTCCAATGAAGCACTGCAATGGATAAACGCTTTACCTTCAGTTGCAACTACAAATACCTTTCCCTTACTGCTGAGCCCTTCCCTCTCTCTGGGAACTATCTGAGGTAGAACCTCACTCTTCACAATATTGCTGTTATGTCTGACCCCAAGGTGACCTTCTGATCAGACATCTACACAATCCAAACACCAGGAATTCCAATCTCTAAAAAGTTGCTTGTCTCCACCTCACTCCATTCTGGATTAGTGGTGCTGGAAGAGCACAGCAGTTCAGGCAGCATCCAAGTAGCTTCGAAATCGACGTTTCAGGTAAAAGCCCTTCATCATACCGAAACGTCGATTTCGAAGCCCCTTGGATGCTGTCTGAACTGCTGTGCTCTTCCAGCACCACTAATCCAGAATCTGGTTTCCAACATCTGCAGTAATTGTTTTTACCTCCACCTCACCCCAGCTCCATTGCTACTGAAACCCCTTACCCGTGTCAGTGTTGCCTTAAACTTGACGAATCTGAAGCAGAACCCTTGATTCCGTGACTGACCCAGAATCTGCAGGCTTTCTGTGTTTCGTACACGATTACCACTGGTCCCTTTGTGGTGCAGCTTTCTACAGTTTCCACCATTTAAATAGCACTCTGTTCTTTTATTATCTCCTCCAAAATGACCAACATCCCATTTTCCCAAATTATACTCCATCTGCCAAATTGTTGCCCCCTTCTCCTGTGCATCTCTCTCTCTTCACGATCCTCTTAGATCTTTACAGTTATGCTTTTTCTGACAGATATTCCCCCCCCCCCCCCCCCCCATTCTTCTAAACGTTTACTGGTTGTCTTGGGCAGTGGGAAGCGTGCACAGTTGCTATCCTTTTCGTGATACTCTGTGGGATGACTGGGAGGAGCTTGTTGCCCATTGGTCTGAATGGAGACAACTTGCCCCTGAAGCTGCATGAGTCTTTCACCCCCACATGTCTTACTGATGAGGCACAGCAGCAGCACGGAAGGAAAGAAAATGAAGCAAATCCTTCTCTCCACATCTCACTGACTCTTGGAACGTTATGTCCCATGTGTCAAAGATCTGCCCTGTTCAGTAACACGAAGTCCCAAGGTAGAAACTCCTAGAAACCAACATCGATTTCCCCCTGAACTGACTGCTGGTCTTCACAAGGGGTAATACGTACAGTCATTCTGGGCCAGGAGGAGGGGATGGCATGATTTTCTAACCTGAACTGGCAGTGATGGATTTTATAAACTTGTATTACAGGCAGATATTCAGATGGGAATCTCAGTAATTGTAACACCAATCTCTGACAGCATTACTCAATTCATCAGGACATGGATATTGACATTGTGTGTGAGTACTGTGTTCCAACTCAATCCCATTTACTGCATAAAAGTTATCCTTTGAATCATCCCATTCTCTCAATCAATCTCCCCAAACCTTCAATGTGTCCTGTAATCCTTGTATAATGAGCTGATGGGTGAAACGTTTATTATTATAACGTGTAACTTTTCTAAACCCCTCTGTCACAGTGCACCCACAGTTTCCTTTGCTACAGGGAGAACAATCTCCTTTCCCCAAACCCCCTGATTCCCCAAGGTATGTTTGCTGTCTATAAGGCACACATCAGGATTGTGTTGGAACATTCTCCATTTGCCTGCATCAGTGCAGCCACCAATAATATTAAAGAAAGTGAACATGCTCCAGGACAAAGCACTGTACCTGAGTTGTGTCCCACCTTCAGCATTCCCTCTCTCCACCCCGGGAACAGAGTGGCATCACTGTGTAAAAGGTAAAGTCAGCATTGTCCTACCAGACCATAGGGCTGCTCTCTCATTAGGGAGAGATGGCTGATGGTGGTTTAACCTGAAGGTTACCACAGCCCAGGCAAGGGGAGAGGGAGAGAAGGAGAGTCCATCTATTGTAGATTGATATTCTTTATGTAACAAAAACACGAATATCATAAAAATGAATAGTGTAAAAATATCCAAAATACACTACTAAAATCCCCCATTCCTTGAACCATCCTGGTAAATCTCCTGTACCCCCTCTCAGGGACCCTGCCATTCTTCCCAACGTGTGGGTGATCTCTGTTTTGCACAGACGCAGCTGCTTTGTGTTCCTGTGGGTGATGTCATCATCGAGCACCAGTTGCACTAAACCTCACTCTCTGTGAGGGTGGGATACACAGAAATCCCGAAAACATTTGAGATGTATTAGGTGCATGGTTGCGATTCCAAGGCAGATGATGCGAATGACTGTGTATTGGAAAATGGATCAGGATAGTTTGGTGATAGTTTTCTTTACTGGCACAGATTCAATGGCCCACAGAGCCTTTTTCTGTGCTGTAAACCTCTAGACACTTAATAGAGGGATATGACAGGCCACATTTGAAACCAGGTTAGAAAAGCTGATATTAGAATAGATGATGAATGATTGGTCAATGTGTCTGGGA
This sequence comes from Chiloscyllium punctatum, assembly GCF_047496795.1. NCBI lineage: Eukaryota > Metazoa > Chordata > Chondrichthyes > Orectolobiformes > Hemiscylliidae > Chiloscyllium > Chiloscyllium punctatum. The sequence continues at coordinate 131,905,693 of NC_092742.1, forward strand.
GGAAAGTGAGACGGAGAGGTTTTGGAGGAATTTCTGGAGCTTGGTGCAGGAATCTGAAAGGGCCGTCATCAAGTGAGAAATAAAAATGGGGAATCCTCAAGGCTGGAATCAAAGAAAGGCACATATAGCACAGTTTTGAGAGACTGGAGGGGATTAGATTTAGGGAGGGGTCTGAGGCTGGAGAGGAATGATTAGAGATAAGGAAGAGTTGTGAGGCTGGGTGAGGTGACAGTGATAGGGAGAGTTGTGAAGAGGGAGGAATGTAGAGATAGCAATAATTTGAGTCGTAATGTTATATAGCATGGAAACAGACCTGGTGGTCCAACCAATCCATGTCAACCATAATTCCAAACTGAGTTAATCTCATCTGCGTCCCCTTGGACCACATGTATCCAAACATTTCCTATTATGCACCTGTCCAAATGACCTTCTCGGAGAATCCCTATGGTGTGGAAACTTGCCATTTAGGATCAGAGTATTGATATTTCCAGCACGGAAACAAACCCTTCGGTCCAACCCCGTCCATGCCGACTAGATATCCCAACCCAATCTAGTCCCACCTGCCAGCACCCGGCCCCAATCGCTCCAAACCCTTCCTATTCACCTACCCATCCAAATGTCTCTTAAATGTTGCAATTGTACCAGCCTCCACCACATCATCTGGCAGCTCATTCCATACACGTACCACCCTCTGTGTGAAACAGTTGCCCCTTCAGTCTCTTTTATATCTTTTCTCTGTCACCCTAAACCTATGCCCTCTAGTTGTGGACTAGTTGCTGGAAGACTGGTGCCCTTATTTGAGAAAGTTGGAAAGGAAAAGCCAGCAAACTATAGACCAATGAGCCTGAAGTCAGTAGAAGGCAAGTTGTTGGAAGGGATTCTAAGGGGCAGGATGTCCATGTAATTGGAAAGACAAGAATGATTCGGGATAGTCAGCATGGCTTTGTGTATGGAAATCACTAACTGGGACTTCAGAAAGGCGTTCAGCAAGGGTCCACATAACAGACGGGTTAGCAAGTTCATCACCATAGAATACAAGCAGATGGGGAGATTTGGATACAAAATTGGCTGGAAGCTCATCGAGTCATAGAGATATACAGCACAGAAACAGACCTATTGGTCCAACCCGTACATGCCGATCAGATATCCCAACCCATTCTAGTCCCACCTGCCCGCACCCAGCCCATATCCCTCTAAACCCTTCCTATTCATGTTCCCATCTACTGAGGACCTCGATTATGCGAACGAGTTGTATGGGTGATATTTCATTCGGATAATCAATGATTCGGTGAATCGATTAAATGCCTTTCCTCTGGGGCTCGGAGTTTTTAAAGTCTGCTCCCCATTCAGGAGACTGCAGCAGCACACAACACAATTGCCCACCCACACAGAGACCCCAGCCTGACCCCTACCGCCGTCCAACACCGCTCCCAGCCTGACCCTCACTGCCGCCCACACATGACCCCCAACCTGATACTCACCGTCGTCCAACACCACTCCCAGCCTGACCTACATGGGAATCCACACACCACCCCCAGCCTGATCCTCACCACTGTCCACACACCAACCCAGCCTGGCCCTCACTGTTGCCCACATACCACCAACAAATTGACCCTCAGCGCCATCCACAACCGCCCCCAACCTTACCCTCACCACTTCCACACACCGCCCTCAGCCTGACACGCACTGCTGCCCATACATCACCCCCAGCCTAACCCTCATCGCTGCCCACACACCGCCCCTAACCTGACCCTCATCGCCATCCACACACTGCCCCCAACCTGACTCTCAAAGCACCGAAACATCGCTCCCAGCCTGACCCTCACCGCTGCCCAAACACCGCCTCCAGCCTGACCCTCATCGCCGTCCACACACCGCCTCCAGCCTGACCCTCACCACTGCCCACACACCGCCCCCAGCCTGACCCTCACCGTCATCCACACACTGCCCACAGCCTGACACTCACCACCATCCACTCACCGTCCCAGCCTGACTCTCACCGCCGATCAACGCCACCCCAAGTCTGACCATCATCGCCCCCAGCCTGACCATCATCAACCCCAGCCTGACCCCTTCCGCCGTCCACACACTGCCCCCAGCCTGGCCCCCTCCGCTGTCCTCAAACCGCCACCAGCCTGACCCTCACTGCTGTCCAAAACCACCCCCACTCTGACAATCAACGCCCCAAGCCTGACCCCCTCTGCCTCCTACACAATGCCCCAAGCCTGACCCCTCTGCCATTCAAACAACACCCTCACCCTGAACCTCACTGATGTATCCACTCTGCCCCCTGCCTGACCCTCACTGCCGTCCAATGCCACCTCCGGTTCTACCATCACCGCCCCAGCCTGACCCCGTCCGCTGTACTCACACTGCCCCCAGCCTGACACCCTCCGCCATCCCCACACCGCCCCTGCCTGACCCTCACCGCTGTCCAATGCCACCCCAAGTCTAACCATCACCGCCCCCAGTCTGACCCCCTCCACCGTCCACACACCACCCCCCCACCCTGAACCTCACTGCCGTCCCCACATCGACCCCAGCCTGACCCACACTGCCATCCACACACCACTGCCAGTCTAACCCTCACCACCCCAAAACACCACCCCCAGCCTGACCCTCACTGCCATCCACACACCTCCCCAGCCTGACCCTCACTGCCACCAACACACCGAGCCAACTTGAACCTCACCGCTGTCCACCCACTGCCCCCAGCCTGAACCTCACCGCTCTCCACCCACGGCCCCCAGCCTGAATCTAACCGCTGTCCACACACTGCCCCAAGCCTGACCCTCACTGCTGTCCAACATTGCCTCAAGTATGACACTCGTTGCCGTCCAACACTACCCCGAGCCTGACCCTCACCGCTGTCCACAAACCGCCCCAATCCTGACACTCACTGCCGTCTACACACCGTCCCCGGCCTGACATTCACCGCTGTCCAACACTACCCCCTAACGGACTCTCACCTCTGTCAAACATTGCCCCAGCCTGACCAACAATGCCACCCGCACACCACCCCCAGCCTAAGCCTCACTTTTGTCCAACACTGGCCCAAGCCTGACAATCATTGCCATCCACACACCGCCCCAAGCCTGACACTCATTGCCGTCTGCGCACCGTCCCCAGCCTGACCCTCACCGCCGTCTACACACTGCCCCAAGCCTGACACTCATTGTCACCTGCACACCATCCCCAGCCTGACACTCACCGCTTCCAACACTGCCCCCAGCCTGACCCTCACCACCGTCTACAGACGACCCCAAGCCGGACACTCATTGCTGTCTACACACTGTCCCCAACCTGACACTCACCGCTTCCAACACAGCCCCCAGCCTGACCCTCACCACCCCAAGCCTGACACACATTGCCGCCCCAAACCGCCCCAGCCTGACCCTCGCCACCGTCTACAGACGGCCCCAAGCCTGACCCTCATCGCCGTCCAACACCGCCCCAGCCTGACCCTCACCTCCGTCCAACAAGCCCCAGGCTGTCCTTCACCTCTGTCAAACACCGCCCCAAGCCTGACCCTCACTGCCGTCCACATACCGCCCCAAACCTGACAGTCATTGCCATCCAACACCGCCCCCAGCTTGACCCTCACCACCGTCCACACACTGCCCCAAGCCTGACCCTCACCGCTGTTTAAAAGCGCATCCACTCTGTCCCTCAGCGCTGTCCACACACCGCCCCAAGCCTTACCCTTTCCACTGTCCACACACTGCCCCGTGCCTGACCCCCTCTGCCATCTTCAAAACACCCAAACCCTGATCCTCTCTGCCATCGAAATACCGCCCCAAACCTGACACTCACTGACCCGAAACACCGCCCCCAGCCTGACCCTCACTGCTGTCAACTCACCACCCCCAGCCTGACCCTCACTGCCACTCACACACCGCCCCCTGCCTGACCCTCACCACGCTCCACCCACCGCCCCAAGCCTGACACTCAACGTTGTCCACACACCACACCAAGACTGAATCTCACTGCTGTCCGCACACAGCCCCCAGCCTGATCCTCACCACAGTCCACCCACCGCCCCAAGCCTGACACTCAACGTTGTCCACACACCGCACCAAGACTGAACCTCACTGCTGTCCGCACACCGCCCCCAGCCTGATCCTCAACGCTGTCCAATGTCACCCAAAGTCTGACCATCACCGCCCCCAGCCTGACCCCCTCTGCCGTCCACGCACCGCCCCCACCCTCATTGCCATCTACACACTGCCCCAGCCTGACACTCACCGCTTCCAACACCGCCCCCAACCTGACCCTCACCACCCCCAGCCTCACCCTCACCGCCGTCTACAGACAACCCCAAGCCTGACACTCATTGCTGTCTACACACTGTCCCGACCCTGACACTCACCGCTTCCTACACCGCCCCCAGCCTGACACTCATTGCCCCCCGACACCGCCCCAACCTGACCCTCGCCGCTGTCAACACACCGTCCCAAGCCTCACCCTCACCGCCGTCCACCACTGCCCCAAGCCTGACATTCATTGCCGTCGAACACCGCCACAAGCCTGACCCTCACCGTTGTCCAACACCGCCCCAGCCTGACCCTCACCTCCGTGCAACAAGCCCCAGGCTGTCCTGCACCTCTGTCAAACACCACCCCAAGCCTGACCCTCACCGCCGTCTACAAATAGCCCCAAACCTGACAGTCATTGCCATCCAAAACCGCTACAAGCCTGACACTCATTGCCATCCAACACTGCCCCCAGCTTGATCCTCACCACTGTTTAAAAGCGCATCCAGTCTGTCCCTCAGTGCCATCCACATACCGCCCAAGCCTGACCCCCTCCACTGTCCACACACTGCCCCCAGCCTGACCCCCTCCACCATCCTCACAACACCCACTCTGCCTGACCCTCTCTGCCATCGATACACTGCCCCAAACCTGACACTCACTGACCTGAAACACTGCCCCCAGCCTGACCCTCACTGCCGTCCAATCACCACCCCCAGCCTGACCCTCACCTACGACCACACAGCAGTCTCAGCCTGACCCTCACCAACGTCCAACACGGCCCCCTACGTGACCCTCATCAACGTCCAACACTACACCCTGCGTGACCCTCATCGGTGTCCAACACTGCTCCCAGGCATATCCTCACCACTGTCGACTCACTGCCCCAGCCTAATCATCACCGCTGTCGACACACCGTCTCCAGCATCACCTTCACCGCCATTCAACATTGCCCCCAGCCTGACACTCACCACAGTCCACCCACCACCCCAAGCCTGACACTCAACGTTGTCTACAAACCGCACCAAGACTGACCCTCACTGCTGTTCACACACTGCCCCAAGCCTGACCCTCTTTGCCATCTATGCACTGCCCACAGCCTGACACTCACCTCTGTCCAACCCCACCCCAGCCTAACCCTTACCACTGCCCACACACTGCCCTCAGCCTGACCCTCACCACGGTCCAACACCATCCCCAGACTGACCCTCACCTCCATTCATCAACGCATCCATCCTGACCCTCACTGCTGTCCATACATGGCTCCCAGCCTGACACTCATTACCGTCCAACACTGCGCCAAGCCTGACACTCATTGCCATCTACGCACTGTCTCTAGCCTGACCCTCACCACCATCCACACACTGTCCCCAGTCTGTCCCTCAGCACCGTCCATACACCGCCCCAAGACTGACCGTCACTGCTGTCCACACAACGCTCCCTGCCTGAACCCCACCTCCGACCACACACCGCGCCCAGCCTGACCCTCACCGCCGTCCACACACAGCCCCCAGCCTGACCCTCACCACTGCCGACACACTGCCCCCAGCCTGACCCATACCGCCATTCAACACCGCACCCAGCCCGACACTCACTGCCGTTCACACACCGTCTCCACACTGACGTCCACCACCTTCCAACGCTGCCCCGAGCCTGACCCTCACCACCCCCAGTCTGACCCTCACTGCCATTCAAACACCATCCCCAGCTTGACCCTCACCTCCATCACCACTACCGTCCACGCACCGCTCCCAGCATGACCCTCTCCACTCCACTGCCTACACCCCACCACCAGCCTGATACTCACTGCCATCCAAACACGGCCCCCAGCCTGATCCTCACCACCGTACACACACTGCCCCAAGCATGTCCCTCAACTTCATCCACACACCGCTCCAAACCTGAACTTCACCGCCGTCTACACACCGCCCCCAGCCTGACCCTCACCAGAGGACTGGCGGGAGGCAAATGTAATTCCTCTCTTCAAAAAAGGAATCCCCAGCAATTATAGACCAGAAGGCAAGCATGCTGGAACGGATAGAGATTGAGGAAGCTGATGTGCTGAAGACTTTGACAAACATGAAGACTGACAAGTCGCCAGGGCCAGACCAGATTTGTCCTCGGCTGTTCTGGGAAGCGAGAAATGTGATTGCTTCGCCTCTTGCAAAAATCTTTGCATCCTCGCTCTCCACCAGATTCGTACCTGAGGACTGGAGGGAGGCAAATGTAATTCCTCTCTTCAAGAAAGGAAATAGGGAAATCCCCAGCAATTACAGGCCAGTCAGTCTCACGTCAGTCGTCTGCAAGGTGTTAGAAAGGATTCGGAGGGATAGGATTTATGACCATCTGGAAGAGCATGGCTTGATTAAAGGCAGTCAGCGTGGCTTTGTGAGGGGCAGGTCATGTCTCACAAATATTATTGAGTTCTTTGAGGATGTTACTATGCAGGTTGATGAGGGTCGAGCGGTGGATGTTGTGTATCTTGACATCAGTGAGGAATTTGATACGGTTCCCCATGGTAGGCTGATTCAGAAGGTCAGAAGGAATTTGAGACAGGGAAAGGTCATTGGGAATATAGGACACTGCTGGATATGCGTATGGTCACAGACATTTGAGGGTTCGAACATTAGGTTTACCTTGCATGAGGATCAATGGTCAGCACAACATCGTGGGCTGAAGGGCCTGTTATGTGCTATACTGTTATATGTTCTATGTCCAATGCTCTATGACGTGTATCTGTACCTTTCGACAATCTGCACCCTGTACTGACAGATAGTGCTCCCTCAATACCTCAGAAAGCAAACCTGTTTCCCCCTTGGAGTGTGTTCATCCCCAAACCTGTTCTCACTGTGATGACCCACTGCCACCCCCAAGATTGGAGCCCAGGGCCTAGAACATTATTTGAGTCTCTGGATTGATCATAGAATACCTAAGATGTGGAAGCAGGCCATCCGGCATATCAGGTTCACACTGGCCCTCGGCAGAGCATCCCACCTTACCCCCTCTCTCCCTGGAACCCTTCATTTCCTCTGGCTAATCCACCTAGCCTGCACATCTTTGGACAGTGATAGGGTACTGGAGCACCCGGAGTCTGACATGGGGCGAATGTGCCAACTCCACACAGACAGTCCCCGAGGATGGAATCGAACCCGGGTGGGGTGAGGCAACACTGAGCCCCCGTGACAATCCCACCATCTCCTCCCCGTTGATGACCGTTTGATGTTTATTCTCGGGGAGTATCTAACTTGTCTAGCGTTTACTTAAGAAAGATGAGGGAAAAGGGCAATGCCTCCACAAGCTCAAGATGTTTGATCCCCTTCGAAAAAATATTTATATCAGTTTCAAACAGAGACTTTATTCACAAAAAGAAATGTACAAACATAGTCACTAAAGTTCGGTTCTGTACAGTCTTTACAACAAGTCTTTATCATGACATATATACTCCCCTTGGCTGATTAACTGAAATGTTAGCTCTGAGCTGCTCTTTCTGAATTAACATCACAAAGTTAAATTGTGAAGGATCTTTGTGAAGTGCTTGTGTTCTGTATCTGTTCTCCCATGTACCCCGCCCTCCGAATACAATACCTTACAAAGCTTTAAACCTGGTTGTTAACGTTCAGCAGAAGCAGCCTCAGGGCATTGAACACAGACTGAATTACTCAGTGACGCTTGGATCAGGTCAGATCAAATTCTCAAGCAAACAGATGGCTGGGGAAATTCAGCAGATCAGGCAGCATCGGTGAAGAGAGAGAGGAACAAATCACATTTCAAGTGACCATTCCTCAAAAAGGTCTGTTCTGAAGGAACTTTCCCGCAGAAATCACTGGATTGAAAGGTGAATTCTGTCTGTCTCTTTCTCCCTCTCCCTTCAGAGATGCTGCCGGACATGATTTGCTTCTTCAGCAATTTCTGTATTGATATTTCAGGTCTCCAGCGTGTCCGTACAAATTGATTTTAGTGTTGAATTCTCAAGCTTGCTCTGTTCAGTTACCACAGCTAACAGGTACGTGATGCCAACATTGTTGGCTCAATCTCTATCATGTCTGAAATTACCATGAAGCCCCCAGCTTCTCAACCTCCCCCCTCACCTGACATGTGTGACCCACCAGGCCTCTCTCTCTGTAAAGACAGCAGCTCTCGTGTCCTCCTGGTCTATATTAACTTCCCAACTTTAAAAAGGCACTCCAGTAAGGGAGCTCTTTACATGGTTCAGGTCAAAATCCTGCAGCTCTCTCCCTAACATCACTGTGGGACACCCAAGGACTGCAGCAGGAGAGTACAGCTCACCCCCATCTTCCAGGCAACTATTACAGGGTGTGGTAATCACATGTAAGCCACATTTGAAAATAAGTTGTATAACAGGGTCACTGTGGATGGTCACTAACTCTGTTTCTTTTCCTGTGTTGAAATCAGTGTAATGAAGAAGCTAAGGATCAGTTGAAAATGACAACGATAGCATTTTGTAGGTTGGTGTTTATTAGAGATTGTATCGACAGTATGAATGTTTGAGCGCTTATTCAAGGGCATGCAGGTAGCCGCCAGAGGAAGTGATGGGGGCTGGGATAATTGCGACATTTAAAAGGCATCAGGATGAGTATGTGAATAGGAGGGTTTAGAGGGACATCAGACAAGGGCTAGCAAATGGAATGAAATGAGATGAGAATATCTGGTTGGTATGGACGAGTTGGACAGGTGGGTCCATTTCCAAGCTGTGCATCTCTGTGACTCTGTGCCTCTGAATAGTCTATTGCAGTGGGTTGCAGACAGTTTGTGTGTCTCTCTCATGCTTCCTCAGAATCTGCAAACCCTATGTCTTCAAAATTCCACAAGACTCTGTGAAATAGAAAAAAAGAGGGTCAGTGCTGAGGGAGTGAAGCACTGTCAGCGGATCAGTACTGAGGGAGTGCTGCACTGTCGGAAGATCAACACTGAGGGAGTGCTGCACTGTCAGAGGGATTGAATGCCTTTGCTACAAAGGGGGGTCGATTACCTCAACAAACAGTTTTGTAATGCCAACATTGTTGGTTCAATCTCTATCATGTCTGAAATTACCATGAAGCCCTGAGGGAGTGCTGCACTGCCAGAGGATCAGTACTGAGGGAGTGCTGTACTGTCAGAGGGTTAGTACTGGGGGAATGTTGCACTGTAAGATGGTCAGTACTGAGGGAGTGCTGCACTGTCAGAGGGTCAGTACTGAGGGAGTGTTGTACTGTCAGAGGGTTAGGACTGTGGGAGGTTTGCACTGTAAGATGGTCACTACTGAGGGAGTGCTGCACTCTCGGAGGGTCAGTACTGAGGCATTGCTGCACTGTGAGAGGGTCAGTAATGAGGGAGTGTTGCACTGTCAGATGGTCAGTACTGAGGGAGTGTTGCACTGTCAGAGGTTCAGTACTGAGGGAGTGCTGCACTGTCAGCGGATCAGTACTCAGGGAGTGCGGCACTGTCAGAGGGTCAGTACTGAGGGAATGCTGTACTGTCAGAGGGTTAGTACGTGGGAGTGTTGCACTGTAAGATGGTCAGTACCGAGGGAGTGCTGCACTGTGAGAGGGTCAGTTCTGAGGGAGTGCTGCACTGTCAGAGAGTCAGTACCGAGCAGGTGGTGAACTGTCAGCGGGTCTGTACTGAGGGAGTGCTGCACAGTCAGATTGTCAGTACCGAGAGAGTGCTGCACTGTCAGAGGGTCAGAACAGAGGGGTGCTGCACTGTCAGTGGGTCAGTACTGAGGGAGTGCTGCACAGTCAGATGGTCAGTATTGAGAGCGTGTTGCACTGTCAGAGGGACAGCACTGAGGGAGCACTGCACTGTCATAGAGTCAGTACTGAGGGAGAGCTGCACTGTGAGAGGGTCAGTTCTGAGGGAGTGCTGCACTGTCAGAGGGTCAGTACTGAGGCAGTGCCGCACTGTCAGAGGATCAGAACTAAGGGAGTGTCGCACTGTGAGAGGGTCAGTTCTGAGGGAGTGCTGGACTCTCAGAGGGTCAGTTTGAGGGAGGGATGCACTGTCAGAGAGTCAGCACTGCGGGTGTCGGAGGGTGAGTACTGTGGAAATGCGCACTGTCAGAAGGTCATTACTGAGGGAGTGCTGCACTGTCAGAGGATACTACTGAGGGAGTGCTGCGCTATCAGGGGGTCAGTAATGGGGGGTTGCCGCAATGTCAGAGGGTCAATCTGGGGGCAGTGCTGCACTGTGAGAAGGTCAGTACTGAGGGCGTGCTGCACTGTCAGAGATTCAGTACTGAGGGAGTGCCACACTGTCAGAGGATCATTACTGAGGGAGTGCTGTCTTTGCATCAGTCTGGGGGATACCTGCATTGTAAAAGAATCAGTACGGAGTGAGTGCCACATCATCAGATGGGCTGAATGGCCTAATTTCTGCTCCCATGTCTTGTGGTCTACGAGGAATATCAGAAATTGTTCAGTACATTTCTGCCTCTGCTTCCTACATACCCTGCTCAGCAATGATTCCCACGTCCAGATTCCAGAGACTGTGTTCAAACAGACCGTCTTCATTTGGTTACCACTCTCTTTTCCCAGGGATCAAGTTTTCGTTTCATGTGACTGACCTGCCAGCTCAAAGGGATATTTTCATGCGGCAAAACTGAGGTTTATTCCCCAGCTTCCGTGTGCTCATCCCAAATGAATCCCACTGCCCCACACTCAGCACAGTCGTGTGTTCCTTATTTCTGAGCTTCCCAATGCTAATCCAAATCCAGAATGACATCCGACACTCCTCCAAATGGTATCACAGACTATTTGCCTGGGAGAGAGGAATGCTAAGAGAGGAAATAAAAATTTGAAAGGACTTTACAGTGACATTAAGGGTGAATTGATAATGAGAGAAAGAGTAGGTTGTTGAACACAGTGAGAATTTGTGCATGGACCCAGAGGCTACAGTGAATGGATGCATTTTGTCAATGGTCATTGGGACAGGGTTGGTATGAAATCCTGAAGATGCTCTGTGATACAATTAAATGAATTAGCATATATAGAGAGAAAGATGGTTCTGAGTGGTCTGGCCTTCATACAACGCAATAAATCTCCAAAGACGGTGGAAATGTATCTCAGTTTACCGAATGAGGTGATGGAGGAAGTAGCATATACACTTGCAAGCATTTTCAAATCCCCTCTGGCCACAGGAGAGGTGTCATCGGACTGACCATGTGGTACTGTTATTCAAGAAGGAGCATGGGATATATCAGGCAGCTACAGGCCAGTCAGGATAATATCGTGAGTGGGACGTGTGTTGGAAGCAATTTTGGGAGATAGAATTAATCAGCATTTAAAGAGATTGGAGTTCATGAAGAACAGTGAGAATGGTTGTGTTAAGGGGAGGTCAGGTCTGACCAATGGGATTGCACTTTCTAAGTAGGTAACCAGGTGTGTAAATAAGGGTAATACTTTCCTGTCGCCTGCTTGGAGGTCAGTAAGGCTTTTATCAGGACCCATACTGGAAACTGATAGTGAACATAAAAACTCAAGATGCAAGGAATTTGGCGCAGAATGCTGAGTGGCAGGAAGCAGACAGTGATGGCCCAATTAGAAATCTCTGTCTGTTCATGTCTCACTGTTGGGGTCTTGCTGATGTGTTTGATAGAAAAGATTTAGATTTGAATTGTGGAGGGTTAATCATTGTGTTCATGAATGATATGATGATTGGTTGGCTTATAAATACTGAGGATGATCGCCTTAGATTAAGAAGGATGGAGATGGCCTTGTCAGATGGACCGATCAGTGGCAACGGGTGGGGTGCCTGAAGACTGGAGGGTGATTAATGATGTGCCATTATTTAAATAAGGCTGCAAGGAACAGCCATTGAACTATGGAGCTGTGAGCCTGATGGCAGTGGTGAGTAAGCTGTTGGAGGGCATTCTGAGAGACAATTTACATGCATTTGGAAAGCTTGATTTTGTTTGTGGAAATAATGTGTCCAACTTAATATAGCTTTTGAATGGATGACCAAGGGGACAGATGAGAAGGTTTCACATGGGAGACTGCATAGTAAAAGGTTAGATAAGATGGCAAACAAGGAGAGAGGACAACACGGTGCCTCAGTGGTTTGTTTCTAACTCCCAGTGACTGTCTGTGTGGAGTTTACACATTCTCTCTGTATCTGTGCGGGTTCCCTACAGGTGATCCAGCTTCCTCCCACCGCCCAAAGATGCCATGGGAAATTCAGCATTACAGGGATAGAGTAGAGGAGGTGAGTCTGGTTGCGATGCTGTTCAGACAGTTAGTGTGGAGCCAATGGGCAGAATGCCTTGCTTCTACACTGTAGGAATTCTGAAATTAATCCAGAGAGATAAGTAATGTTCTGGGGACCTGGGCTCCAACCTTGGACAGGGGTTGATATGGGTCCTTACAGTCTGAAGGGGTTTGAACACAATCTGAAGGGGGGAGCTGGGCTGACCCCTGAAGTGTTGAGGATGTGAATGTTTTGTGGAGCTACTGTCTGAGGGGCTTTGGGGGTTAAACACAACAAAGTGATGCTTTCTTCAGTATTGAGAGAGCACTTTCTGAAGTATTGAGGAAACACTTTCTGAGGTATTAAGGGCGTACTATCTGAGGTACTGAGGGAGAACTATCTGAGGTATTGAGAGAGCACTTTCTGAGGTATTGAGGGAGCACTTTCTGAGGTATTGAGGGAGCACTGTCTGAGGTACTGTGGGAGCACTTTCTTAGATTTTGAGGTAGCACTATCTGAGGTACTGAGGGAGCAATTTGTGAGATATTGAGGGAGCACTTTCTGAGGTACTGAGGGAGAACTATCTGAGGTACTGAGGGAGCAATTTCTGAGGTATTGAGTTAGCACTATCTTAGATATTGAGGGAGAACTATGTGAGGTATTGAGGGAGCACTATCTGAGGTATTGAGGGAGTACGATCTGAGGTATTGAGGGAGAACTATGTGAGGTACTGAGAGAGCACTTTCTGAGGTATTGAGGGAGCACCATCTGAGGTACTGAGGGAGAACTATCTGAGGTACTGAGGGAGCACTTTCTGAGGTATTGAGGGAGCACTATCTGAGGTACTGAGGTAAAACTATCTGAGGTATTGAGGGAGTAGTATCTAAGGTATTGAGGGAGCACTATCTGAGGTATTGAGGGAGAACTATCTGAGGTACTGAGGGAGCACTATCTGAGGTACTGAGGGAGAACTATCTGAGGTCCTGAGCGAGAACTATCTGAGGTATTGAGGGAGAACTATCTGAGGTATTGACTGAGCACGCTCTGAGATACTGAGGGAGCACTATCTGAGGTACTAAGGGAGAAATATCTTAGGTACTGAGGGAGCACTTTCTGATGTATTGCGGGAGAACGATCTGAGGTACTGAGGGAGCACTTTCTGAGGTATTGAGGGAGAACTATCTCAGGTATTGAGGAAAAAATATCTGAGGTATTGATGGAGCACTATCTGGGGTATTCAGGGAGCACTACCTGAGGTACTGAGGGAGCACTATCTGACCTATTGAGGGAGAACTATCTGGGGTATACAGGGAGAACTATCTGAGGTATTGAGGGAGCACCATCTGACGTATTGAGGGACAACTATCTGGGGTATTCAGGGAGCACTATCTGAGGTACTGAGAGAGCACTATATGGTGGTACAGAGTGCAGAGGATAGAAAGGAAAAGATGCAATTCCCTGATCATTTCCTCCGGGTCCCCGAGGCACTCTGGTGTCGTAATTTGAAATGGAAACCGCTCCCCATTTCAGAAGATTCAGATCTTTAAACAATCATTGAAAAATAACAGAAGCATGTGTCTGAAACATGGTTTTGGGGAAAACTTTCATCAATCTATTGTCACTTGTTGCTTGGAGACGTTTTAGAAAAGCAGGCACCCAAACAGACTAATGCTGCTAATGCTGTCGATGCAAGAGGTGGTGCACAGGAAGATCCAACAAGTCATCTGTAGCTGCTGTCTGTCTCCCTGGAGCAGTCATCATGTGAGATCAGGGTTCAGTCCTCGGAGAAATAATTTCTCCATTACAGGTGTGTGTGTGTGTGTGTGTGTGTGTGTGTGTGTGTGTGTGTGTTTGAGAGAGAGAGAGACTGCCCGTGTTTGTGTGTGTGAAAGAGTGGATGCATGTGTATCTCTTTGTGTCTGTATATGTGTGCATGAGAGAGAAAGTGCATGTTCATGTGAGAGTGTGTGCTGTGTGTGTGTTTGAGGGTGTGTGTTTCTCTGTGTGCATGTGTGTGAGGGTGTGTGTGAAAGAGTGTGTATGTGTGTCGATGTGTGTGTGTGTCTGTGTGTCTGTGTGAGAGAGACAGAGAGAGAGAGAGAGACTGCCCGTGTTTGTGCGTGTGAAAGAGTGGATGCATGTGTATCTCTGTGTGTCTGTATGTGTGCGTGAGGGAGAAAGTGCATGTTCATGTGAGAGTGTGTGGCTGTGTGTGTGTTTGAGTGTGTATGTGTGTGGGAGAGAGTATGTCTATGTGTATGTGTGTGAGAGAGTGTGTGTGTGAGAGAGAGAATGTGTGTGTGTGTCTGTGTGTCTATGTGTGTGTGTCTGTGTGTGAGTGAGGGAGTGTGAGAGAGTGTGTATGTGTGAGAGAGATAGTGTGTCTGTGTGTGAGAGAGAATGTGTCTGTGTGTCTATGTGTGTGCGTCTGTGTGTCTATGTGCGTATGTGTCTGTGTGTCTTATGTGAGAAATAGTGTGAATGTGTGTGTGAGAGAGTATGTGTCTGTGTGCATGTGTGTGTGAGTGTGTGTGTCAGTGTGTGTGAGAGGGAGCGTGTGTGTCCATTTGTGTGTTAGAGGGAGCGTGTGTCTGCGTGTGTATGTGTGTGTGAGAGAGAGTGTAACTGTATGTTTATGTGTGTGTGAGAGAGAGTGTGTCTGTATGTCTGTGTGTATGTGTGTGAGAGAGAATGTCTATGTGTGTGAGGGACAGAGTGTGTGTGTGTGAGAGAGAGAGAAGGTGGACGTGTGAGTGAGTGGGTGTGTGAGATAATGAGAGTGTGTGTGTGATAGTGTGTGTGTAAATGAGTGAGAGGGTGTCTTTGTGTGAGAGAGTGTATGTCTGTGTGTGCGTGAGAGAGAGAGTGTCTGTGTGTGTGAGAGAGAGTGTGTCTGTGAGAGAGAGAGGGTGTGTCTGTGTGTGCGTGAGAGAGTGTGTCTGTGTGTGTGTGAGCGAGAGTGTGTCTGTGTGTGTATTTGAGGGAGCGTATGTCTGTGCGTGTATGTGTGTGAGAGATATAGTGTGTGCTTGTTTGTGTATGTGTGTGAGAAGGTTGTGCCTGTGTGGATGTGTGTGTGAGCGTGTGTATGTGTTTGTGGTTGAGGGAGCGTGTGTCTGTGTGTGAGAGAGAGCCTGTGTGTGGCGGGGTCCATTGTGTATGTGTGTGTGACAGTGTGTTTGTGTGTGTTTGAGGGAGTGTGTGTGTGCATGTGTGTGTGTGAGTGTGTCTGTGTTTGTGTTTGAGGGAGTGTGTGTGTGTGTGTGTGTAAACTAGACAATCTTATGAATATAAAATCCAGCTGCTGTTTCAGGTGAAGTGGTCCTCGTGTCTCCAAAGACAGAAAGGCTGCAGGAGTGAATTGACTGGGGGAAAGAGAGTGCTGTTCATTCCAGTGGGGATTCATCCAGTACACCTTCCCCACACACTAACATCCCTCTGGCAATGCAGTGACTAGTCCTGCACCCAGTGCTCCAGGTACAAACCAATGTAATGTCACCATAGTCTTACCAGAGCATGGGACAGCTCCTCATTACAGAGCAGTGTCTGGTGGGGATTTAATCAGAGGGTCACCAGGGCCCAGCTGAGGGGAGATGTTGGGAACGAGAGTCCTTCAGGGTAACCCCAGCTGCTGTGGGAATTGAACACACGCTATTGGTTTTACCCTGCATTATAAACCAACTGTCCAGCCAACTGAGCTAACTGACCACTCCAGGGGCAAGGCCTGTATTACCCAATCATAGCCAGCCTGCACCTCAATAGGATCCAGGAGCAAGGCCATTCGGCTCCCCACTCTACCCAGAAGGGAGAGCACGGGAAGCTGATGAAGGAAACAAGCCCCTCCCACGTGGCCTTCTGAAATGGAGCTGGACGACATGGCAGACCTGGCCTGCTGTTTGCTTCCCCGTGACTGGCCTGCTCCACCTTACAGTGAGAGACTGAGGGGAACCTCGAGGAGATTTCACTTCTCACTGAGAGGCTGCAACTCCAATCCAAATCAGGTTGGTTCCATCCGAGACTCACGGAAGAGTGCAGCACTCTACAGATCAGGCCCTTGTGGAGTCATAACCTTCAGTGTGGGGGCCAAGAGCTAGGAGGTAGCGTTAAGAACATAAGACCATTCGAAATAGGAACAGGAGGAGACCATTCAGCCCCGCGAGCCTGCTCTACTATTCAATAGGATCGTGAATGATTGAGCATTTGATTTGGGAGCTGAAACCCGGACAGTACAGAGACAGAGAATCAAATTATTCTGCTATACGGAATCATCAGACAGGAGCTGGAACCAGAGAGAGTGAACACACACACACACACACACACACATTGTGGGATTCAGGCTGTCTGTGGGAATTTTACCACAAGATGTGAGCTCTACACTAAGGAGAGACAAAGGTGCAAAATGCTAGAGTTGGGGCAGCTGCACAGTCTGATCCCACCGATCTCACTGCTTCTCACTCCCATGCGAGCTCTTCTATATATTTCTGTGTTCCCAGCTGTCTCTCCGACATTTTTCCTTCAATCACTATCTCACAACATCCTTCATATCTCTGCCCTGTTGACATTTCCCTGCAGATTCCCTTCCTACAACACTCTGCCCCTTTGACACCCCATCGTGTTTTTCAGGAATGCTTAATCATTCAACCTTCCACAAAACCAACAACTTGCTCATCTGTCTCTGCATCTTTCTCTCAACTGTGTGGGATCTTGCCTTTCTTGTCTGTAAATCTTTCTCGTTGCATCCCAGCAACCCCCCCCCCCCCCCCACCGGCCAACTTCAATCTCTCAGCTCTGTGCTGCTGCTGCAACTCCTCTCTCTCTCTCTACCCTATATCTCTCCATGGGTTTTCTCTCTTGCTGTCTATTTGACCTTCACTCCCTGTCTTTGCCTCCCCTTTTCCCCCTTGTATCTGTCTGACATTGTATTTCCTTTCCTGGGGTTTTACTCTCTCTCTCGCCCTTTCTCTCTCTGCCTCTCTCCTGCTCTTTTTCAGTTCTTCTCACTTTTTCTCCCACCCTCTGCCTGCCCGTCTTTCTCTTATTCCCTCCCTCCCTCTCACTGTCTACCCATCTGTCTTTCTCTCTTGTAGTTTCTCTCCCTCTGTCTCCCTAGACCCCTGTCCCAGTGACTGGGGAAGGGACATGTGAAGAGTTTGTCTCTGTGTCGATGGATGCTGTACAGTTAATGAGCGTGGATCAACCTTTTCTGGTCTCCACCGACTGTGGGGAGGGAGTTAGTGTAAGGGACATAAAAGTACTTTTCTCATTGTCTCTGAAATGAAGCAAAAGAGAAGGGGAGGGTGACAAAAAGAGAAAGAGAGACATGGAGACAGTGGGGATGGAGAAATTGAGGAGAGAGATGGGCAGTGAGAAACAGGGAGAGGAAGAAGGACACATATGGATCGAGAAGGACAGTGTGCGTGGCTGGGGAATGGTTGCAGAGTGGGATCTTTCTGTGCATGACACCAGTCAGTCAAAAGGTGTGTTAGTCTCTGCACCATGTCCTCCAGCCCAGGAGTTGTGGGTCGACATGGGAAGGGGTAGATTGGGAGACAAGGAGGGAGTGGGACAGCCAGAGACGGGGGACTGTTTGATGGGGTTTTACGGTTGGTGGAGAAAAGAGGGGCTGCTTTGAGAAAGAGAGAGAGATTGAGGGAGGGACAGCATGTGACGTAAAGTCTGAGACAGGATGGAGAAGAGGTATTCAAAGCTTGTGAGAAGATTTGTAGCTCGAGTGCTCGTTGTTGTGGTTCTGTTCGCCGAGCTGGGAATTTGTGTTGCAGACGTTTCATCCCCTGTCACATCGACCTGGACCCAATATACCGGCCACTGCAGCCGACAGCTGGAACTGACAACCGGAAGCAGCAGGGATAAACCACTATAAATGTCGGAGGAAACATCACAGAAGCGCTTCACAGGAGTCTCCCACGCACTGAGGATGTCACATAGACAGGGGACGAAACGTCTGTAACACAAATTTCCAGCTCGCCGAACAGAACCACAACATGGAGAAGAGGTCTCCACAGAAAGATAGTCAGTTAGGCCATTCATTGGACAATCCTGAGGATCCTGAACAGGACCAGGATCATTTAATGGGGTGGGGGGGGGGGGGGGAGGAATGGGCAGAAAGGACACCATCTGTGATACAAGCCTTCTATAATTCTGGGACTGGGAACTTCCTGTGCATTAAAACAGCCACAGGCCAGTCAGTCAACCCAGACCCATTTATCTGTGTGAGAAAGTGAAGACTGCAGATGCTGGAAAGTCAGAGTTACAAAGTCTGGAGCTGGGGAAGCACAGCGGGTCAGCCAGGAGAGTCGACTGTTCTGGCCTGACCTGCTGGGCTTTTCCTGCCCCACACTTTTCCACTCATTTCCCTCTGCCCCAGGGAGGGGGGCTCACAGCAATGTTGCGGGCAGCAAAATATTTGAGGAGGTCTAATTTGGTGAGGCAATTATTTGGGAGGGAAGATATTTGGAAAAGGGGATAAATTTGGGAGGACAGTGAAAATGAAGGGCATAGTATTTTTGAGGGGGTACAAAATTCGGTGAGATATTTCAGGTCTGAAATAGCAAAAAACAGAAAGGGAGGGTGAGAAAAAGAGAGAGAGATGGAGAGAGTGGGGATGGGGAAGGGGGATGGGAGAATGATGGCCAGAGAGAGACAGGGAGAGGGAGATAAGGAGAGAAAGTGTGTGTGTGAGAGAGAGAAAGACAGACAGAAGGACAGAGAGAGAGGAGACAGAGAGAGGGAGAGAAGGGGAAGTCACACTAAGACTGAGGAGTTAAAACATAGACAGACTGAAAGGGTGACACTCGTTATTCCAGTTGGTTCCAACTCTCTCTCAATGGATTTTCACAGTCCCTCTCTCCCATGCCCCTGGGTTTTGCTTCAGCCTGCCTCTCTCTCTCTCTCTCTGCTTCTGCTTCTGGGTCTGCGAAACTGTTTTCTCTTGCCCTCTCTCTCTCTGGATGGTCAGATGGTCTCCGTCTCTTGCCATGCTGGTCTCCTTCGAAGGACTCCAGAGATTCAGGCAATCAGTCTGCAGAGAAACCCTGTTTTTGTTCATTTCTGGATTGTTTTCAGGAACTTTCTATCATTCTGGCCAGTTAGGAGAATCCGTTAATATTTTGAAGCATTGCCAATCATTTGGATGGCTTGTTGCTGTTAGTTTCTTTGTGTAGCAGTACCCGATGCCTTCCTGTTTGTTGGATACGTCTGTCCAGAATAACTGTTGCCTTTTACATTATGCTGTGTTTGCGCTGTGGCTGGTGTGCGGGTTTTGTGATTTGGGAAATTTCCTTGGCCAATAAACCTTGGCTGTCTATCTGTGTTTTAGCCAGGAGGTTGTGACATTTCCCCCAACTCATCCACTTGAATGGAAAGACAAGAAACTTATGCATGAAATTACAAGCCAAATTTTAAAAGCTGGTTATGCTTGTTGTCAGAGTAGCCAGCTTTCTGTGCAAAAGCCATTGTGTACGTTTTCCAAATCAATGGTCTTATAGCTTCACTTGGAGGTCGCCACTGATGATGCTACCCAGACAGTTAACGAAACGCCTGGATATCAAACCTCTCAGCGAGCAAACCTACACCCTAAGTCTTATAGCTGATAAGTGATATCGTAAAATCTTGACAGAACAGAATCAGACCGTTCGGCCCATTGAGTCCACAATGACCCTCTGAAGAGAATCCAACTCAGACCCACTCCCCAATGATATCCCTGAAACCCTGCATTTCCTATGGCTATTCCAGCTAGCCCGAATATCCCTTGACGCAATGGGCAATTTAACATGGCCAATCTGTCATAATGGAAACTATGGGCAGGAAATCAATACTGGCCCAGCCAGGAACACTCAAATACTGCAAATGAATGAAACTAAGGTGATCACCTGGGAAGTTCCATCTACCTTCCAGCCCCTGGGGATGTGTCCAGGCATGATTCACCATGATCGCACCCATCTGTTGCAGCCTGCAATCCTAACCACCGGTAACCCGAGATATATCAAGGTGAGTGCGGTTAGGACCACAGCCGATGTGAGAGGAGCCGAATTCTTGGTATGACCTGTTCCCTCCCATTTAGGTAAGTATGGTCCCTGTCAATGTTCCCTCTATCTCCACAGTAAGTGGGAGGTAATCATGGTAGCCCATCCAAATACCTTTTTTATTCAACTCCGATAATTTGGACTTCATCCTAACTTTGGTCACTTGGGTTCAGTAGAATCCCTCATACCAAGCCCAGGTGTCCCACCGAGAGTGCCCTTACAGCTGTTATTAATCCAGCCCTTGGTGAGCTCCTGTCACTGACAGTGAGAGACGTTGGTGTGGGTGTTCTCCTGGAACAAATATTTATGCTGTTTGTCACTAACCTGGGATGGGACTTTCGCTTGGCTGGGCTGCCTGACCTCCTCCCTCAGCTGTTCCGTCATCCCGTTGCTACACAGGGTGTGGTTTTACTGCTCACCGTCATCTCTGATTGGGCCGTGGATGATCTGGTTAATCATGTTGGCGTGACCCTCCAGTTTGGTCACTAAGTGATGGTTAGCCTGATTCTCCACGAGTTATCCCATGGTCTCCTCTGGGTTTTCTGTATTCAGTCTTTCTCACGCTCATTAGAGAGTTGTTGGGTCAGGACCCTGAGCTTATTCTCCAAATTAGCAAAGTCAACGTACTGAACGGTAACACTCCTGCCCTGGGAATACACTTGTATACTGTGGCAAAATCATTAAGGAGTTCCCTTTTCTTTTGTCTTTTAATTACTTTTCTGGGTTCTGTGTTTTCCCTCAAATTTCCCTGTCCTTTGTCCCATTATCCTGTGGGTCAGTTGGGAACATGATTATTTTAATGGGGAAGGACACCACTCTGATTACTGTATCCCTGATACATTCATTATGATTAGTGTCAGTTTGTGATAAATGTTCGTGAACAACGGATTCCCTGTGAGTTTAATGCCTAGTCCATTGTGAGAGCCTGTATGTGTAGGACAGGCTTGGGGAGGAGCCTTCCCTCCTGGTCACAGCCCGTTTTTAACTTTTTTTCTGAGGAATTCTCCCTGGTGGGCTTCCTGGGATATCACTGTCTGAAAATGATCCCGAGTCCAGGCAGGGTGCTTGTATCCTACTATCATGCACCAAATATTCGGGGAAACCCTACCAATCGCTTCTGATCCCTGAGCTCCTGTAACACAATGTGGAAATCCCTAACGTCTAATTCGTATTCAGTGATTGATTAGCAGAGGGCCCAAGCCTCATTACGGGCATGATTGAGGGGTCGAATCCCAGGTGTCCCTCCTCCTTTCTGAGACACGGGAGACAAAGTGTCGGGCCCAGTTACTCATCGCTAAGAGAGGTGCAGGTCATATCCCCAAAAATCCAGACAAATTGGACACAGAGTCTCCAGGTGAAGCTGACGGAGGCAGGGGAGGGGCATTCCCCTGGTTGTTGTTCTGCAGTTATGTAGTGCCTCTGCAAGGTTATGCCTTATCCTGCCCTCGAGCAGTGAGGATTGCTGCCTTCATTTCATCATGGATGCCCCTCCCTAGCTGTTGGCCCTCAAGGAGGGCTGAATGGCCTGCTGGACTAAGGCACATGGTGATTCATTTGGTTTGCTCCTCAGAGTCCACTCTGTGTATGACAGACTGTCAGTCAGTATCTGTAACAGAGAGGGGAACCTTTTGGTGCTGCCCACCAGCTGGGTGCCTGGAATGGCTGTTGTGTACGGAGTGAGACCATAAGCTGCTTTACACTGGGTAACCACGTGATTCATGGAATCTGAGTTCGGTTGTGGCTCAGGGCTGGGGGCAAATGGTGCAGTTACCTGGGAGCAAGGCAGTGGGAGTCCCCATCTATGAGCGTGTGTGGATGTGTCAGTGTGGCGCCTGTCATTATCTCCCTGGGGAGGTAGAACACCAAAGGCACACATTATCCCATTCTGGGAGGAGTCCGAGTTCCCCAGGGATTGTATTTGCTCCTGACACGACCTACTAATGCCTGATGTGTGTTGCTCCATGTTGCAGGTGTAGAGGACACATGCAGCTGCTTGGAGCTCATACACTGTCCTTCCAGATTGTCACTGTAACCTGAGGCTGCCTCCCCATCCCCAGAGACCCTCCTTTCACTGGATTGGGCTCTTCCCAATTGTAAATGGAGTAGTCCCATATGGGTGAGATTTTCCTGCAACGTTCTGTCCTGCTCATTGTGTCGGAGACCTAGCTCGGTCACAGCCCGTAGTTTTCCCTGGGGTGACCGGATCCCAGTGGCCTTATCCCAGCCGGGTCTCCTCCAGGCTATCGGCGGTGGAGTGAGCTTTTCAGCTTCCTTACCCGGTTCTCCATGGGCATCTCACCACAGCTCCTGTACCAGGAATCCTTTGCCGCAAGGCAGGCTGGTTTCCTGCCAAATTCTGCAGGACTGTTTCATATTTGTACCGGCTCGTGTTCCTATTGCTTTAGCTGCTTCTGTATGATGGGACACCTGGGTATGTTCATAGAGTCATAGAGTTCTACAGCATGGAGACAGGCTCTTTGGTCCAAACTGGTCCATCCACACTAACCCCGTTTCCTTGCACTTGGCCAATATCCTTCCAATACTTTCCTCTCCATGTATTTGTCCAAGTGCCTTTTAAATGTTATTAAATGTATCCTCCTTGACCACTTCGGCTGGAAGTTCATTGCATATGTGTACCTCTAGGTAAAAGCATTCTCCCTCAGGTTCCGTTTTCTTCTTTCCCCTTTCACCTTAAACTGATGCCCTTTCGTCCTCGATTCCCCAAGTCTTGGATAAAGACTGAGTGCGTTCACCCTATCCATGCCTCCCATGATCTTATACACCTCTATAAGGTCACCCCTCAGTCTACTACACACTAAAGAAAATGTCCTAGCTTGTCCTACCTCTCTCTATATCTGTCTAGTTGAGTTCTGGCAACATCCTTGTAAGTTTCTTCTGCACTCTTTTAAGTTTAATAACATCCTTCCGATAGCAAGGTGGGCAAAACTGAACACAATACTCCGAGTGCGGCGTCACTAACATCCTGCACAACTACAACAGAACTTCCCAACTTCGATATTCCAATGCCCTGACTGGTGAAGGGCCCAGTGTACCAAAATCCTTCTTCACTGCCCTGTCTCCCTGAGTTCAGAGAGCCGTGTCCTGGAATCCAAGGTCCCTCTGTTCCACTACACTCTTTCAGGCCCTACCATTCACCATGAAACCCCTGTCTTGATGTGACTTTCCAAAATGCAAGATCTCGCACTTGTCTATATTAAACTCCATTTGCCATTTCTCAGCCCAATTCCCAAGCTGATCAAGGCCCTGTTGCAATTGCTGAGACCCTTCCTCACTTATTTTAGTGTAATCTGCAAACTTTCTAATCATGCCTTAAACATCCTCATCCAAATCATTGATATAGATAACAAACAGCCATGGGCCAGCACAGCGACACAATGGCTCGGTGATTCGTACTGCTGCCTCACAGCACCATGGATTTGGGTTCAATTCCAACCTCACAGGATGGTCTGTGTGGGTTAGATCCTGCTCGGGTTATATTTCCTACAGTACGGAACAGCCCATTTGGCCCAGCAAGTCCACACCGACCTGCCGAAGAGTAATCCATCCAGAGCCATTCTCCCTACCCAATATTTACCCTGAACGAATGCACCGAGCACTATGGACAACTTAGCACGGCCAATTCATCTGACCTGTACATTTTTGGATTGTGGGAGGAAACAGGAGCACCCAGAGGAAACTCACGCAGATGTAGGAAGAATGTGCAAACTCCACACAGACAGTCACCCGAGGCTGGGGTCAAACCCGGGTCCCTGGCGCTGTGAGGCAGAAGTGCCAACCACTGAGCCACCATGCCAACCCAACTGAGTTTGTATGTTCTCCCCGTGTGTGCGTGGGTTTCCTCCGGGTGCTCCGGTTTCCTCCCACAGTCCAATGATGTACAGGTCAGGTAAATTGGCCATGCTCAATTGTCTATAGTTTTCATGGATGTGTAAGTAAGTTGCATTCGTCAGGGGTTAATGTAGAATAACAGGGTACGGGAATGGGTTTGGGTCAGAGGGCCAGTAGACTTGTTGGGCCGAAGGGCCTGTTTCCACAGAGGAGGGATTCTATGATTCTATGACCGCTGAGGCACACCACTAGTCACAGGCCTCCAGTCTGACTGTTACCCTCTGCTGCCTACCATCAAGCCAATTTTGTACTCAGCTTGCTAACGCCCTTGGATTCCATGTGATGTAACCTTCCAGAGCAAGGTACTATGTGGAACCTTATGAAAGGCCTTCCTGAAATCTGTAGAGTCTACATGTACTGGCCTGCCCTCATCAACCTTCCTGATCACTGCATCAAAGAACGCTAAAAAATTTGTGAGGCATGGTCTCCCACACACAAGGCTATGCTGACTACTCCCAATCAAATGCTGAATTTACAAATGCAGGGCATCTTCTAAAGTAATTTACTTACCACGGATATTGGGTTTACTGATCTATAGTTCCCAGGTTTTCCTTTGCAGCCCTTCTCGAACAAGGGCACAACATTTGCTGCCCTCCAAAATCTGGGACCTCACCCGTGGGGAATGTTGATGCAAAAAGATCAGTCAGGGACCCCACAATTTCTTCTCTCGCCTCTTGCAGTGTTGTTGGATATATTTGCTCAGGAGATATATCCACGTTCATACATTCTAATACATTCAACACATCCTCTTCTGTGATATGGACTGTCCCCAAGAGATCATCACTAACGTCCCCAAATTCCCAAGCCTTCATGTGCTTCTCCACGGTCAACACAGAGGAGAAATAACCTATGCGATTCTGCATATACATGTCCATGAAGAGACCTATTCTCTCTCTACTTATTCTTTTTCCTTTCATATATTTCAAGAATCTCTTTGGATTCACCCAAATCTTCTCAGCCAAAGTCATCTGCCCTCCTGATTTCCTTCAGTAAACTCTTGTGTCCCCTATGTATCCCCAGGGATTCCCTTGACCCAGCTGCCTGTACCTGAGCCATGTCTGCTTTTTTTCTTGTTCCTTATTCCTGCCAACCTTGCTCTTCACATTCACAGGAACGTACAGATCTTGAACTGTAGTTATCCCACATTTAAAGAACTTCCACATGCCAGAGGTCCCTTTGGCTGCAAACAAACTTCTCAAACCAACCCCTGCAAGCTGCTGGCTAACTCCGTCAGAATGTGATTAGATTAGATTATATTACTTAGATTAGATTAGATTACTTACAGTGTGGAAACAGGCCCTTCGGCCCAACAAGTCCACACCGCCCCGCCGAAGCGCAACGAACCCATACCCCTACATCTACCCCTTACCTAACACTACGGGCAATTTAGTATGGCCACTTCACCTGACCTGCACATCTTTGGAGTGTGGGAGGAAACTGGAGCACCCGGAGGAAACCCACGCAGACACGGGGAGAATGTGCAAACTCCACACAGAGAGTCGCCTGAACCCCAGTATCTGGTGCTGTGAGGCAGCAGTGCTAACCACTGTGCCACCGTGCCGCCCATAAATGTGCGTTGCCCCAATGTAGAAATAGCACCTGGGGAACATTTTGTCTCAATCCACAATGATTACAATATTAATAGAACTATGGTCATAGGTTCCAAAGTGCTCCCCCACTGTCACCTCACTCCGAACATTCTGGTTGGGTTGTTTATCTTGTTTATGGAAGTAACTAGACAAAGCCATCAGCATCTCAATGTTCACTTGTGAGACTTTATCTCTTCCATATGAAGGAATGGGACCCAGAAATCTCCATTTAATCTGGATCCCATCAAAATTCCCAAGAACAGTACGGCCCAGGTTATCAGTGTTCCCAGATAACTACAGCAATGCACAGAAAGGATTCAAAGTGAATCATCACTGAAACGGTTATCATGTAAATATCCCAGATTAGTTTGAGAATGGACTTAGATCTGGAGGAAAGCTTCCTCGAAGTGCGTCCATCTAACGCTCTAGAGATTGACAGCACATCGTGTTCTCTCAATGTTGCCACAGTCAAATACACAAAGGACAGGATTAATTATTAATACCTGCATCTCTCTGACCTGATCTGGGATAGATGGGTCAGGAGGGGGAGATTACTTTGTTGGGAGGGGGTCAGTCAGGGAGGGGGAGATTGCAGTGTTGGGTAGGGGTCAGTAAGGGAAGGGGTGAGTGCAGCGTTGGGTAGGGATCAGTCAGGGAGGGGAGGTCGCAGTGTTGTGTAGGGATCAGTCAGGGAGGGGGAGGTTTCAGTGTTGTGTAGGGATCAGTCAGGGAGGGGTTGAGTGCAGTGTTGGGTAGGGATCACTCCGGGAGGGGGAGATTACAGTCTTGTGTAGCGTTGGAGGGAAATCAGGAGGGCAAAAAGGGGACATGAGATTGCTTTAACAATTAGGGTTAAGGAGAATATAAAGAACTTTTACAAATGCATAAAGGCCAAAGGGTCACTGGGGAGAAAATAGGGCCCTCAAAGATCAAGACAGCCTGCACGTGGAGCTGCAGGAGATTGGCAAAATACTGAACAAGTATGTCCTGTCGAGAAGGACATGGAAGATGTAGAATAGAATGATGTTTTGGGAAATAGCATTGGGAAATAGATGATGTCATCTTGCAAAATGTCCATATTACAGAGGAGGAAGTGTTGGATGTCTTGAAATGGTTAAGGATGGATAAATCCCCAGGACCTGATCAGGTGTACTCTCGATCTCTGTGGGAAGCTAGAGAAGTGATAGCTGGGCCCCGTGCTGAAATATTTGTATCATCGATAGACACAGGTGAGGTACAAGAAGACTGCCGGTTAGGCTAACGTGGTGCCTCTGTTTAGGAAGGGTGGTAAGGACAAGCCAGGGAACTACAGACTGGTTCGCCTGTCGTCAGTCGTGGGCACGTTGAAATACGGATACATGAGGGACAGGAGTTACATGTATTTAGAAAGGCAATGTCTAATTGGGGATAGTCAGCATTGCTTTGTGCGTGGGAAATCATGTCTCAAGATATTGAGTTTTTTGAAGAAGTAACAAAAGGATTGATGAGGGCAGCACGGTGGATGTGAGTGATCTGGACTTCAGTAAGGTGTTCGAAATGTTTCCACATGGGAGATTGGTGAGCAAGGATAGATCTCAAGGAATACAGGGAAAACCAGCCATTTGGATACAGAACTGGCACGAAGGTAGAAGACAGAGGGTGGTTGTGGAGGGTGTTTTTTTTCAGACTGGGGACCTGTGACCAGTGGAGTGCCACAAGGGTTGGTGCTGCGTCCACTACTTTCCATTAATTATATAAATGATTTGAATGTGAACACAGCAGGTATAGTTAGTAAGTTTGCAGATGACACCAAAATTGCAGGTGTAGTGGACAGTGAAGAATGTTACATCACATTATAATGGGATGGTGAACTGATGGGCCAATGGGCTGAGGAGTGGCAGATGGAGTTTAATTTAGATAAATGGGAGGTGCTGAATTTTGGAAAAGCAACTCTTCGCAGGACTTATACACTTAATGTTAATGTCCCAGGGAGTGTTTCTGAACAAAGAGACCATGGAGTGCAGGTTCATTGTTCCTTGAAAAGAGAATTGTGTGTCGATAGGATAGAGAAGAAGGTGTTTGGTATGCTTGTGTTTACTGATCAGTGCATTGAGTAAAGGAGTTGGGAGGTCATGTTGTGGCTGTATAGGACATTGGATAAGTCACTTATGGAATATTGTGCACAATTCTTGTCTCCTCCCTGTCGGAAGGATGTTGTATAAATCGAAACGGTTCAGAAAAGATTTACAAAGACGCTGACAGGATTGGAGGATGTGAGCTACAGGGAGAGGTGAAATGGGCTGGGCCTGTTTTCCCTGGAATGTCTGAGGCTGAGGGGTAACACATATGGAGGTTTATAAAACCATGAGAGGAATCGATAGGTATAACAGACATGTTCTTTTCCCTAGGGCGGGGTAGTCCAAAACTGCAGGGCCCAGATTGAGGGTGAGGGGGGAAAGATATAAAAGGAACGTAAGGGACAACGTTTTGATGTGGAGGGTGTTGCGTGTATGGAATTAACTGCCAGATGAAGTGGTGGAGACTGGTACAATTACTGCATTTAAAAGGCATTTGGATCGGTATACGAATAGGAAGGGTTGAGAGGGATTTGGGCCAAGTGCTGACAAATAAAACAAGATTATGATAGGATATGTTGGTGGCATGGATCATTTGTTTCTGTGCTGTACATTTCTATGACTGTGAATGTTTTCCACTGTCCATTTCCAGCCATACACTTCACTGTTTCCCCTGTTTACCTTGGTCAGTTCTCCTCTCAAACACATGTCAATGCCTTTGGTTGTGATTGTTGGGTGTGCTTTATGGTCACTTTTAAAATCCATCATCTCGCTGAATTCCACTACACTACAATTTCCCAGAGGATATCTCAGTGTGACAATACTCCTTCCCTCAGCGTCATCACCCAACGGTCGATCTGAGATAGTCACATCCCTGGCCATTTGCACAACGTCTTATTCAAAGAAACCCTGACACAAACATTCAAAGAGGAGTTCGGAGAACATCACTTTTGCCGATGTGACTGTCCCAGATTATACAAAGACTGAAGTCTCCCAGAATTATCAAAGTGCTTTTGTATTACACAGGAATTCATTGGAATGTGTAACAGGGTTGAGCATTGAAATGCTGTTAGGTCACCTAAAAACTGTTCTCCTGCTTGTGTTTTTGACACGTGTTACCCAGAATCTGCATTCAGACTGATTCAGCTTCATCATCCGAGGCCAAATGCTTTCTCTGTAATTCCTTTGTTACCCATTACTGTCAGGGTTCCCCATCCTGCACTCCCTGACACCCCTCAAGGAGATGTCCAATAGAATATTCATTTTCCACCTTTTGTTCACTCTGTCACCACTAAATCTCATTTACCTCTGTCCCACAGTCCATCCACCTTATTGCAGAGACTTTATCCAGTCAAAAAAGAACATTACGATTGACTCTTTCCACAATTTCTTGTCACAGTCCAATTCACTGATGTACAGTTTCAGTTAAACTCTGTCTCTTCCTGTTCCTTTCTGCTTGTCTTCAGCTACAACACCATTTTCTCTTTGGATTTGGAAAGCACCTTTCACCTGAACCCTGGCCCGGCATCCTCTCTGTCAGTTTAAAGTCCTGCCCATAAGCTTACGGATATTATTGGCCAGGACACTGCTCCCAGCAATGTTATGTTTAATTCACTCATGGGATGTTGCTGTCTCTGGCTGGCCAGCATCGCATGTCCACTCCGAGCTGCCCTTGAGCTGAGTGCCTTGCTGGATCATTTCAGCGGGCAGTTTAGAGTCAAACCCATTGCTGTGGGTCTGGATCATGTGTAGGCCAGACCCACTGTCTATAATAGATTTCCTTCCTGAAAGGATATGAGGCAGTTAGATGGGTATACTGCACTCCAGTATTAAAGTTTGGATGAACAGTCGGGTGAGAATAGCACGAGGCCATCACCTGTCCCACTCGTAGCTCACCCGTCACTGAGTACTGATCCCCTTGCACCATGAATCAAACCCCTTTCACTATGACCATTGTGTGATCCTGATACATTCCTGCACTCTGGTGATATCACTCAGTCTCTCTCCATGTGGTATACCTCAATGTGTGGGTCTAATTGCTGCCTCTGTCAGTGTCTCTCACTCTTGCAGCTACTCCAGATCCTGAGCTTACAGAATTCTCCACTCCAGAGAGATGAGGCAGTACAGGGCAGGGATGGAGACTGGGATTTTCCAGATCTCTGTGGTACTCAGTGCCATTCTCCATGTGTCACCCTGACTCCATCAGTCTAATTTCCTATTCTGTCTGTTTCCCTGTCTCCTGCAGGTAATCAGGATGTTCCTGTCTCAGCCGAATTCCTAACTCTTGTCTCGTCCATAACCATATCAAAGACGCTTGGTCAGCCAGAGATAGACAGAGAGGGAGATCTGGAGCCTTCAGTAAATCCTGCAGCTGGTAAGATCACTCACAGTAAACAGCACAGGGAGGGGTTAGTGACCTTCTGTATTCACACCCGAAAGACAGGATATAGACACAGAGCTGGGCAAGGTACACCAACATTCTAGGCTTCATTCACATGATCTTGTGAGGGACCTGCTTTCAACTCTGCTGTACTGGTCCTCCCTGGGACATCTATCTCTGACTTTCTGTCTCTTTCTCTATCCCCTCTCTCACCCACCCACTCTCATTATCTCTCTCACCCCCTCTCACCCTCTCTCTCCAAATCACTTCCCCTCACTCACTCACTCTCTCTCTCTCACCCTCTCACTCACCCTTGCTCCAACCCCCTCACTCACTCTCCACCTCATCCCTGTCTCTCACCCAACTCTCTCTCTCTCCCTCGCGGGCCTCTCCCTCACATCTCTCTCTCTCTGGCTCGCCCTGTATTTCTCCCTAGGTCGCTCTCCCCCTCTTTCTATCTTACTCTCTTTCTCTTTCTCTCTCTTGTCCCCTTATCATGCTCTCTCTCGATCTCTCAGTCTGTCTCTCATTTTCGTCCCTTCACTCAATCACCCTTGCACCTCTCTCTCTCCTTCGCGTGCCTCTCCTTCATGTCCCTCTCTCACTGGCTCGCCCTATATCTCTCCCTATTTCGCTCTCCCCTCTTTCTATCTTACTCTCTTTCTCTTTCTCATTCCCTTATCGTGCTCTCTCTCTCGCTCTCCCAGACTCTCTCTCGCATTCCGTCCACTCACTCAGTCTCTCTCTCTCGCTCGCCCCATCTCTCGCCCGTCTCTCTTACTCGCACCTCGCTCTCTCCCTCTTTCTCCCTTCACTGTCTCTCCCTTCTCTACCACTTTCTCCCCCTCTATCTGCCCCCTCTCTCTCTCCGCCCTCTCTCCCCACTTTCTCCCCACTCTCACCCCCTCTCTCACACCTCTCTCACCCAGTCTCTCACCCCCCTCACCCCCTCTGTTACACCCTCTCTTGACCCCCTCTCTCGACCCCCTCTCTCGACCTCCCTCTCTCAACCTCCCTCTCTCGACCCCTTCTCTCGACCTCCCTCTCTCTCCTCTCTCTCTCCACACCTCACCACTGTCTCTCACCCCTGTCTCTCACCCCTCTCTCCCTCTCTCTCTCCCTGTCTCTCCCCCACTTTCTCGATCCACTCTCTCGACCCCCTCCCTTGACTCCTTCACTCGACCCCCTCTCTCGACTCCCTCTCTCGACCCCAGTCCCTCAGCCCTTCTCTCTCTATCCAACTTTCTCCACCCCCTCTCTCCCCACTCTCTCTCCCCCTCTCTCCCCATCTCTCCCCTTCTCAAACGCCTCACTCGACCCCCTCTCTCGACTCCCTCTCGCTCTCCCAACCCCTTTATCCCCCTCCACCCCCTTTCCCCCTCCTCCCTCTCTCCGCTCTCTCAACCCCCTCACTCTACCCCCTCTCTCGACTCCCTCTCTCATCCCTCTCTCCCCATCACTCCCCCTCCCCCTTCTCCCAAACCCCTCACTCGACCCCCTCACTCGATCCCCTCACTCATCTCCCTCTCTCGACTCACGCTCTCTCGACGCCCTCTCTCACCCCTCTCTCCCCTTCTCTCTTCCCCCTCTCAGAACGCACTCTCTCTCCCCACTCACTACCTTTCTGTTCCCCTCTCTCCATACTCCCTCTCCTCTTCCTCACCCTCCCCCGTCACTAATCCTGTGTCTCCCTCTCTCACCCCCGTCACTCTCTCCATCTCTCTCCTCCCCTCTCTCCCCCTTTCTCTCCCCCTCCCTCTCCCCCTCTCTCTCGCTCTCACTTGACATCCCCCTCTCTCGCCCCCCCTCTCGACCCCCCCTCTTACAAACCCCCTCACTTTACACCATCTCTCGACACCGTCTCACGACCCGCCTCTCTCGACCCCACCTCCCGACCCATTCACTCGAACCGCCTCACTTGAACTCCCTCTCTCTCCCCCGCCCTCCACCTCTCTCTCACTCGAACCCCTCTCTCCCCCCTCTTTCCCCCTCTCTTGATCCCCTCTCTCCCTCTTTTTTCCCCCTCTCTCAAACTCACTCTCTTGACTCCCTTCTCTCAGTTCCCTCACTCGAACCCCCTCACTCGACTCCTCTCACTCGATCCCCCTCACTCGACCCCTTCACTGGAACCCCTCACTCAACCCCGCCTCACTTGGGCCTTCTCACTCGACCCACTCTCTCGACCTCCCATTGTCTATACCCTCTCTCTCCTGCCGCTCTCCCCCGCTCTCCCCATCTCTCCCTCCTCTACCCTACTCCCTCTCCCACTCTACCCTACTCTGTCCCACTCTCTTCCCCTCTCTCCCCCCTCTCTCCCCCCTCTCTCACCCCTCTCTCCCCCTCTCTACCCCTCTCTCTCCTCCTCTTTCTCCTCCTCTCTCTCCCCCCTCTCTCGAACCCGCTCATTCGAACCCCCTCAATCTAACGCCCCTCACTGGACACCCTCACTCGAACCCCCGCTCTCCCTCTCTCTCTTCCCGCTATCTCTCCCTCACCCCCTTTTTTCCCCACACACTCTCCCCCTTCCTCACCCTTCCTCTCTGTCCAATGTCTCTCTGTACCCCCCTCTCTGTCCCCCCTCTCTCTGTCTCCCCTCTCTCTGTCCCCCTCTCTCTATCCCCCCTCTCTCTGCCTCCCCTCTCTGCCCCTCTCTCTATCCCACCCTCGCTTTGTCCCACCCTCCCTGTCCCTGTCTCTCAGTCTCCCCCCAGCTCTGTCACCCCCTCGCTCTGTCACCTCCTCACTCTGTCGCCCCCTCGGTCTGTCCCTCTGCTCTCTGCCCCCCTCCTCTCTGTCCCCCCATTCCTCTCTGTTGCCCCCTCTCTGTGTCCTCCCTCTCCCTGAACCCCTATGACCCACACTCTCTGTCCCCTTATCTCTGTCCCCTAATTTCAGTCCTCCCTCTCTCTGTCCCCACTCTCTCTGTCCCACCTCTCTGTCCCCCTCTCTCTATCTCCCCTCTGTCCCCCACACTCTGTCGCCCCCACTCTGTGCCCCGCTCTCTGTCCCCCCTCTGTCCCCCCTTTCTGTTCCCCTCTTTCTGCCCCCCCTCTCTATTCCCTGGTCTCTGTCCCCCTCTTTCTGTCCCCTGCATCACTCTCTTTCTGTCCCTTTCTCTCTATTCCCTTCTCTCTGTTCCCTCCCTCTCTTTACCCCACTCTCTGTCCCCCCTCTCCCTGAACACCCCTCTCTTCCCCGATGACAACGTTCACTGTCCGCCATCTCTCTGTCCCCATCTCTGTCCCTCCTCGCTCTGCCCCCCTCTCTCTGCTCCACCCTCTGCCCCTCCCTCTGCCCCCCTCTCACAGTCCACCTCTCTCTCTGACCCCCTCTCTCAGTCCCCCGTCTCTCTGTCTCCCCTTTCTGTACCCACCCTTTGTTGCCCCCCTGCCCCCGTCCCTCCCCTTTCTGTTCCCAACTCTCTGTCCCCCTTCACTCTGGCCCCCCTCTCTCTGTCCTCCCTCACTGTCCCTCATTCTCTGTTCACTCTCTCTGCTTCCCATGACCCCCCTCTCTCTGTTCCCCTCTCTCGGTCCCCCCTCTCTATCCCCCATCACTGTCCCCCTCTTTCTCTGACCCCCAGTCTCCCTCTCTCTGTCCCCCTCTCTCTGTCCCCCAGTCTCTGTCCCCCTCTCTCTCTGTCCCTCGCTCTCTCTGACCCCTCTCTCTCTCTGTCCCCCTCTCTCTCTGTCACCCCCTCTCTGTCCAACCCTCTCTGTCCCCAGCCTCTGTTGCCTCCTCCTCTTTCCATTCCCCTCTTTCCGTCACCCTCTTTCTGTCCACCCTCACTGCCCGCCTTCTCTCTGCCCCCTCTCTCTTTCCTCTTCTCCGTGTCCCACTGTCTTTGTCCCCTCTCTCCAAAATCCTGTCTCTGTCCCCACCTCTCTCTGTCACCCCTCTCTCTGTCCCTCTCTCTGCATCTCTCTCTTTATCCCTTTCTCTCTGTTCCGTTCTCCCTGTTCCCTTCTCTCTGTTCCCGCTCTCTCTGTACCCCACTCTCTGTCCCCCCTCTGTCTGTCGCCATTCTGTCCCATTCTCTCTACATCCGTCACCCTCTTTTTGTCCTGCCCTCTCTCTCTACCCACCCCCCTCCTCTGTCCCCCCTCTCTCTGTCCCCTCTCTCTGTCCCCCCTCTCTATTCCCCGGTCTCTGTCCCCCTCTTTCTGTCCCCCCTGACCCCCAGTCTCCCTCTCTCTGTCCCTCTCCCTCTTTCCTCTCTCTCTGTCCCCCCCTCTGTCCCCCCCTCTCTTTCCCCAGCCTCTGTTGCCCCCTCCTCTTTCTGTTCCACTATTTCTGTACACCCTCTCTCTGCCCCCTCTCACAGTCCACTCTCTCTCTGTCCCCTCTCTTTCTGTCCCCCCTCGCTGTCCTCTCTCTCTGCCCACTCTCTCTGCTTCCTATGACCCCCGTCTCTCTGTCCCCCCTCTCTGTCTACCCTCTCTGTCCCCCCCGTCCACCCTCAAACTCTGTCCGCCTCTCTCTGTTCCCCCTCTTTCTGTTCCCCCGTCTCTGTCCCCCCACTCTGTCCCCCTCTCTATGTCCCCGCTCTCTGTCTTCCTCTCTCTGTCCCCCCTAACTCTGTCCCCCCTCACTCTGTACCCCCTCTCTGTCCCCCCTCTCTGTCCCTCATTCTCTGACCACACTCTCTGCTTCCCGTGACCCCCTTTCTCTGTCCCCCGTCTCTCTGCTCCCCTCTCTCTGTCCCCCCTCTCTCGGTCCCCCCTCAATCTGTCCACACTCTCTCTGTCCACCCTCTCTGTACCCCCCTCTTTCTGTCCCCCCCCTCCTCTACCCTACTCCCTCTCCCACTCTACCCTACTCTGTCCCACTCTCTTCCCCTCTCTCCCCCCTCTCTCCCCCCTCTCTCACCCCTCTCTCCCCCTCTCTACCCCTCTCTCTCCTCCTCTTTCTCCTCCTCTCTCTCCCCCTCTCTCGAACCCGCTCATTCGAACCCCCTCAATCTAACGCCCTCACTGGACACCCTCACTCGAACCCCCGCTCTCCCTCTCTCTCTTCCCGCTCTCTCTCCCTCACCCCCTTTTTTCCCCACACACTCTCCCCCGTCCTCACCCTCCCTTCTCATTCCCCTTGTCCCCCCTCTCTCTCCCCCCTCTCTCCACCTCTGTCTCTCCCTCTCTCTCTCCCCCTCTCTCTCCCCCCTCTATCCCCTCTCTCTCTCCCTCTCTCTCTCCCCCTCTCTCCCCCTCTCTCTCTCCCCCCCTTGCCCTCTCTCTCTCCCTCTCTTTCCCCCTCTCTCTCCCCTCTCTCTCTCCCCCTCACTCTCTACCCCTCTCTCTCTCCCCATCTCTCTCCCCCCTCTCTCTCCCCCTCTCTCTCCCCTCTCTCTCTCTCTCTCCCCCTCACTCTCTCTCCCCCTCACTCTCTCCCCCCCTTTCTCGCCCCTTTCACTGCCCCCTCTCACACTCTATCTCCCCCCTCTCTCGCCCTCTTTCTCCCAGTCTGTCTCCCCCTCTCTCTCCCCACTCTCTCCCTCTCTCTCTCTCAGAACCCCTCACTCTCCCCCTCAGTCTCCCCCAACTCTCCACCTCTCTCTCCCCTCTTTCTCCCCCGCTCTCTGCCCCCTCTCTCCTGCACACTCTCCCCCTCTCTCTCCCCACTCTCTTTCCCCCCTCTGTCTCCCCTCTCCTTCTCTCTCCACCTCTCTCTCCCCTCACTCCCCTTCTCTCTTGCCTCCTCTCCCTCCTCTCTCTTTCGCCCCTCTCTGTCTGACCCTCTCTCTGCCCCTCTATCTCACCTCACTCTGTCACCTCACTTTCCCTCCCTCTCTCACTCCCTCCCTCTATCCCTTCCTCCCTCTCTCACCCTGTCATTCACTACCCTTCCTCTCCCCCACTCACAGCCCCCTCTCTCTCCCCATTCTCAAACACATACTCCCCCGTCTCTTTACTTCTCTCCCTCTACCCTCTCTCTCTCCTCTCTCTCCCCTTCAATCTCCACATCGCTCTCCCCCTCTGTCCCCCTCTCTACGCCTCTCTCCCTCTCTCCTTCTCTCACCACCTTTTTCCCCATCTCTCTATACTGTCTCTCTCACCCCGTCTCTCTACCCCTCACTCTCTCTCCCCTCTCTCTTTCTCTTCACTAACTCTCTCCCACACCCTGTCACATAACTGTCTCTCCTCTCTCTCTCTCACTCCCTCCCTCGCTAACCCTTTCCCTCCCCACTCTCTCCCCCCACTCTCACCAGCCACACTCTCCCCCACTCTCTCTCCACAACCTCTCTCCCCCCACTTTCTCTCCCCACTTTCTCTCCCCACTTTCTCTCTCCACTCTCTCTCCCCATTCTCTGTCCCCATCTCTCTCCCCATCTCTCTCCCCATCTTTCTCACCATCTATCTCCCCACCTCTCTCCCCACCTCTCTCCCCATCTCTCTCCCCTTCCGTCTCTCCCCTTCCCTCTCTCCCCATCCCTCCCTCCCCCTCACTCTCTTGCCCTCACTCTCTCCCCCTCTTTCTCATCCCGTTCTCTGACCCCTCTCCCACTCTATCTCCCCCCTCTCTCCCCCTCTTTCTCCCAGTCTGTCTCCCCCCTCTCTCTCCCCACACTCTCCCCCTCTTTCTCACCACCTCACTCTCCCCTGCTCTCACCCCCTCACTCTCGCCCTCACTTTCCCCATTTCTCTTCCCTCTCTTTCTCACCCGCTCTCTGCCCGCCTCTCCCCCTCTCACTCTCTACTGCGTCTCTATCTCCCCATCTCTGTCTCCCCCTCCCCTCTCCCTCTCTCTCCCCCACCTTGCCCCTCTCTGTCGCCTGTCTCTCTCCCCCTCTCTCTTTGACTCTCTTTCCCCTCTCCATTGCCCCTTCTCCCTTGCCTCATCTTCATCCCTTCTTTCACCCTCCCTCTCTCGCCCTTTCTCTCTGCACCTCTCTCTGTCTTCTCTCTCTCCCCTCACTCTGTCACCTCACTCTGCCTCCCTCTCTCACTCCCTCCCTCTCTACCTCCCTCTCTCTCACCCTGTCACTCATGATCCTCTATTTCCCCCACTCACTCCCCTCTCTCTCCCCCTCTCTCACACCCACACTCCCCCTCTCCACTTCCTTCCCTCCACCCCCTCTCTTTCTCCTCCTCTCTCCCCTCTCCCTTCACCCTCTCTCTCCCTCACTCTCCCCCCTCCCCTCTCCCCATCTCTCTTCCCCAGTCTCTATCTCGCTCTACCTCCTCTCTCTTCCCCTTCTCTCCACGACTCTCTCTCTCGCTCCCCGCTCTCTGCACACCCCTCGCTCGCCCCCTCTTTCACCATCTTCCCATCCTCTCTCCCCCTCTCTCTCCCTACATCTCTCCCCTCTCTCCCTACCGTCTCTCTCTCAACCCCTGTCTCGACACCTCTCTCTGTCACCCCCTCTCTACCTCTCACTCTCTCTCTCCCCTCTCTGACACCCACGCTCCCCCTCTCCACTTCCCTCCTTCCACCCCCTCTCTTTCTCCCTCCTCTCTCCCCTTCTCTCTCTCCATGTCTCTTCACACTCTCTCCCCCTCACTCTCCCATCTGCCCTCTCCCTATCTCTCTTCCCCAGTCTCTATCTCGCTCTACCTCATCTCTCTTCCCCCTCTCTCCACGACTCTTTCTCGCTCCACCCTCTCTCCACACCCCTCTCTCGCCCTCTCTCTCACCATCTCTCCCCTCCTCTCTCCCACTCTCTCTTGCCCCCTCTCCCCCCCCTCTCTCCCCCTCTCTCTCCCCCCCTCTACCGTCTCTCTCTCAACCCCTCTCTCTACACCTCTCTCTCCCCTTTTTCTTCACTAACTCCCTCCCACTCTGTCACCTAACTCGCTCCCTCTTTCTCCCTCCCTCCCCCTCTCTCCCCCATTCTCCACCCACTCTACCCCCACTATCTCCCCACTCTGTCCCCCCACTCTTTGTCCCCACTCTCTATCCCCAGTCTCTCTCCCCACACTCTCTCTCTCCCACAGTCTCACCCCCAATTTTCCCCCACTCGCTCTGTCCCCACTCTCTCTGCACTCACTCTCTCTCACCCTCTCTCTCTCCCCTCCTCTCTGTCCCCAAACTCTCTCTCCTCCTTTCTCTCCCACTTTCTCACCCCTTCCCTCCCCTTTCTCTCCCCCTCTAGCCTCTCTCTCTCTCACCCTCTCTCTCCTCCCACAGTCTCCCCCTCTCTACACTCACTCTGACACCTCTCTCCCCACTCTCCCCTCTCTCCCCCTCTCTACCCAACTCTCTCCCCCTCTCTCTCCCCCTCCCCCTCTCTATCCCCACACTCTCCCCTCTTTCTTCCCTCTCTCTCCCCTCTCTCTACCCACTCTCTCTCGCCCCCCTCTCAAGCCCCCTCTCTCAAGTAC
This sequence comes from Chiloscyllium punctatum, assembly GCF_047496795.1. Taxonomy (NCBI): domain Eukaryota; kingdom Metazoa; phylum Chordata; class Chondrichthyes; order Orectolobiformes; family Hemiscylliidae; genus Chiloscyllium; species Chiloscyllium punctatum. The sequence continues at coordinate 131,944,419 of NC_092742.1, forward strand.
CCTCTTTCTTGCCCCCTCTGACCTCTGTCTCCCCTCTATCTTGCCCCACTCTAACTCCCCTCTCCAGCCCCCTCCTTTGCTCACCCCCTCTCTCTACCCCTCTCTCCCCATCTCTCTCTCTTCACTACCTCTCTCCCCTTACTCTGTCACCTCTTCTACCTCCCTCTCTCACACCCTCCCTCTCTCCCTCCCTCCCTCGCACTCTACCCCACTCACTCCCCCCTCTCCCCCACTCTCTCCCCTCTCTAGCGCTGTCCCCCCCTCTCCCCGTTTCTCGACCCCTCTCTGTTGCCCATCACTCTCATCCCCCCCTCTCTCGCCCCCCTCTCCCTCACCCTCTCTCTCCTTCCATCTCTCTCCACCCATCTCTCTCCACCCATCTGTCTCCACCCATCTCTCTCTCCACCCATCACTCTCCATCTATCTCTCTCCTCCCATCTCCCCCTCTCTCCCCCCTCTTTCCCCTCTCTCTTTCTCCGTCCCACGCCCACTATCTCTCCCTCTGTCTCCGCCCATTCTCTCCCCTCCTCTTGCCCCCTCTCTCCCCTCACCGTCTCTCTTCCGTCTCTCTCCCCGCCTCTCTCTCCCTGCGTCTCTCTCCCCACCTCTCTCCCCGTCTCTCCCCGACTCTCTCCCCATCTCTCTCCCCATAATTTCCTCCCTCGTCCCATTTCTAGCTCCATACTCTCTCGCCACTCTCTCCCCACTCTCTCTCCTCTCTCTCTCCCCCCCTCTCTCCCCACTCACTCTCCTCTCTCTCTCCCCTCTCTCTCCCTCTCTCTCCCCCCTTTCTCTCCCTCTCTCTCCCTCTCTCTCCCCCCTTGCCCATCTCTCCCCCCTCTTTCCCCCTCTCCCTCCTCTCTACCCCCTCTCCCCCTCCCCCTCTCCCCCCTCTCTCCCCCTCTCTCTCCTCCTCTCTTCCTCCCCCTCTCTCTCCCTCTCTCTTCCCGCTCTTTCTCCCCCTCTCTCACCTCATTCTGTCCTCCTCTGTCTCCCTCACCCTCTCTCTCCCCCCTCTTCCCCCCACTCTCCTGTCTCTCTCCCCCTCTTTCCTGTCGTTCTCCCGTCTATCTCTCCCACTTCTCTCTCACCCTCTCTCCCCTTCTCTCTCCCCCTGTCTCCACCCCACACTCTCCACCCCACTGTCTCCACCCTCTCTCTTCCCTATCCCCCCTCTCTCTCTCCACACTCTCTATCCCCGCATCCTCACCCCCGCTCCGTCACCCCCGTTCTCTCACCCCCCGCTCTCTCACCCCCCGCTCTCTCACCCCCACTCTCTCACCCCACTCTCTCACCCAGCTCTATCAACCCCCCTCTCTCCCTCTCTCTCTCACACCCCCTCACTCTCCGGCTCACTCTCCCGCCTCACTATCCCCCTCACTCTCCCCCCTCACTCTCCCCCCTCACTCTCCCCCTCACTCTCCACCCTCTCTCTTCCCCCTTTTTATCTCTCCGCTCACTGCCCCCCTCTCTACTCCCTCTCTCTCTACTGCCTCTCTCTCTCTACCCCCTCACTCCCCAGATTCTCTATCTACCTCCACCCACTCTCCCCACTCCCCCTCTATCCTCCTCCCTCTCTCTCTCCCCTTGCCCCCTCTCTCTCTCTCGCCTCTCTCTCTCTTCCTCTCTCCCCTCCGCCTTGCCTCCTGTCCCTCCCCTCTTTCGCCCTCTCTCTCTACCCCTATCTCTCTCTCTTTTCACTCTGTCACCTCACTCTCCCTCCCTCTCTCACTCCCTCCCGCTCTCCCTCCTTCCGTCTCTCACCCTTTTACTTACTCACTATCGTCTCTGTCCCCCACTCTCCCCTCTCTCTCCCCCCACTCTCCCCCCTCTCTCTACACCCCTCTCTCACCCCTCTCTCTACCCTCTCTCACTATCCCGCTCACCCCCTCTCTGTACTCCTCAATCTCTCTCCCCCCTCTCTGTTCTCTAACGCTCTCCCCACTCTGTCACCTAAATCTCTCGTCTCCCTCTCTCCCCCTCTCACTCTCTCCTCTCTCCAACACTATCTTTCCCCACTCACTCCCACACTCTCTTCCACCACACTCACCCCCATCTTTCTCCCCTCTCTCTCTTTTCCCTCTCTCTCCTCTCTCTCCTCCTCCGTCTCTCACCCACTCAGTCTCCCCTCTCTCCCTCCCTCTCTCGCCCCACTCTATCCCCAATCTCACTCCACATCTTTCTCTCCCTCTTTTGCTCCCCCTTTCTCTCCCCCTTTTCTACTCCCTCTCTCTCCCCAACCCCCACAATTGCCCCCACCCCCTCTCTCACCCCCTCTCTCTCACCCCTTTCTCTATCAACCCTCTCTCTCTCTCCCCCTCACTATCACCCTCTCTCTCATCCCCTCACACTCCCTCCTCTCTCTGCCCTTCTCTCACCCCCTCTCTCTCACCCCTTTCTCTCGTCCCACTCTCGCGTGCTCTCTCTCAACCCCACTCTCTCCCACTCTCTCACCCCCTCTCTTACATCCTCTCTCTACCCTCTCACTCCACCTCGCTCACTCCCTCTCTCTACGCCGCAATCTCTCTCTCCCTTCTCTCTCTTCACTATCTCTCTCCCCCACTCCGTCACTTAAATCTCTCCCCTCTCTTTCCCTCCCTCTCTCAGTCCCTCCCTCTCTGCCCCTCTCAGGCACCCCTCTCTCCACACTGTCTTTCCCCAATCTCTCCCCAATATCTTCCCCCATTCTCACCGCAATCTCACTCCCCTCTCTCCCTCTCCCTCTTTCTCTCTCCCCTCTTTCTCCCCCTCTCTCCACACTCTTTCTCCCCCTCCCTCTCTCACCATCTCACTCTCCCCTCTCTCTCCCTCTCTCTCAATTGCTCTCCACTCTCTCCCCCAATCTCACTCCCCCTCTTTCTCTCCCCTATCTCTGCTCCTTTCTCTCTCCCTTTCTCTGCCCCCATCTCTCTCCCCCACGCCCCACTTTTCCTCCCTCTCTGTCCCCCACTATATCTTTTACCCCCTCTCTGCCCCCTCTCGCTCTGTCCCCCCTCGTTCTGTCCCCCTGGTCTCTGCTCCCATCCTCTCTGTCCCCCCTTCCTCTCTGTTCCCCCCTATCTGTCCCCCCTCTCTCTCCCCTTCTCTCTGTACCCCTCTCGCTGTCTCCTTCTCTCTGTCCCCCTCTTTCTGTCCCCCTCTGTTCCCCCAGTCTCCCTCTCTCTGTTCCTCTCTCTCTCTGTCCCACCCTCTCTGTCCCCTTCTCTGTTCCCCACTCTCTGACCACCCCTCTCTCTGTCCCCCTCTCTCTGTCCTCAATCTTTGACTACCCCCCTATCTGTCACTCTCTCCCTATCCCCCCGTCCCCCTCTCTCTTTCCCCCGCCCTGTTCCCCCTCACTCTGTCCCGCCCTTCTCTCTGTCGCCCCTCTCTCTGTCGTCCCTCTCTCTGTCCAATGTCTCTCTGTACCCCCCTCTCTGTCCCCCCTCTCTCTGTCTCCCCTCTCTCTGTCCCCCTCTCTCTATCCCCCCTCTCTCTGCCTCCCCTCTCTGCCCCTCTCTCTATCCCACCCTCGCTTTGTCCCACCCTCCCTGTCCCTGTCTCTCAGTCTCCCCCCAGCTCTGTCACCCCCTCGCTCTGTCACCTCCTCACTCTGTCGCCCCCTCGGTCTGTCCCTCTGCTCTCTGCCCCCCTCCTCTCTGTCCCCCCATTCCTCTCTGTTGCCCCCTCTCTGTGTCCTCCCTCTCCCTGAACCCCTATGACCCACACTCTCTGTCCCCTTATCTCTGTCCCCTAATTTCAGTCCTCCCTCTCTCTGTCCCCACTCTCTCTGTCCCACCTCTCTGTCCCCCTCTCTCTATCTCCCCTCTGTCCCCCACACTCTGTCGCCCCCACTCTGTGCCCCGCTCTCTGTCCCCCCTCTGTCCCCCCTTTCTGTTCCCCTCTTTCTGCCCCCCCTCTCTATTCCCTGGTCTCTGTCCCCCTCTTTCTGTCCCCTGCATCACTCTCTTTCTGTCCCTTTCTCTCTATTCCCTTCTCTCTGTTCCCTCCCTCTCTGTACCCCACTCTCTGTCCCCCCTCTCCCTGAACACCCCTCTCTTCCCCGATGACAACGTTCACTGTCCGCCATCTCTCTGTCCCCATCTCTGTCCCTCCTCGCTCTGCCCCCCTCTCTCTGCTCCACCCTCTGCCCCTCCCTCTGCCCCCCTCTCACAGTCCACCTCTCTCTCTGACCCCCTCTCTCAGTCCCCCGTCTCTCTGTCTCCCCTTTCTGTACCCACCCTTTGTTGCCCCCCTGCCCCCGTCCCTCCCCTTTCTGTTCCCAACTCTCTGTCCCCCTTCACTCTGGCCCCCCTCTCTCTGTCCTCCCTCACTGTCCCTCATTCTCTGTTCACTCTCTCTGCTTCCCATGACCCCCTCTCTCTGTTCCCCTCTCTCGGTCCCCCCTCTCTATCCCCCATCACTGTCCCCCTCTTTCTCTGACCCCCAGTCTCCCTCTCTCTGTCCCCCTCTCTCTGTCCCCCAGTCTCTGTCCCCCTCTCTCTCTGTCCCTCTCTCTCTCTGACCCCTCTCTCTCTCTGTCCCCCTCTCTCTCTGTCACCCCCTCTCTGTCCAACCCTCTCTGTCCCCAGCCTCTGTTGCCTCCTCCTCTTTCCATTCCCCTCTTTCCGTCACCCTCTTTCTGTCCACCCTCACTGCCCGCCTTCTCTCTGCCCCCTCTCTCTTTCCTCTTCTCCGTGTCCCACTGTCTTTGTCCCCTCTCTCCAAAATCCTGTCTCTGTCCCCACCTCTCTCTGTCACCCCTCTCTCTGTCCCTCTCTCTGCATCTCTCTCTTTATCCCTTTCTCTCTGTTCCGTTCTCCCTGTTCCCTTCTCTCTGTTCCCGCTCTCTCTGTACCCCACTCTCTGTCCCCCCTCTGTCTGTCGCCATTCTGTCCCATTCTCTCTACATCCGTCACCCTCTTTTTGTCCTGCCCTCTCTCTCTACCCACCCCCCTCCTCTGTCCCCCCTCTCTCTGTCCCCTCTCTCTGTCCCCCCTCTCTATTCCCCGGTCTCTGTCCCCCTCTTTCTGTCCCCCCTGACCCCCAGTCTCCCTCTCTCTGTCCCTCTCCCTCTTTCCTCTCTCTCTGTCCCCCCCTCTGTCCCCCCTCTCTTTCCCCAGCCTCTGTTGCCCCCTCCTCTTTCTGTTCCACTATTTCTGTACACCCTCTCTCTGCCCCCTCTCACAGTCCACTCTCTCTCTGTCCCCTCTCTTTCTGTCCCCCCTCGCTGTCCTCTCTCTCTGCCCACTCTCTCTGCTTCCTATGACCCCCGTCTCTCTGTCCCCCCTCTCTGTCTACCCTCTCTGTCCCCCCCGTCCACCCTCAAACTCTGTCCGCCTCTCTCTGTTCCCCCTCTTTCTGTTCCCCCGTCTCTGTCCCCCCACTCTGTCCCCCTCTCTATGTCCCCGCTCTCTGTCTTCCTCTCTCTGTCCCCCCTAACTCTGTCCCCCCTCACTCTGTACCCCCTCTCTGTCCCCCCTCTCTGTCCCTCATTCTCTGACCACACTCTCTGCTTCCCGTGACCCCCTTTCTCTGTCCCCCGTCTCTCTGCTCCCCTCTCTCTGTCCCCCCTCTCTCGGTCCCCCCTCAATCTGTCCACACTCTCTCTGTCCACCCTCTCTGTACCCCCCTCTTTCTGTCCCCCCCTTTGTCCGCGCTATCTCTCTGTCCACCACCTCTCTCTTTCCCCCTCTCTCTGTCCCCCCTCTCTCTGTCCCCCATCTCTCTGTCGGCCCTCTCTCTGTCCCCCCTCTCTCTCTGTCCCCCTCTCTCGGACCCCCCTTTATATCCCCCCTCTCTGTCCCCTTCTTTCTGTCCCCTCCGCTTCCCCTGTCTCCCTCACTCTGTACCCCCCTCTCTCTGTTCCCCTCTCTCTCTGTCCCCCTCGCTCTCTATCCCCCCTCTCTGCCCCCTCTCTCTTTCCTCCTCTCCGTGTCCTACTCTCTTTTTCGCCTCTCTCTATCCCACTGTCTCTGTCCTCCCTCTCTCTTTCACCCCTCTCTCTATCCCTTTCTCTGCGTCTCTCTCTCTGTCCCTTTCTCTCTGTTCGCTTCTCTCTGTTCCCTTCTCTGTGTTCCCGCACTCTCTGTACACCAATCTCTGCCCCCCTCTGTCCCCTTCTCTCTACCCCTGTCACCCTCCTGTCCTGCTATCTGTCTTGTTCCTTTCTCTCTGTAGCCCCTCTCTGTCACCACTCTCTCGGTCCCCCACTCTCTGTCCCTGTCTCTCTTGCTCCCCCTCTCTGTCCCCCTTTCAATTTCCCCCCTCGTTATGCCCCCCTCTCTGTGCCTCCCTCTCTCTACACTCTCTCTCTACCCCCCTCTCTCAGTCCCCCTCTCTCTGTCTCCCCTTGCTGACCCTCACTCTCTGCCCACTTTCTCTGCTCCCTATGACTCCCGTCTCTCTGTCTCCGTGTCTCTGTCCCCCTTCTCTCTGTCCCCATCTCTGTCCCCACTCTTTCTGTCCCCCCTCTCTGTCCCCCTCTGTCCCTCCATCTCTGTCCCCCCCACTCTGTCCCACCCCTCTTTCTCCCGCCTCTCTCCGTACCCCCTCACTCTGCCCCCTCTCTCTTTCCCCTCTCGCTCTCCCTCATTCTCTGCCCACACTCTCTGCTCCCCATGAACCCCTTTTTCTGTCCCCCGTCTCTCTGTCCCCTCTCTCTGTCCCCCCCGTCACCCACTCTCTGTCCCACCCATCTCTGTCCCCTTTCTCTGTCCCCCCTCACTCTGTCCCCCCTCTCTCTGTCCCCCGTCACTGTGCCCCCCCTCTTTCCCCCCTCGCTGTCCCTCATTCTCTGCCCACTCTCTCTGCTTCCCATGACCCCCTTTCTCTTTTTCCCCTCTCTCTGTCCCCCCTCACTCTGTCCACCCTCTCGCTGTCCACCCTCTCTCTACCTACCCTCTGTTCCCCGTCCCTCCACTTTCTGTTCGCCTCTTCCTGTCCCCCCGTCTGTCCAATCTTTCTCTCTGTCCCCCTCTCTCTTTCCCCCTCTCTCTGTCCTCCTCTGTCTGTCCACTTCTCTCAGTCCCCCTCTCTCTGTCCCCCCTCTCTCTGTCCCCCTTCTCTCTGTCCCCCCTCTCTATCCCCCCTCTCTGTCCCCCTGTCTTTCTGTACCCCCTTGCCCCCCAGTCTCCATCTTTCTGTCCCTCTCTCTCTGCCCCCCCCCCTCTGTCCCCCCTCTCTCTGTTCCCCTCTCTCTCTGTCCCCTCTCTCTCTACCCCCCTCTCTGTCCCCCTCTCTCTTTCCTCCTCTCCGTGTCCTACTCTCTTTGTCCCCTCTCTCTATCCCTCTTTCTTTCACCCCTCTCTCTATCCCTTTCTCTGCGTCTCTCTCTCTGTCCCTTTCTCTCTGTTCCCTTTTCTGTGTTCCCGCACTCTCTGTGCACCAATCTCTGCCCCCCTCTGTCCCCTTCTCTCTGCCCCCGTCACCCTCCTGTCCTGCCATCTGTCTGTCCCCCCTCTCTCTGTTCCCCTCGCTCTCTGCACCCCCCTCTCTCTGTCCCCCCTCTCTCTGCCCCCTCTCTCTTTACTCCTCTCCGTGTCCCACTCTCTTTGTCCCCTCTCTCTATCCCCCTGTCTCTGTCCCCACCTCTCGCTGTCACCCCTCTCTCTGTATCTCTCTCTCTGCCTCTCTCTCTCTCTCTGTCCCTTTCTCTCTATTCCCTTCTCTCTTTTCCCTCCCTCTCTGTACCCCACTCTCTGTACCCCCTCTCTCTGTCCCACGCTATCTCTGTCCCCGTCTCTCTGTCCCCCGTCTCTCTGTCCCCCCTCTCTGTACCCACCCTCTGTTCCCCCCTCTATCCCCATGTCCCTCCTCTTTCTGTTCCCCTCTCTCTATCCCTCCTCTCTGTCCCCCCTCTGTTCCCCCCTCTCTGCCCCCCTCGCTGTCCCTAAATCTCTACCCACTCTTTCTTTTCGCCATGAGCCCCTTTCTCTGTCACCCGGCTCTCTGTGCCCACTCTCTCTGTCCACCCTCTCCGGCCCCCTCTCTGGCTCCCCACTCTCTCTGTCCCCTCTCTCTCTGTCCACTCTTTCTCTGTCCCCCCTCTCTATCCCCCTCTCTCTCCCCCTCTTTCTGTCCCCCACTGCCCCCCCAGTCTCCCTCTCTATGACCCCCTCTCTCTGTCGCCCCTCTCTCGGTTCCCCCTCACTCTGCCCCCCCTCTTTCATTCCCCCCTCGCTGTCCCTCATTCTCTGACCACTCTCTCTGCTCCCTATTACCCCCGTCTCTCTGTCCCCGTCTCTCTGTCCCCCGTCTCTCTTCCCCATCTCCGTTCCCACTCTCTCTGTCCACCCTCTCTGTCCCCTCTCTCTGTCCCCCCTTCTGTCCCCGCCTCTGTCCCACCTTCTCTGTCCTCCTCCTTTGTGTCCTGCCTCTCTCTGTCCCCCCTCACTCTGCCCCCTCTCCCATTCCTCCCTCGCTGTCCCTCATTCTCTGACCACTCTCTCTGCTCCCCATGACAACCCTTTCTCTGTCCGCCGTCTCTCTGTCCCCACTCTCTCTGTCCCTGTCTCTCTGTCCCCTCTCTCTCTGTCCACCGTTTTTCTGTCCCTTCTCTCTGTCTCCCCCTCTGTCACCCCGTCTCTGTCCAACCCCTCTCTGTCCCACCCCTCTCTGTCCCGCCTCTCTCTGTCCCCCCTCTCTATGTCCCCCCTCTCTCTGTCCCCCCTCACTCTGCCCCCTTCTCTCTTTCGCCCCTCGCTGTCCCTCATTCTCTGCCCACACTCTCTGCTCCCCATGACCCCCTTTCTCTGTCCCTGGCCCTCTGACCCCGTCTCTCTGTCCACCGTCTCTCTGTCCTCTCTCTCTCTTCCCCCCTCTGTCACCCCCTCTCTGTCCCACCCATCTCTGTCCCCCTCTCTCTGTCACCCCTCACTCTGCCCCCTCTCTTCCCCCCTCGCTGTCCCTCATTCTCTGCCCACTCTCTCTGCTCCCCATGACCCCCTTTCTCTGTTCCCCGTCTCTCTGTCCCCCTCTCTCTGTCACCCCTCTCTCTGTCCCCATCTCTCTCTGACTCCTCTGTCTCTATCCCCCTCTCTCTCTGACCCCTCTGTCTCTGTCCCACTGTCCCTCCTCTTTCTGTTCCCCTCTTTCTGTCCCCACCTCTCTGTCCCCCCCGTCCCCCCGCCCCCTCTCTTTCTGTCCCTCCTCTCTGTCCCCCCTCTCTCTGTCCCCCCTCACTCTGTCCTCCCTCTCTGTCCCCCCCCCTGTCCCCCCCTCACTGTCCCACCCCTCTCAGTCCCCCCTCTCTGTTCCCACTCTCTCTGTCCCCCCTCTCTCTGTCCCCCTCTCTCTCTGAACCCCCTGTCTGTCCACCCCTCTTTGTCCCCAGCCTCTGTTGCCCCCTCCTTTTTCCATTGCCCTCTTTCCCTTTCCCTCTTTCTGTCCACCCTCTCTGCCCGCCATCTCTCACTGTCCCCCTCTCTCTGCCCCCCTCTCTCTTTCCTCCTCTCCGTGTCCCACTCTCTTTTTACCCCTCTCTCTAAACCCCTGTCTCTGTCCCCACCTCTCGCTGTCACCCCTCTCTCTGTCTCTCTCTCTCTGCGTCTCTCTCTCTGTCCCTTTCTCTCTGTTCCCTTCTCTCTGTTCCCGCTCTCTCTGCACCACACTCTCTGTCCCCCCTCTGCCTGACCACCCTCTGTCCCCTTTTCTCTGCCCCGTCACCCTCTTTCTGTCCTGCCCACTCTCTGTACCCCCCTCTCTGTCCCCCCTCTCTGTTCTCCCTCTCTCTATCCCCCTCTCCTTGAACACCCCTCTCTGCCCCCTTTGACTCCCTTTCTCTGTCCGCTGTCTTTCTGTCCCCATCTTGTTCCTTACTCTCTGTACCCCCACGCTGTTCCCCTCCTTGTCCCCACTCTCTCTTTCCCCCACTCTCTGTCTCTGTTTCTCTTGCTCCCCCTTCTGTCCCCCTTTCAATTTCCCCCCCTCGTTCTGCCCCCCTCACTCTGCCCCCCTCTCTCTGCACCCTCTCTCTGTACCACCCCTCGCTCTCCTGCCTCTCTCTGCACCCCACTCTCTGTCCCCCCTCTTTCTGTCCCCCCTCTATCCCCTTCTCTCTGCCCCCGTCACCCTCTGTCTGTCCTGCCCACTCTCTGTACCCCCCTCTCTGTCCCCCCTCTCTGTCCCCCCTCTTTCTATCCTCCTCTCCCTGAACACCCCTCTCTGCCCCCTTTGACTCACTTTCTCTGTCCGCTGTCTCTCTGTCCCCATCTTGTTCCTTTCTCTCTGTACCCCCACTCTGTCCCCCTCTCTGTCCCCACTCTCTGTGTCCCCCACACTCTGTCCCTGTTTCTCTTGCTCCCCCTCTCTGTCCCCCTTTCAATTTCCCCCCCTCGTTCTGCCCCCCTCTCTCTGCCCCCTCTCTCTGCCCCCTCTCTCTGTCCCACCCTTCTCTCTCCTGCCTCTCTCTATCCCCCCTCTCTCTGTCCCCCGTCTCTCTGTCCCCCCTCATTCTGCCCCCCTCTCTCTTTCCCCCCTCACTGTCCCTCATTCTCAGCCCACTCTCTCTGCTCCCCATGACCCCCTTTCTCTGTCCCCCGTCTCTCTGTCCCCCGTCTCTCGGTCCCCTCTTCTGTCCCCCACTCTGTCACCCCCTCTCTGTCCCACCCCTCTCTGTCCCACCTCTCTCTGTTCCCCCCTCTCTGTTTCCCCCCTCTCTCTGTCCCCCTCACTCTGCCCCCTCTCTCTTTCCCCCCTCGCAGTTCCTCATTCTCTGCCCACACTCTCTGCACCCCATGACCCCCTTTCTCTGTCCCCCGTCTCTCTGCCCCCCGTCTCTCTGTCCCCCCTCTCTCTTTCACCCCTCTCTCTGTCACCCCTCTCTCTCCCCCTTTCTCTGACCACTCTATCTCTGTCCCACTCTCTCTCTCTGAACCCCCCCTCTCTCTCTGTCCCCCGTCCCTCCTCTTTCTATTCCCTTCTTTCAGTCCCCCCTTCTGTCCCGCCGTACCCCCATCTCTGTCCCCCTCTCTGACCCCCCTCTCTCTGTCCCCCCTCACTCTGTCCCCCCTCACTCTGTCCCCCCTCTCTGTCCACCACCCTGCCCCCCCTCTCTGCCCCCGTTCCGCCTCTCTCTGTCCCCCCTCTCTGTCCCCCCTCAATCTGTCTCCCCTCTCTCTCTTTCCCCCCTCGCTGTCCCTCATTCTCTGCTCACTCTCTCTGCTCCCCATGACCCCCTCTCTGTTCCACTCTCTCGGTCCCCACTCTCTATCCCCCCTCTCTGTCCCCCTCATTCTCTCCCGTCCTGCCCCCCAGTCTCCCTCTCTCTGTCCCCCTCTCTCTGTCCCCCTCTCTCTCTGTCCCCCTTCTCTCTGTCCCCCCTCTCTGCCCACCCCTCTCTATCCCAGCCTCTGTTGCCCCCTCCTCTTTCCGTTCCCCTCTTTCCATCCCTCTCTTTCTGTCCACGCTCTCTGCCCGCCCTCTCTCACTGTCTCTCTCTCTCTGCCCCCTTCTCTCATTCCTCCTGTCAGTGTCCCACTCTCTTTGTCCCCTCGCTCTAAACCCCTGTCTCTGTCCCCACCTCTCTCTGTCACCCCTCTCTTTATCCCTCTCTCTGCGTCTCTCTCTCTGTCCCTTTCTCTCTGTTCAATTCTCTCTGTTCCCGCTCTCTCTGTACCCCACTCTCTGACCCCCTTTTTGTGTCCCCCTCTGTCTCCTTCTCCCTGCCCCGTCACCCTCTTTCTGTCCTGCCCTCTCTCTGTACCCACCTCTCTGTCCCCCCTCACTGATTCCACTCTCTCTGTCCCCCTCTCCCTGAACACCCTTCTCTGCCCCCTTTGACCCCGTTTCTCTGTCTGCCGTCTCTCTGTCCCCATCTCTTTCCCCATCTTGTTTCTTTCTCACTGTACCCCCTCTCTGTCCCCCTCTCTGTCACCACTCTCTCTGTCCCCCTCTCTCTGTCCCTGTCTCTCTTGCTCCCCCTCTCTGCCCCCCTTTCAATTCCCCCCTCGTTCTGCCCTCCTCTCCCTGCCCCCTCTCTCTGCCCCCTCTCTCTGCCCCCTCTCACAGTCCACCTCTCTCCCTTTCCCCCACTCTCTGTCCCCCTCTCTCTCTCTCCCGTCGCTGTCCCTCACTCTCTGCCCACTTTCTCTGCTCACTTTGACCCCCGTCTCTCTGTCTCCCGTCTCTCTGTCCCATGTCCCTCAGTCCACATCTCTGTCGCCACTCTCTCTGTCCACCCTCTCTGTCCCCCTTCTCTGTACCCACCCTCTGTTCGCCCCCTCTATCCCACGTCCCTCCTCTTTCTGTTCCCCTCTTTCTGTACCCCACTCTCTGTCCCCCGTCACCACTTCTCTATCCCCCTCTGTCCCACCCCTCTCTCTCTGTCTCCCTCTCTCTGTCCCCCTCTCTTTGTCCCCCTCTCTCTCTGCCCCCCTCTTTCCCCCCTCGCTGTCCCTCATTCTCTGCCCACACTCTCTGCTCCCCATGACCCCCTTTCTCTGTACCCCGTCTCTCTGTCCCCCCTCTCTGTCACCTCTCTCTCTGTCCCCCCCTCACTCTCTCCCCACCCCTTCTGTCCACCCTCTCTGTACCCACCCTCTGTTCCCCGTCCCTCCACTATCCTTTCACCTCTTTCTGTCCCCGCCTCTGTCCACCCTTTCTCTGTGTTCCCCCTTTCTCTTCCCACTCTCTCTGTCCTCCTCTCTCTGTCCACTTCTCTCTGTCCCCCTCTCTCTGTCCCCCCGCTCTCTGTTCCCCCTCTCTCTGTCCCCCTTCTCTCTGTCCCCCCTCTCTATCCACCCTCTCTGTCCCCCTGTCTTTCTGTACCCCCTTGCCCCCCAGTTTCCCTCTCTCTGTCCCCCCTCACTGTCCCCCCTCTCTCACTGACCCTTCTCTCTCTGTGCCCCCCCTCTCTGTTGTCCCCTCCTCTTTCTGTTCCCCTCTTTCTGTCTCCCCTCTCTGCCCGACCTCTCTCTTTCTGCCCTCTCTCACTGTCCCCGCTCTCTGCCCCCTCTCACTTTCCTCCTCTCCGTGTCCCACTCTCCTTGTCCCCTCTCTCTATCCCCCTTTCTCTATCACCCTTCTTTCTGTCCATCTCTCTGTCTCTCTCTCTCTCTGTCTCTTTCTCTCTGTTCCCTTCTCTCTGTTCCCGCTCTCTCTGTCTCCACTCTCTCTGTCCCCCACTCTCTGTCCCTGTCTCTCTTGACCGTCTCTGCCTCCCTTTCAATTTCGCCCCTCTCTCTGCCCTCCTCTCTCTGCCCCCTCTCTCTGCCGCCCTCACACAGTCCACCTCTTTCTCTGTTCCCCCTCTCTCTGTCCCCCCTTTCTCTGTACCCACTCTGTCGCCCCTCTCTCTGTCCCCTCTCACTATTCCTGCTCTCTCTGTCCCCCGCTCACTGTCCCACGCTCTCTGTCCCCTGCTCTCTGTCCCCCCCTCTGTCGCCCCACTTTCTGTCGCACCTCTATTTGTCCCTCTCTCTATTCCTGCTCTCTCCTCCTCCTCTCTCTGTCCCTTCTCTCTCTGTCCCTTCACTCTGTCCCTTTTCTCACTGTCCCCCTCTCTCTGTCCCCCTCTCTCTGCCACTCTCTCTGCTCCTCTCTCTGTCCCAATTCTCTCTTCCCTCTTTCTGTCCCCCCTCTCTCTGTCCCCCCTCTCTCTGTCCCCGCTCTCTCTGTCCCCCGTCTCTCTGTCCCCGCTCTCACTATACCGCCCTCTCTGTCCGCTCTCTCCCTGTCCCCCTCTGTCTCCCACTCTCTCTCTCCCCCACCTCTCTGTCTCCCCTCTCTGCCCCCGTTCTCACGTCTCTCTGTCCAACTAAGTCTGCCCCCTCTCTCTTTGTCATTCCTTTCTCTGTCGCACCCGATCTCTGCGCTGTCGCTCTCTCCACTCTTCCCGCTGTCTCTCTGTCCCCCTGTCTCTCTGTCCCCTCTTTCCCTGTCCCCCTCTCACTATTCCTGCTCTCTCTGTCCTTCTCTCTCTGTCCTCCTCTCTCTGTCTCCAGCTCTCTGTCCCCCCCTCTGTCGCCCCTCTTTCTATCGCCCCTCTCTTTGTCCCTCTCTCTATTCCTGCTCTCTCTCTCCTCCTCTCTCTGTCCCTTCTCTCTCTGTCCCTTCTCTTTCTGTCCCTTCTCTCACTGTCCCAATCTCTCTGTGCCCCTCTTTCTGTTTCTCTCTCTGTCCCACATCTCTGTCCCCTCTTTCTGTCCCCTCTCTCTCTGTCCCCCCTCTCTCTCTGTCCCCACTCTCTCTATACCCGCTCTCTCTGTCCGCCCTCTCCTGTCCCCCTCTGTCTCCCACTCTCTCTATCCCCCCGACCTCTGTCTCCCCTCTCTGCCCCCGTTCTCACGTCTCTCTGTCCACCTAAGTCTGTCCCCTCTCTCTCTGTTATCTCTTTCTCTGTCCCACCCGATCTCTGCGCCCTCACTCTGTCCACTCGTCCTGTCCCCGTCTCTCTGTCCCCCTCGTTCTGTCCCCCCTCGTTCTACCCCGCCTCTGTCCCCACTCTCTCTGTCCCCCTCTCTCTCTGTCCCCCTCTCTCTGTCGCCTCTCTCTGTCCCCCCCTCCGTCCCCCTCTCTCTGCCCCCTCTCTCTGTTGACCCTCTCTGTTCCCTTCGCTCAGTCCCTCTCTCACTGTCCACTATCTCTCTGCCCCCCTCTCTCTGCCCCCTCTCTCTGTCCCCATCTCTCTGCCCCCTCGCTCTGTCCACCCTCCCTGTCCCCATGTCTCTCTGTCCCCTCTCGCTCCCTCACCCCTCTCCATCTCCCCTCTCTCTCTCCGGCCTCTCTTGGCCCACCTCTCTCTGTCCCCATGCTCTCTGCCCCCCTCTCTATTTCCCACTATCTCTGTCCCCCCCCCCCCCCCCCGCTCTGCCCCCTCTCTGTCCCACCCTTGCTCTGTCCACCCTCCCTGTCCATCAGTCGTCCCCTTGCTCTGTCGCCCCCTCACTCTGTCCCCCGGCTCTCTTCCCCCCCTTCTATCTTTCCCATCTTCCTCTCTGATCCCCCATCTCTCTGCTCCCCCCTCTCCCTGAACCCCTGTCTCTTCCCCGCTATGACCCACTCTCTCTGTCCCCGTCTCTCTGTCCCCTTATCTCTGTCCCCCTCTTTCTGTCCTCCCTCTCTCTGCCCCCACTCTCTGTCCCCCACTCTCTGTCCCTGACTCTCTCTATCCCCCCTCTGTCCCCCACACTCTGTCGCCCCCACTCTGTGCCCTGCTCTCTGTCCCCCTTCTGCCCCCCCCTTTCTGTTCACCTCTTTCAGCCCCCCACTCTGTCGCACTCTCTCTCCACCCTCTCTCTCAGTCCCCCTCGCTCTGCCGCCCCTAACTCTGTCGCCCCTCTCTCTGTAGCCTCTCTCTCTGCCCCCCTCTCTGTCTCCATCTCTGTCCCCCCATCTCTGTCCCCATCTCTCTGTTCCCCCTCTCTCTCAGTGACCCCATCTCTGTTCCCCCTCTCTGTCACCCATCTCTCTGCCCCCACACCTGTCCCCCTCTCGCTGTCCCCACTTTATATGTCCGCCCCTCTCTCTGTCCCCCCTCTCTCTGTCCACTCTCTCTGCCCCCTCTCTTTCTGTCCCCTCTGTCTGTCCCCCTTCTCTCTGTCCCCCTCTCTCTGTTCCCCCCTCTCTCTGCCCGCCTCTCAGTGTCCCCACTCTCTCTGTCCACCCTCGCTCACTGTCCCCCCTCTCTCTGCCTGCCTCTCTCTTTCCCACTGTCTGTGTTCCACTCTCTGTGTCCCACTCTCTGTGTCCCACTCTCTCTGTGTCCCCCCTCTCTGTGTCCCCCTCTCTCTCTCCCTCCTCTCTCTCTCCCCCCTCTCTCTCCCCCGTCTCTCTGTCCCCCGTATCTCTGTCACCCCTCTCTCTGTCCCCTCCTCTCTGTCCCCTCCTCTCTGTACCCCACTCTCTGTCCCGCTCTCTCCATCCCCTCTCTCTGTCCCCCCTCTCTCTGACACCCCTCTCTCTGTCCCCCCCTCTCTGACCCCCCTCTCTCTGTCCTCCTCTCTCTGTCCCCCCTCTCACTGCTGCCCTGTCCTCCAGTCTCTGTCCACCCCTCTCTCTGTCCACCCCTCGCTCCGTCCCCCTATCTCTGTCCTCCCTCTCTCTGTCCCCCATCTCTGTTACCCTCTCTCTGTGCCCCTCCCTCTGTTCCCCTCTCTCTGTCCCTCCTCTCTCTGTCCCTCCTCTATCTGTCCCCCCCTCTGTCCCCCCTCTTTTCCCCCTCTCTCTGTTCCCCTCTCTCTGCCAACCCTCTCACTGTCCGCCCGTTCACCCCCTCTCTGTCCAACCCTCGCTCTGTCCCCCCTCTCTCTGTCCCCCTCTCTCTGCCCCCTCTCTCTGCCCCCCTCTCTTCCCCCCTCTCTCTGTTGCACTCACTCTGTTGACCTCTCTCTGTTCCCCCCTCTCTCGGTCCCCTTCCTCACTGTTCCCCCCCTCTCTTCCCCCGCTCTCTCTCTGTCCCCACTCTCTCTGTTACCACTCTCTCTGTCCACCTCTCTCTCTCTGCCCCCATCTCTCTCTGCCCCCCTCTTTCTGCTGACCCCCTTTCTGCCCCCCTCTCTCTGCCCCCCCGCCCCCCGTCTCTGTACCCCATCTCTCTGTTCCCACGCTCTCTGTTCCCACGCTCTCTGTCCCTTCCCTCTCTGTACCCCCCTCTCTGTCCTCACCCTTTCTGTTCCCCTCTCTCTGCCCCCCCGTCTCTCCCTGCCCCCGTCTCTCTGTACCCCGTTTCTCTCTGTACCCTGTCTCTCTGTTCCAATCTCTCTGTTCCCACGCTCTCTGCACCCCCTCTGTCCCCCTCTCTCTGTACCCCCTCACTCTGTCCCCCTCTCTCTTACCCCCTCCCTCTGCCCCCCCTGTCCCTCCTCTCTCTGTCACCCATCTGTCTCACCCCCATCTGTCCCCCTCTCTCTGTGCCCCTCTCTCTGCTCCCCTCTCTCTGCCCCCTCTCTCTCCCACTTTCTCTGTCCCCCTCTCTCTGTGACCTTCTCTCTGTGCCCCTCTCTGTGCCCCCTCTCTCTGACCCCATGACCCCCTCTCTCTGTCCCCCCACTCTCTGCCCCCGTTCCCCCTCTCTCTGTCCCAACTCTCTCTGTCACACCTTACTCTGTCCCTCCTCACTCGGTTCCCCCTTCTCTGTTCCCCCCCCATCCTCCCCTCTCTGTCCCCTCCTCTCTGTTCCCCCCCTCTCTGTGACCGCCCCCCACCCCGTCTCCGCTCTCTCTGTCCCCGCTCTCTCTCTGTCGGCCATCTCTCTGCCCTCTCTCTGTCCCCCCTCTCTCTGTCCCCCCCCCCATGACCCTCTCTCTGCCCCTCTCTCTCTGTTCCCGTCTCTCTGTCCCCCCATGACCCTCTCTCTGCACCCCTCTCTCTGTCCCCCTCTCCCGGTCCCCGCTCTCTCTGTCACCCATCTCTCTGCCCCCACATCTGTCCCCCTCTCTATATGCCCCTCTCTCTGTCGCCCATCTCTCTGCCCCCACATCTGTCCCCCTCTCTCTGCCCCCTCTCTCTGTCCCCCCTCTCTCTGTCCCACTCTCTCTGTCCCCAATTTATATGTCCCCCCTCTGTCTGTCCCCCCTCTCTCTGTCCCCCCTCTCTCGGACCCCCCACTCTCTGTCACCCCCGTCTCTCTGTCCCCTCTCTCTGTCCCCCTCTTTCTGTCACCCTCTCTGTTCCCCCTCTCTATGTCGCCCCTCTCTGTGACCCTCTCACTGTTCCCTTCTCTCTCCCTGCCCCCCTCTCTCTGCCCCCTCTCTCTCTGCCGCCCCTCTCTGTCCCCACTCTCTCTGTCCCCCACTCTCTGTCCCTCTCTGTCTGTCCAGCCCTCGCTCCGTCCCCCTCTCTCTGAACTCCCTCGATCTGACCCACTCTCCATGAACCTCTCTCTCCGGCCTCCTATGACACCCTTGCTCTCTGTGCCCCCTCTCTCTGCCCCCCTCACTCTGTCCCCTCACTCTGTCCCCACTCTCTGTCCCCACTCTCTGTCCCCCCTCTTTCTGTCCCACCTCTCTCTGTACTCCTCTCTCGGTCCCCCTTCTCACTGTCCCCTTTTTCTGTACCCCATCTCTGTTTCCCCTCTCTGTTCCCCCTCTCTGTCCCCCCTCTCAATGTCTACCCTCTCTCTGTCCCCAACTCTCTGTCCCCCTACTTTCTGTACCTCTCGCTGTTCCTTCTCTCTGCCCCCCAATCTATGTACCACTTTCTCTGTCCCCCCCTCACTGTCCCCCTCTCTCTGCACCCCCTTCCGTTTCTAACGTTACCCCCTCTCTCTGTCGCCCCTCTCTCTTTCGTCCCTCTCTCTGTCGTCCCTCTCTCTGCACCCCCCTCTCTGCTTCTCCTCTCTCTCTCTCCGCCCTCTGTCTGTTCCCGTGCTCTCTGCCCCCCCTCTCTCTGCCCCCTCTCTCTGTCCCCTTCCCTCTGTTCCCCCTCTCTCTATCCCCCTTCTCTCTGTCCCCCTCTCTCTCTGTCCCCCTTCTCTCTGTTCCCCCTCTCTCTATCCCCCCTCTCTCTGTCCCGCTCTTTCTGCCCCCACGTCCATCTCTCTCTGACCCCCCATCTCTCTCAGCCCTCTCTCTCTATCCCCCTCTCTCTGTTCCTCTCCCTCTGCGCCCCCATCCCTCTCTCTCTGTCCCCATCTCTCTTTCCCCCAACTCTCTGTCCCCCAATTCTCTGTCCCCCAACTCTCTGTCCCCCAACTCTGCACCCCCTCTCTCTGTCCACACTCTCTCTGTTCCCGCGCTGTCTCTCCCATACTACATAGAACAAAGAAAAATACAGCGCAGTACAGGCCCTTTGGCCCTCGATGTTTCGCTGATCCAAGCCCAACTAACCTACAGTCGCCCACTATCCTCCATATGCCTATCCAATGCCGTTTAAATACCTATACAGAGGGAGAGTCCACCACTGCTACTTGCAGGGCATTCCATGAACTCACGACTCGCTGAGTAAAGAACCTACCCCTAACATCTGTCCTATACCTACCACCCCTTATTTTAAACCTATGCCCCCTCGTAATAGCTGACTCAATACGTGGAAAAAGGTTCTCATGGACAACCCTATCTAAACCCCTAATCATCTTTTACCCTAATCATCTTGTCCCCTTCTCTCTGCTCCCTGTCTCTGTCCCCCTCTGTTTGTCCAACCTCTCCCTGTCCACCCTCTCCCTGTCCACCCTCTCTCTGACCCCACTCTCTCTGACCCCACTCTCTCTGTTCCCCCTCTCTCTGTCCCCCTCTCTTTGTCCCCTTCTCTCGGACCCCACTCTCTCAGTTCCCCCTCTCTCTGTTCCCCTCTCTCTGTCCCCCTCTCTGTCCCCCTCTCTCTCTGTCCCCGCTCTCTGACCCCCTCTCTCTAACCGCCCTCTCTCTGACCCCTCTCTCTGTCCCAACCTCTTTGTCCCCCCTCTCTATACCCCCTCTCTGTTCCCCCCTCTGTCCCCTCTTCTCTGTCCCCCTCTGTCCCCTCCCTCTCTGTCCCCTTCTCTCTGTCCCCCCTCTCACTGTCCCCCCTCTTTCTGTCCCCCCCCGCTCTGACCCCCTCTCTCTCTGTCCCCCTCTCTCTGTCCCCCCTCGCTCTGTACCCCCCTCGCTCTGTCACCCCCTCGCTCTGTGCCCCCCTCGCTCTGTGGCCCCCTCGCTCTGTCCCCCCTCTCTGTTCCCCCCCTCGCTCTGTCCCCTCTCTCTGTCCCCCTTCTCTCTGTCTCCCTCCCTCTGTGTCCCCCCTGTCTCTGTCTCCCCTCTCTCTGTCCCCCTTCTCTCTGTCGCCCAACCTCTCTGCCCCCCTCTCTCTGTCCCCCCTCTCTCTGTCCCCCTCTCTCGTTCTCCCCTCTCTCTTGCCCTCCCCTCTCTGGTCCTCCTCTCTCTCGCCCTCCTCCTCTCTCGCAC
This sequence comes from Chiloscyllium punctatum, assembly GCF_047496795.1. Taxonomy (NCBI): domain Eukaryota; kingdom Metazoa; phylum Chordata; class Chondrichthyes; order Orectolobiformes; family Hemiscylliidae; genus Chiloscyllium; species Chiloscyllium punctatum. The sequence goes on from NC_092742.1 coordinate 131,964,218, forward strand.
TCCCCTCTCTTACACTCCCCTCTCTTACACTCTCCCTCTCTCTCGCGCTCCTCTCCCTACCGCTCCTGTCTTGTCCTCCCCTCTCTCAACCTCTCCCCTCTCTCTCTCGCCCCTCCCTCTCCACCTCTCTCGCCCTCCACACCCTCCCTCACCTCTCTTGCACACTCCCTCCCTCTCGCCCTCCCCTCTTTCTCCACTCTCTCGCCCGCCCCCTCTCTTGCCCTCCCCCTCACTCCTGCTCCCTCACCTTTCTCAACCTGTCCTTTCCTCTCGCCCTCCCCTCCCTCCGTCCCCTCTCTCACCCTCTCCCTTGCCCTCCCTTCCCACCCTTCGCTCGCCCTCCCCTGCCTCCATCCCTCTCTCGCCCTCCACCCTCTCCCTCCCCTCACTCGCCCTCGTCTCTTGCCCTCTCCCTTCCTCTCGCCCTCGCTTCACTCCCCTCTCTCACCCTCTTCCTCACTCTCGCCTCCCCTCCCTCTCCCCACTCTCTCGCCCTCCCCTCTCTCACTCTCACCTTCTCTCGACCTCCCCTCCCTCCCTACCCTCTCTTGCTCCCCCTCTACCTCTCGGCCTCCCCTCCTTCCCTTATCTCTCACGCCCTCCCCGCTGTCTCGCCGTCCCCTCTCCCGCCCTCTCCTTCCCTCTCGCCCTCACGTCCTTCACGCCCCTCTCTCGCCATCGCCCCCTCTCACACTTCCCCTCTCACCCTCACCCTTCTCTTGGACTCCCCTCCCTCCCCTCTATCGCCCTCCACTCTCTCGCCCTCTCCATCCCTCTCGCCTTCACCTCGCTCCCCCTCTCTCGCACCCCCCCTCTCTCACCATCCCCCCTCTCTCGTTCCCACCTCTCTTTCCCTCCCCCTTTCTTGCCCTCCCCCTTTCTCGCCCTCCTCCCTGTCTCGCCCTCCCCTCCCTTCCCTCCCCTCTCTCGGTCTCCCCTCTCTCGACCTCCCCTCTCTCGCCCTACCGTCTATCACACTCCCCTCTCTCGCCCTCCTCTCTCTCATCCTCCTCCTCTCTCACACTCCCCTCTCTCGCCCTCCCCTCCTTCCCTCCCCTGTCTCGTCCTCCCCTCTCTCAACCTCTCCCCTCTCTCGACCTCCCCACCGTTCCTCCCCTCTCTTGTCCTCTCCCTTCCACTCTCCCCTCTCTCGCCCTCCCCCTCTCTCCCATCCTCTCTCTCGCCCTCTCCCTCTCTCTCTCCCCTCCCTCCCTCCCCTCTCTCCCATCCCCTCTCTCGTCCTCTCCCTCCCACTCTCCCCTCTCGCACTCCCCATCTCTCCCATCCCCTCTGTCACCCTCTCCCTCCCTCTCTCTCCCTCCCCTCCCTCCCTTCCCTCCCTCGCCCTCCAGTATCTCACCCTAACTCTCCCTTGCCCCCTCTCTCTCTCCCCCCGCTCCTTCTCTCTTGCTCCACCTTCTCAGTATTGACCCCCTCAATCAGTGTCTCTCTCTGACCCAACCACCCTCTGCTTGTCTCTGACTGAATCTCGCTCCCTGCCTCCCTCTTTCTCAGTCACAATCTTTTTGCCTGGTCCTTCCCTCTCCCTCTGATCCAGAGACTGGGGGGTGGGTGATTGGTCGTGAGGCTGCCTGTGGTGGGGGGTGGGAGATGTGGGAGGTAGGAGAAGGGGATAATGGGGTATAGATGGAACTGCTGGAGGGAGGCAGAGACGGCAGGACAGAGAGAGTGAGGGTGAGGGGAAAGGGAAGAGTGGAGGCAGGTGGAGAAACTGGGGTTGGGGGTTGTGTGTGAGAGGGGGAACGAGGGAGTGTGAAGAAGAGGGGTGGTGAGAAAGAGGGAGAGAATTAATAGAATGTGGGGGAAGATGAAATGGGGAGACAAGGCTGCAGTGGTGGGTCAGAGGGAGTTAAACCCAGCTCCTGAGCTCTGGGCGCGGTGCCCTCCCCTTCCCTGAGGACCAGGACTTGGGGCTGAGTCTGTCTCTCTCCAGCTCAGCTTCTCCAACACAAAGACACACAACAACATCAGTCACTCTGCTGCTCGGCACGCTTTAATCAACATTTTTATTGGTTACAAATGGAAGTGATGGATACAGTCAGTGGGATGGTGCCTTTTCTCACTGGCCCCTGAGTTGTGAGAAACATTGAAATGTTTCCCTGTAACCCCCCTGTGGGATAAGGATGGACAAACCAGCGCTACCCTCAGTCTGTTACCATAGTGACAGGCTGCTCCATCGCTGAAACACTGAACTGAAATGAGAAAATCCCAGATGGATTGATTAATGAGGGAATTTGATGTATGGATGGATTTGGGTGAAGGGATATTTCAGCACATTCTTCAGCTGCTGCCTGAACTTAGTCTGGGTCACGGCATAAATCGCGGTGTTTGTGCAGCAACTGAGGAGCTGCAGCATGAAGCCCAATTCCTGCACAAACCAATGGAGATACACAGACCGATACCCAATACCAAACATCCGGGTCCATATAGAAAACAGCATGAACGTTGACCATAACAGGATGAAATTGGCCGAGATCACAAACAGTAAAATGATGGATTTTTTTCGGTTTCTCATTTCTGTGTCAGACTGAGCGTCCCCATTGGTGTGAGCGCGGAGTCTCCTGCGGGCTCTGCTGGTCACTAAAATGTGTCTGACGGTGAGAACATTGAGCAGCAGAATCAGGAGAAATGGGACACACGGGGTTAGAATGTGGTGGAGGGACTCGATTGTGCCCCAGACAATGGAGGATAGAATAGCGTCTGTTACATCACAAAACCAGGGGGCGTTCCACGTCCGATACCGAGCCGTGAGCATAAAATACCAGAAAATGTTCTTTAAACAGCTCAGCACAGTCACTGCTGCCAGAACCACAGCCGCCGTTTTCTCACTGCAATATTTACTTTTCAGCTTCTGGCAACAAATGGCCACAAACCGATCAAAGGTGAAAGTGACGGTGAACCAGACAGAGCAGTCAGTGGCTGCATAAAGCAGGACGGCGTGGATATTACACACGGGGACGGAGTCCCTCAGGAAATAAAACTGTTCCCGATAAACAATGGGAATGTGTCTCAGGATCAGGTCGAGGATAATGACCAGGAGATCCGCCACTGCCATGGCCCCCAGGTAACGTTTGACACATGGAGACAATCCACAATCTGTATAAAGCAGGACGTAGATGGTCACTACGTTAACTGTGAGGAAGGAAAACAAACCCATTATCCATCAGCCTGGAGGCAAAGGGACCCGTTTGATTGGGGACCCAGTGAGATTTTCAAATGTGTCCCTGTATTCAGTGATTTAATAAATTAATTGGAGCTGGAATAACAAATGGGAAGGTCGGAATTACTGACAAAAATGTGACATAAACCACAAGAAACCCTCCCTCCCCAAACACACAGAGACGCATCCATAAGGACAGATGGTTTCTAGAACATTCCCACAGACTCGACCACTCGAGAGCAGACACAGGTCACTCCTTCCCAGTTCCTAATACGGAAGGTGGAAACGTTGCTGTCCTGAAGGATTCTCTCCCAGTTTCTTGAAGACAAACGGAGTTTGGGAATTCCTGTCTTTTGGTCTAAATTGTGGTTGATCCTGTATCGTGGAGAAATGTAAACGCAGGGAAAACGTATTCACCCCTTTAACTGCCTGAGGGGCCTTCGGAACAGTGTCTCCTTCTCCCTGGAACGGGATCTCTTCCCTCGGGATCTTATCGTTTGTTCAATTCACTGACGTCCGGCCGTTCACAAACAATGTCAGGGACAGAACGTTCCGGGGAATGTCAGTTATAGAATGTCAGGGACAGAACGTTCCGGGGAATGTCAGTTATAGAAAGTTGGGGACAGAACTTTCCGGGGAATGTCAGTTATAGAATATTGGGGATGGAACATTCCAGGGAATGTCAGTTATAGAATGTTGGGGACAGAACGTTCCGGGGAATGTCAGTTACAGAATATCGGGGACGGAACATTCCGGGGAATGTCAGTTGTAGAATGTCGGGGATGGAACTTGCCGGAGAATGTCAGTTATAGAATGTCGGGGACAGAACGTTCCGAGGAATTCCTTGACCTGTCCATAACCTTTCCCCCCTGCCCACCCCACCAACATGATGTATTGTGCCTGGACACACTGTAACATTAATGAGGTGAGAGACAGAGGGTCCAATCACAGGAATGGGAACTAAAGGCATTGCCAGATCAGCTGAAATGGTTCGATATACCACATTCTCAATCCACCGCACAGAACCAGCCCAAGCACCATACACTCAGAGGAGATATCTGTTCACTGTGGAACACTGTGCAGATCAGGCCAGTGTCCTGCTCAGTACAACCCAGCAATCTATCCAGAGTGGAACACTGCGCAGACCACAGCAGTGCATTGATCTATAACCCCGGGCTAGATATCTGTCCCACACTGGGAGCTGTCCAGACCACAGCAGGGCATTGATCTATAACCCTGGACTAGATATCTGTCCCACACTGGGAGCTGTGCAGACCACAGCACTGCATTGATCTGTAAACCCGGACTAGATATCTGTCCCACACTGGGAGCTGTGCAGACCACAGCAGGGCATTGATCTATAACCCTGGACTAGATATCTGTCCCACACTGGGAGCTGTGCAGACCACAGCACTGCATTGATCTATAAACTCGGACTAGACATCGGTCCCACACTGGGAGCTGTGCAGACCAAGCAGGGCACTAATGTGCGAACCTGAAACAAATATCCATCCAGCATGGGGAGCTGCACAGACCACATCATTGCAGTATCTATAAACTTCAACTAGATAGTGTGACCAGCTCAGTGACCTGTGCAGTGATCACGCATGAATTAATCTGTAACCCAGGAGCAGTTACCCACCAAGTGAGTAGGACTGTGTACACCACCCCAGTGCATTGATCTGTAACCCAGGAGCATTTACCCTCTTAGCATGTAGTACTGAGTACACCACCCCAGTGCATTGATCTGTAAACCAGGAGCTGTTACCCTCCCAGCATGTTGGACGTTGCACCCGACCCCAGTACAATTATCACTAAAGCAGGAGCAGTTACCCTCGCAGCAAGTAGGACTGTGTACACCACCCCAGTGCATTGATCTGTAAACCAGGCGCAGTTACACTCCCAGCATGTAGGACTTTGTACACCACCCCAGTACATTGATCCGTAACCCAGGAGCAGTTACCCTCTCAGCATGTAGGATTGTATACACAACCCCAGTGCATTGATCTGTAACCCAGGAGCAGTTACCCTCCCAGCATGTAGGACTGTGTACCCCACCCCAGTGCATTGCTCAGTAACACTGTGTTAGATCCCTGCCCAGTGTGGGGAAACTTGCAGCCCACGCTGGAAGTGAGAGGATATACAGCTCCCACCCATTTACAGCTCCATGTCTCCATTGTTGCCCTGACAAGGGGGTGCTGTGTGTGTGAACATCACTGCCAGAGAGAGATGGCGGGGGAATCAGTTTAAATATCACCACATGGGAGGGGTTTGGGGTATAGACAGAGAGGGGAAGACTGAGAGACAGTGTCAGGGAAGGATGTGTTCCCAGGTTGCAGAATACTGAAATGTAGACACTTCGATATAATCCTGTAACATGAGCCAGTCTTCCCAGGAAAGATGGGAAAAAGGGATATTGGTGTGAGGTCAGATGATGGAGAGTTTTGGATGAGCATTTGTTCTACAGCTTTGTAAATGGAGTCCTTCATGGCTGGAGGTACACACCATCACCCTGATGCCCCTGGATATTCCGTGATCCCTGACACTGATGTCATCTTTCAAAGCCCAATGGGCACACGAATGAGCTTTCTCAGTTAGGAGCTGACCTGCATAGTTTACCCCGAGCATGGCAGATAAGGGACAATTACACCACGGTTTGTCAACAGGGGCACGGAGGGTCTGATGGATGGGCTAGTACAGAGGGGGACCATTCTCTTCCCAGAGGGGGCCACACCACCAGACCCACCGAACATGGTCTGAGCTCCCCACCCAGCTCAGTGCAGTATCTGCAGTCTGAAGAAATGTCCAGCAACACGGGACAAGCATCAATAACCTTCCCCGCTCTGTCAGGATAAGGGTCACCGTATTCTCTCTGCTCTCCTACACTCACTGTATATCTGTTATAGCACCGACCCCCGAACAAGGCTCATGCTCCACCACTCTCACTGCCGCATGCCGCACCTTCTCTCTCTGTCTCTGTCTCTCTCTCTCTCTCCCCCTCTCTCTCTCCCTTCCCTCCACTTCACCCCCACACTAATAACACTGCATGGATACAACACTGTGGACTGACTCCCTCCGGATCCCTCACCATGACCCCCTCCCCATCTCCACTAACACTTACAGCAGGACCACCCACTCCCACCCTCACTCACCCCCTCCCTTTGTTCTATTCCAGGAGAAACAGCCTGGAATAGGACAGGGAGGGCCAAGCTGGGTGGTGGAGTGCCCGATATCCGTTCCCTCACCCCCCTACCCCCGCAATGTGGGGAGGACCCTGGTATGAGGCGGAGAGGACCAGGACGCCTCGTGTAGAGATTCTAAAGCATCCACACCCCACCGACCGAGTAAGGAGCAATGGTCAGTGAAGGGAAATTCTCATTTGAAACCCACTGGCAGCTCCGTTTCTCCCTGGCACAAATTAGAAGCCGTGGCCCCGATGCCATCTCCCTTTTGTGTCGAGCTGGTACAAATGCAATCCCCACAGTCTCGGTGGGCAGGAGAGTGGGCTCACAACACATCGTCACCACCACTTCCCAGGAAGGGAGCACGGAGACTCCCTCCTACACCCCCTCCTGTAAACAGCTCAGATACTGAAACTGATAGTAACTGCTCTCCTCACCTGTCCTGATATCTTCAAAAATCTGTGCTCGTATACACCCAGCGCTCTCTGCTCCTGCAGCCCCTTTATGATGGCACAGCCTGTTTTAAACTGCCTTTCAATGTCATTCCTACCACAGTACATCACCTCACATTGCTCTGCATTGATCCCCATCTGCCATAAACCTGAACACTACACCAACGTGTGATTGTCCTGTTAGAGTTCCACACTCTCCTCCATAGACTTCAGAGTTCTTCCAGGTTCAGTGCCATCCAGAAACATTGAGATTGTCATAGCGTCACAGTCCCCATGAAACAACTGAAATCCTGCCCCAAATACACGAGTGTGAGCCAGTGAAATACTGCTATATTCCCAATACTGCCATGTTTAATTTAAATTACCTATGAGCTTCACGCCGTGCCCTAACCATCCCCGTGTGTGTATCTGTGTGTCTCTGTCTGGGGCAGGCAAAGGACCCACTCTGGACTACATCCTCAGGAGAATTCATACTCTCAACAAACAGTATTTCAATTCCATCTCAAACATCAAAAACTGTAAGTACAACAAACTTTTATCCACCCACCTCCATAACCAGCGCTCCTCAAACATTCCAGAAGATTCCCCTGGCCTCGGAAACTCCATTAGCCATGCGGCTGACGCAGCTACCACCCCCATGCTGCGTGATGATGTCACTTCCGCCCCCATCATGGCCACTCCCACAGCTACTTCCGCCCTTCACATCATCGCTGATGCCACATGCTCAGTGACCTCCACCACCCCTACTGCCATGATCACCACCACTTCCGCCTCCACCAGCGCCACTCACCTGCATTCTGCTGACACGCCCCCCACAGACCCCACTGTCACTACCCCCCACACCCCAGAACCCCGAGGGCAACATCACCCCAGCTCATGCCTCCACCCCCATTCCCCCCACCATCACACCCACTCCAGGTACTGGCTCCGAGACCACTCCCAGCTCCACACCCACACCAGATCCCAGCTCCCGGCCCTGCCGAGTTTTCACCATCCCTCCAGACCTCCCACTCACTGAGGACGAACGATCAGTCCTAAGCAAAGGACTCACCTTCATCCCCCTCCGTCCACGCATCAATGAATTTAATACACGACGTGACATCGAACAATTCTTCCGTCGCCTCCGCCTCCGAGCTTACTTTCACAATCAGGACTCCCGCCCACCTTCCGAGGACCCCTTCGCCCACCTCCAACACACTGCATCCACCTGGACACCCCGCGCTGGCCTATTACCTGCCCTCGACCTCTTCATTTCCAACTGCCGCCGGGACATTAACCGCCTCAACCTGTCGTCCCCCCTCACCCACTCCAACCTCTCACCCTCACAACGCGCAGCCCTCCAATCCCTCTGCTCCAATCCCAACCTCACCATCAAGCCAGCGGATAAAGGGGGCGCAGTGGTAGTCTGGCGCACTGACCTCTACACCGCTGAAGCCAAACGCCAACTCGAGGACACCTCTTCCTACTGCTCCCTCGACCATGACCCCACCCACCATCACCAAACCATCATCTCCCAGACCATACAGAACCTCATCACCTCAGGAGATCTCCCACCCACAGCTTCCAACCTCATAGTCCGGGAACCCCGCACTGCCCGGTTCTACCTCCTTCCCAAGATCCACAAGCCTGACCAGCCTGGCCGACCCATTGTCTCAGCATGCTCCTGCCCCACTGAACTCATCTCTACCTACCTTGACACTGTCCTATCCCCCCTAGTCCAGGAACTCCCCACATACGTTCGAGACACCACCCACGCCCTCCACCTCATCCAAGACTTCCGTTTCCCCGGCCCCCAACGCCTTATCTTCACCATGGATATCCAATCCCTCTGCACCTCCATCCGCCACGACCAGGGACTCCAAGCCCTCCGTTTTTTGCTCTCCAAACGTCCCCAACAGTACCCTTCCACTGACACTCTCATTCGTTTGGCCGAACTGGTCCTCATCCTTAACAATTTCTCCTTTGAATCCTCCCACTTCCTCCAGACCAAAGGCGTAGCCATGGGCACACGTATGGGCCCCAGCTATGCCTGTTTCTTTGTTGGCTATGTAGAACAGTTGATCTTCCGTAATTACACCGGCACCACTCCCCACCTCTTCCTCCGCTACATTGATGACTGCATTGGCGCCACCTCGTGCTCCCGCGAGGAGGCTGAGCAATTCATCAACTTCACCAACACATTCCACACTGACCTTAAATTTACCTGGACTATCTCTGACACCTCGCTCCCCTTCCTGGACCTCTCCATCTCCATTAGTGACGACCGACTTGACACTGACATTTTTTACAAACACACCGACTCCCATAGCTACCTGGATTACTCCTCTTCCCACCCTATCTCTTGCAAAAATGCCATCCCGTATTCCCAATTTCTCCGCCTCCACCGTATCTGCTCCCAGGAGGACCACTTCCACCATAGGATACACCAGATGGCCTCCTTCTTTCGAGACCGCAATTTCCCTTCCCATGTGGTTAAAGATGCCCTCCAACGCATCTCGTCCACATCCCGCACCTCCGCCCTCAGACCCCACCCCTCCAACCGTAACAAGGACAGAACGCCCCTAGTGCTCACCTTCCACCCTACAAACCTTCGCATCAACCAAATCATCCACCGACATTTCCGCCACCTCCAAAAAGACCCCACCACCAGGGATATATTTCCCTCCCCACCCCTTTCCGCCTTCCGCAAAGACCGTTCCCTCCGTGACTACCTGGTCAGGTCCACACCCCCCTACGACCCACCCTCCCATTCTGGCACTTTCCCCTGCCACCGCAGGAACTGTAAAACCTGTGCCAACACCTCCTCCCTCACCTCTATCCAAGGCCCTAAAGGAGCCTTCCACATCCATCAAAGTTTCACCTGCACATCCACCAATATCATTTATTGTATCCGTTGCTCCCGATGTGGTCTCCTCTATATTGGGGAGACCGGGCGCCTCCTAGCAGAGCGCTTTAGGGAACATATCCGAGACACCCGCACCAATCAACCAAACCGCCCCGTGGCCCAACATTTCAACTCCCCCTCCCACTCTGCCGAGGACATGGAGGTCCTGGACCTCCTTCACCGCCGCTCCCTCACCACCAGACGCCTGGAGGAAGAACGCCTCATCTTCCGCCTCGGAACACTTCAACCCCAGGGCATCAATGTGGACTTCAACAGCTTCCTCATTTCCCCTTCCCCCACCTCATCCTAGTTTCAAACTTCCAGCTCAGTTACTGACTCCTTGACTTGTCCGACCTGCCTATCCTCTTTTCCACCTATCCACTCCACCCTCTCCTCCTTAACCTATCACCTTCATCTCCTCCCCCACTCACCCATTGTACTCTATGCTACTCTCTCTCCCCACCCCCACCCTCCTCTAGCTCATCTCTCCATGCTGCAGGCTTACTGCCTTTATTCCTGATGAAGGGCTTTTGCCCGAAACGTTGATTTCGCTGCTCGTTGGATGCTGCCTGAACTGCTGTGCTCTTCCAGCACCACTAATCCAGGTCTGTCAGTCTCTGTGGTGCTTAAAGTGATGCAATGCCACCCTCTGCTGGCGTCCACACGCCACTGCACCGGCATTGGCAGAGGGTGAAGACCAACAGGGATTCATTCAGAGATGGGGAGGGAGAGGGCAGCTGCTCACAGCACCATCCAAACTGATGTCTTATCCATGGACTAATCTAAATGTACTTTAAACGTTGTAACTGTCCCTGCTTTCACCACTTCCTCTGGAAGTTCATTCCATACACAAGCCAGCTTCTGTCTAACATAATTACTTCTCATGACTTTTCGAAATCTTTTTCCTCGCATCTTAAAATATCCCTCAGTTTTGAATCCCCAACTCTCGGGAAAATACATCAGCCCTTCAGCTTATCTGTACCCCTCATTATTTTATAAACCTCTGTAAAATTACCCCTTAACCTCATACTCTTCAGTGAAAAAAGTCCCAGCCTATCTCGCGTCTCCTTATAGCTCACTCTCTCCATTCCCAGCAAGATCCAAGTTAATCTCTTCTGAACCCTCTCCAGCTTAATAATATCAAAGTCAATAATATCAAAGTGAATAGTCAAGGTATTTTCTAAGGGTACGGGGAGACCAAAACTAGAGGGTATAGGTTTAACGTGAGAGGGGAAATATTAAAGTGACCTAAGGGGCAACTTTTTCACCCAGAGGGTGGTGTGCCTATGGAATGAGCGGGCAGGATGACCAGACTAGACACATTATTCCAGAAGGGGTCTCAGCAATGTCCTGTACAACCACAACATGACATCCCAATTCCGATACTCAAAGGTCTGTCCAATGAAGACAAAAGTGTTAAACACCTTCTTAACCACACTATCTATATGAGATGCAAATTTTAAAGAATTATACCTGACGGCCTAGGTTTCTGTACTACAGCACTGCCAAAGGCTCTTCTTTTAATTATATAGATCCTGCTGTTGTTTGATTTACCAAACCCAATACCTCGTATTAATTCAAACTAAACCCCATCGGCCACCCCTTAGCCCAGTGTGTGATATTACTGCCAGCTCACCCTCCCCCTTCAATTTTAAAATGCCCATCCGTCTCCAGGAGGCCTGCACACTCTGGCCTTGATTTTCACAAAGACCCTGAACTTGGGTTGCCTTCTGCGGTTAGGGGGAGGTGGGACAGATTGCAGACACAGTCAGTGGGGAGGAGAGGTTGGACAGTAATCAGTGGCCGCACGTTAGAGTTGGGTAAGAGTGATCGGTGTTTTGTGACCAGAAATTAAGCTCTTCTTTCGTCTCTGGTGTTCAGTAATAAATATCCATTTGAGACCCTTCTTTGGGCAGAGTGTGAGTGCAGGATTTCTTTCCCTAATATTGCAGGCTACAGATAATAGCGATTAAAGATGCTCATAGTTAATTTGGATAGCACAGCACCTACACTCAATATCCTACAGTTGAGACAAATATCTTGCATTTGTTTAACAATACAAAGTGTTTTGTGTTGTTCAGTAATGGGAACCTGATTATAATAAATCCACACCAAGCTGAAAGTCGGCACTAAAATATGAACCAAAATCGGGGTATGGTAGTGTAGTGGGTAGTGTCCCTGCCTCTGAGCCAGAACTCAGGATTTGATTCAAATTCCTGAACTTTTGTGGTAGTGTTCCTAGCTCAGGAATAGAAGGATTCAAGGCCTGCCTGTGGCAGAGGTATGTCCCAGCATGTCAGGACAGTCTGATGAACAAACACACAGGAGAATAATGTTACAGCTTTATGGGTATTGCTGAGTGATGATAGTGTCCCTACCTCCGGGCACAAATGTCGTGGTGTAAAGCTCACAGACGTGTCTCAGAATACATCTGTACAAACTGATTAAAATGGATTTAGAATTGTGACTTGATGGAGAAGGAAGAGGTGTCAGTATTGCATTTCAGAATTTAGGCTCAGGATGACTGAAAGTACAGCCATTCGTGTTGATTGAAGTCACATTTCGCAGCAGTAAAGGTTTACAAGATCCGAATGGTCATGGAAAGGGTGAATAGTCAGGGTTTTTCCCCAGGTTAGGGGCGTCCAAAACTAGAGGCCATTGGTGGAAGGTGAGAGCGGAAAGGTTTTGATGAGGCCAAAAGGGCCCATTTTCACATAGAGGGTGGTGTGTGTATGGAATGAGCTGCCAGAGGAAGTGGTGGAGGCTGGTACAACTACAGCATGTAAAAGGCATCTGAATACTGACAGACCTGCCGAAATTTTCCAGCAATTTCTGTATTTGTTACAAAATGCATGCATTTTAACACAGGTATTCTGAATACATTAAATATTTTATTTTTAATGACGCAGGACCATGTAAACATATTTCATATCGGCCGAGACCATTTTCTGCTAATGATATGGCTCTGTGTATGACAGCAGCAATGATGCACCGACATGGAACAGGGATTGTGATGGAGATATAATTTGGACAATGTACAAGGGACCTCACATGGTCCAGTTTGTGTGATTCAGCTCAGAGAGGGAGAAAATGTAATCTGCCCGAGAAGGAACGTCCTATTGTACTCTCCCTCCTTCATTGTTCCTCATCACAGCAATGTGTGAGAGCTAAAACAAACTCTACGGTCATCGTTACCATTCTTATTTTTATAGAACCCCTGCAATGTTGAAACAGGCCCTTCGGCCCAACAAGTCCATACCAACCTATTCCCCTATATTTACCCCTGACTAATGCACATAACCTAGAATTGCCTGAACACTACAGACAATTTAGCATGACCAATCCACCTAACCTACGTAGTGGTAGAAAACTGGATCACCCATTAGAAGCTCACACAGACAAGGGGAGAATGTGCAAACTCCACACAGACAGTCACCCAAGGCTGGAATCGAACCCAATCTCTGGTGCTGTGAGGCCGCAGTGCTAACCACCGTGCTACCCTTTGGCTGATCCCTGACCAGAATTCACTGGAATCTCCTCACTGCCTAAAGCAAAGGAAATTCAGCCAAATCAAACTCTCCCAGGATGAAATCCCATTGCTAGCAGCTGTGAGAGTACAATATCTTCAGAAGCAGAATAACGTTTTGGACAATCTCAATTTTTACTTTTGTCATGAGTTCCAATAATATCTGGACCAAGTTCATTCAAATTAAAATTGCAGAAATTTTGTTAATCTGTGTGTGTGTGTATGCATGTGTTTGTGTGTGTGTGTGTGTGTTTAGAAAGGGAAATATTAGACCATAAGACATAGGAGTGGAAGTAAGGCCATACGGACCATCGAGTCCACTCTGCCATTTAATCATGGCTGATGGGCATTTCAACTCCACTTACCCGCATTCTCCCCATAGCCCTTAATTCCTTGTGACATCAAGAATTTATCAATCTCTGCCTTGAAGACATTTAACGTCCTGGCCTCCACTGCACTCTGCGGCAATGAATTCCACAGGCCCACCACTCTCTGGCTGAAGAAATGTCTCCGCATTTCTGTTCTGAATTGACCCCCTCTAATTCTAAGGCTGTGCCCACGGGTCCTCGTCTCCTCGCCTAACGGAAACAATTTCTTAGCGTCCATCCTTTCCAAGCCATTGATTATTTATTTGCAATAACCAAACAGTTTGCCATTCATCTTTCCACCATAGTTTGAGTAACATTGCTCTGGATCATAAACGTGTTGTTTTAGCAGATTAAAGAAACTAGCCTGACTTGTTGCTAAAACTGACCCTGATCCTATCTGAGACAGATATCATCGGCCATATCACCGACCTGGTCACATTTAACATTTGTTGTGAGCAGTGGAGGAGTGGGACTAGAAAAGGAAACAGTGACCCCAAAAAGCCGGGGAACTATAGACCGGTGAGCCTGATGTCAGCGGTGGGTAAGTTGTTGGAGGGGATTCTGAGGGATACCATTTACATACATTTGGGAAGGCGAGGGCTGATCGGGGTAGACAATTTTCTTTCTGTATGGGAAATCATGTCTCATTAATTTGGTTAAGTTTTTTGAAGAGGTGACAAAGATGATTGATGAAGACAGTTTGGTGGACATTGTCTAGATGGACTTCAACAAGGTGTTCATTTAAAGAACAAAGAGCAAAAAAATTTACAGCCCAGGAATAGGCCCTTCACCCTCCAAGCCTGAGCCGATCCAAATGTACTGTCTAAATATGTCGGTCAATTCCTAAGCATCTGTATCTTTCTGCTCCCCACCTACTCATACATCTATCCAGACGCATCTTAAATGAATCTACCGTGCCTGCCTCTACCACCTCTGCTGGCAACGCATTCCAAACGCCCACCACCCTCTGTGTGAAGTACTTACCGCGTGTATCCCCCTTAAACATTCCGCCTCTCACCTTGAAAGCACGACCTCTCGTTACTGAATCCTTCAACCGGGGAAAAAGCTTGTCTCTATCCACCCTGGCTATACCCTTCTCCTGTTTTCGAGTGAAAATAAACCTAACCTACTCAGCCCCTCTTCATAGCTAGTATTTCATTCTGATTGGAGGCAGATTAGTAAGTTTCAGTCACATGAGACACACAGGAAGCTGGTCACAATTGGCTTGAAGGAAGAGGGATATTTTTCATCCTGGAGGCTTGTAAGCAGCAGTGTGCTGTAAGAATCAGTACTGAGTTCACTGCATTTCATTATTTATGTAAAGGATTTGGACGTGAATATTGGGGCCATAGTTAGTAGGTTGACAGATGACATCAGAAAGGTGGTGTAGTAGATTATCTCAGAGTACAACGAGGCCACAATTAGATGGAACAAAGGGGCAAGGAGTGACAGATGAAGTTTAATTTAGACAAATACGAGGTTTTGCATTTTGTAAACCCAAACCAGGGCAGTAATTATACACTTGATGGTAAGGTCCTGGGGCGTGTTGTGAAACAAAGGGACATAGGACTGCAGGTGCATAGTTCCTTGAAAGTGGAATCGCAGGTCGACAGTGTGGTGCTGAACACATTTGGCACATTTGCCTTAATCAGTCAGAGCATTGAGTATAGGAGTTGTGGTGGTATGTTGCATCTGTACAGGATGTTGGTGAGACCTCTTTAAGAATACTGTGTACAACTCGGTTTTCTGCAGAAATGATTTAGGTACAGATGTTCCAGGACTGGAGGCTTGAGCTTTGGGGAGAGGTTGATTAGGTTGAGGTGCTTTCTCCAGGAGTATCAGAGGCAGAATGGTGACATTATAGAGGTTTATAAAACCATCAGGGGCATGGATATTCTCAACAGCCACGCTCTGCTCCCCAGGGTAGGGGAGCCCAGAACAAGAGGGCATAGATTGGAGGGGAGAGGGTGAATGATTTAGAAGGGACCTGAAGGTAAATGTTACACACAGAGAGTGGTGTGTGCACAGAAAGTGCTGTCAGAGGAAGTGCTGAAGGCGGTTACAATCGCACATTTTAAAAGTATCTGAAAGAGGAGGGATATTGGCCAAATGCTGGCAAATGGGACTGGATCAGATTTGACATCTGATCGGAGTGAACAGATCGGACTAACAGGTCTGTTTCCGTTCTGCATGACTCTCTGATTCTATAAGAAGGATGATGAATAATTCTCTTCACTGGAAGTTTATC
This sequence comes from Chiloscyllium punctatum, assembly GCF_047496795.1. Classification (NCBI taxonomy): domain Eukaryota; kingdom Metazoa; phylum Chordata; class Chondrichthyes; order Orectolobiformes; family Hemiscylliidae; genus Chiloscyllium; species Chiloscyllium punctatum. The sequence continues at coordinate 131,980,059 of NC_092742.1, forward strand.
GTGCCTCTATGTTCACATTGATTGAAAGCTGCTTTAGTTAAATATTTGACAGAGAAGTGAGTCATTGATAATGGGACACAGACAGGAAAGTGGGGCTGAGACCCCAACCTGATCAGCCACAATCTTAGTTCCTGGTGGAGAAGGCTCAAAGTATCTAATGACCCACTCCTGCTCCTCAGTCCCATGTTTCTGTGTTCCATTCAGCCCCTCAAATCTGCTAGACAGGGACAGTTGGAGGCCACTTACTCATATAATCTGGTGCACAGAAACAGAGGAGACCATTCAGTCTCTCAAGACTGTCACACATGCTTTGAAGTAATTTGGGAAATGTAATTGGAAAACCCAGGTACAGGTATGAGAGAGGCCTCTCATCTCTTTTCACAGAGCTTCCCCTCTCTGCAACTTGTGCTTCATTTGTTGGTCATGTTGTAGACCCAGATTCACTGTGAATACAGCCCCCATACCTCAACCAGAGTTGGCTCACAAAATCATCTGTTGTTCCTGACTGCAATATTCAGTAATTGCATATTTATGAAAATAACACCCACTAACTTTCCAATAACAGAATGTGAGAACATCAGAAACAGTGGCAGGTCGTTCACTCCCCAAGCCTGCCTTACCCTTCACTAAGATCATGGCTGATCTGCTCCTGGTCTGAAATCATCTTTCAAACCCAATTCCTCATCACCCTCAACTCTCTGACAGATCAATATCCATCGACCACCTCTTCAAATACTTTCAGTCATCTTGCTCCCCAATACCCTTGAGAAGAGAAATCCTGACAATCAATACCACCTGTTTGAAGAAAACACGTGCTGCTCCTACATCATGGCTTATTGATATGAACAAAAGAGGTTGACTCAAGGTTCAGGTAACAATGACTGGCCCTGATATCAAGGCAGTGGTTGACTTCTGCTGGCATCAAGGAGCTTAACAAAACTGGACTTAATGGGAATCAGAGTAAACTCTCCAGTGTTTGGAGTCAAACATGGCACAAAGGAAGATGGTCATCATCTCAGTCCTGGGTCACCTCTGAGGGAGATCCTCAGGGTAGCTTCCTCTTCACAAACAGCTTCAGCTGCTTCGTCAATGTCTCCCCGCCCCCCACCCTCCCCACCATAAGATCAGAAGTGGGGATGGTCACTGAAGATTACACAATGTTCAGAACATTTTGTTCCCCCTCAGCTCCTGAACTGGTCTGTGTCCGTGTGCAGCAAGACCCAGACTCCATTGAGACTTGTGCTGTTAAAGTGTCAGTAACATTCATGTAACAGCACTGCCTGGCACTGCACATTGCCCCAGTAAAAATACAGTTCATTCAGCATTTCACGCTGGTTTCACAGGAATATGAGGAAGCCATTCAGCCCATTGACACTATTGGAGAAGAACAGGGATAGCCCATTCAGTGCCTCCAGCCTATTACTCAGGAAGAGAAGGAGTCCAGTGTGATGGGCCACACCAGAGCCCCTCGAAAATATTGGAAGGTAGTAGCCTAGATTCTAATATTTTCTTATTTTAAAGGGAAGGTCAAGTGTCTGTTCCAGATGCAATGTGACTAGTCAAACTACTCGGTGTGAAGATAAACACTATTTAAACACGCAAGATAAAATGAAACCAAAGAAAGAGGAAATTAGAATAACTTAATTCTATTGGACAAGTTAACAGAATAATATATCGTGGAGCTATTACTAATAAACTGTTCCGATATACGAAAATCCCATAAAGACAGCCCTTGGCAAAACTGAATATGCAGTCACAGATTGCCACAAACTCAAAGATCCTAATCTGTGAGAGCTGGGCACACCCATTCAGGCTGCATTAAAATAAACCCAAGGCCTCCCTCGCTGTTTACTCAAGTGGTCTTAACTAACCAGCTTGGTAACGATCGTTCAATCTCTCTCTTAAAAGAAACCCGGACAAAATAACCTCATAAAGCTGCAGCATCATCACACTTGTCAGTACATCGACCAATCAAACAGGAACCAGGGGTAACCAGTCAGGCCCTTGGCCCTGTCCAATTGGACAAGGAAGAAGTCATTCAGTCCCCTAAGTCAATTACACAGAAACAGAACGAGGCCATTCAGCCCCTTGAGTTACTTACACATGAACAAGAGGAGGCCATTCAGCCAGTTGAGCCACTTATACAGGAACAGTAGGAGGCCATTCCCACCTCAATGCATTTACACGGGGGGCAGAATAGGGTAATTGATGCTGATCCTGATGAATGGCTTATGTCCAAAACGTTGACTCTCCTGCTGTGCTTTTCCAGCAAACCACTGTCTACTCTGATCTCCATCATGGGCAGGCCTCACTCTCTCCTAATTGATGCTCTAACATGATGAACAATTGGAGCAGAGGCTGCACAGAGAGAATGCTCCACGTTGTACCTCGTGGCGCCATCGCTCATGATACACACGTGGGACTTTAACGTGGTTTACTCGTGGTGAGCAGGGAAGCCATATGTCTTGTGTGAAATCTCAAGAAGGCATGTTCCATCGCTGAGAAGCCAGCCTGGTGTTCTCTGTGTAGGGCGGAAGCTGGTGGGAATGGCTACCTGTTTCAGATGGAAGGTATGGTGGCTGCTGTTGGGGATTGTGAGCAACCTGACGTTCAGTACAGGTTCACACGCTGACTGCACAATAACGTGGGGACAGTTAATTTAGGCATATAAACTATGAGGAAAGTCACGTTAGACTGATGAATGGACTCTCTAAGTTCAAATAATGCTAATCTTGCTCATGTTGATCTTGTCGAGTGCTTGTCTTGTGCAGTATAACCTGTATGCCTTACTCTGTCCAAGTCTATTTCCACCCTATGATCTGTCTGGCCATGCTTACTATGATCTTCCTCCACTGCTCATAAAGTGTTTCCCTGTACTGAGGTACACGCGGCAATAAATCAAACCAATCAATCCTGGGTAAAGTATGGAATTTCTAACCCTATCAATGTGTCTTTTGGAAATAAAAGATCGCTGCCACTCCTCGTGTTTCAGCGTCACCATTTCTTCGTCTCTCACAGCTCTACAGCTTAAACAATTCGCTTCTTTACTCTATCCTCATGTTACCATCAACCGTGTCTGTGGTAAGGAGATCATTCCTTACAAAGGAGATCAAATCTGTAGAGAGTGCCCCAAAAGCTCTCTCAGCAAGGCTCAACAACAGCAGGAAGATGACTTTACTTATGTACTCGAACCATCTTACAATGAAGGACAGCATACCATTGACTGCACCCATTACTTACACAGGGTTTGATTCGGACCAGTCAGCATAGATTTGTGAGTGGGAGATCATGCTTCGCAAATTTGTTAGAGTTCTTTGATGAAGTGACCAGGAAGGTTGATGAGGACAGAGCAGTCGACAGAGTCTCTATGGATTTCAGTAAGGCCTTTGATAAGGTTCCACATGGCAGGCTGCTCTGGATGGTTCCATCACTTGGACTGCTGGATGAACTGGCAAATTGGATATACAGTCGGGTTGATTGTCGGAAGCAGAGGGTTGAGTGGAAGGATGTTTGTCAGACCGGAAGCTGGATCCATTGCTGTTTGTTGTCTATGATTTGGTTGAGAATGAACAAGATATGATTAGTAAGTTTGCAGATGACACGAAAGTAAGTGGTAGCGTGATCAGTGAGGAAGTTTATCAGAAATTGCAGCAGGACCATAATCAAGTGGGGAAGTTGGCCGAGAAATGGCAAATGGAATTTAATATAGATGGGTGATGTCTTACATTTTGGGAACTCAAATCAAGGTAGGAGTTTCATGGTGCATGGAAAGATCTCCAAGGGTGTAGTGGGCAGAGAGACCTTGGAGGTCAGGTGCACGGTTCTCTGAGAGTGGAGTCACAGGTAGACAGGACAGTGAAGAAGGCTTTTGACACATTGGGCTTCATCAGGTAGGACATTGAGTATAGAAGTTGGGAATTTATGTTGCAGTTACACAGGACTTTGGTCAGGCCGCACTTAGAGTATTGTGTTCAGGTTTGTCACATTGTTATAGGGAGGATGCTATTAAATTAGAAAGAGTGCAGAAGAAATTTTCAAAGACGTTGCCAGGACCCAATGATCTGAGTTGTAGGGAGAGGTTGGACAAGCTAGGACCTTTTCTTTAGCATGTTGGAGACTGAGGGAGTCCTTATAGAGCTGAATAAGATCACGATGGTAGGCTTAATGCTCTCAGTCTTTTTCAAAGGTTTAGAGAATCGAGGAAGAGAGAGGATCAGTTTAAGGTTAAAGGGGAAGGAATAAAAGGGAACCTGAGGGGCCACGTCTTTACACAGAGGGCTGGTACGTGGATGAGCTGCCAGCAGACGTAGTTGAGGGGGGTACATTAACAACATTTCAAAAGCATTTGGATAAATATGTGGATAGGAAAGGTCTAGGAGGATATGGGCCAACTGCAGGGATATGGGGTTAACGTGGATGGACATTTACAAGCTGGACTCGAACCCCTCTGTTAATTAAACCCGAACACCCAGAAAAGCTCGCTTCACCTTGTAATCTGTTAAAATATGAGCAACACAGATCTCCTACATTCCACAATTTAAACAAAAATTAACAAGTTAATTTCTTAACTTTAATAGTGAACACTCGAGGGGCTTCACAAATACAAGCCCCTCTTTTCTTAGCTGCTTCTTATCTGACTCCGAGTCTGTCAAAATCTGCTGTTCCAACAACCCACATATTAAACATTACAATCTCAAGACCACACCGTCTCTATCTTCCACGCTGTGTTCACTCTTCCAGCTGCTGATCTCACTGGGTCATGTTTTATTTTACTGCAAGTAGGTTTGACATGAACATGTATCTTTGATAGAGAGTGTTTGAGATGGTCAGTTAAAAGTCCTGCTCTACAGCAGTTACTCTGCTGTTGGATGGTAGTGGCTCTCCCTCTAGTGTTCAAATGCTGGGTTTATATACTCCCAATGATACAACAATTCTCATAACTTGATTGCTTTCCAGGTACCCAAACAATAATATTCAAATTCCGTTGGCTTCTGGTATCCTGAACGTTATTTAAACTCTTTGGTTGTATTTGAATTGTTGTCAAAACAGCAACCAAAACTCAGGCATCATTTCCCAGCTAATTGTGACACATGGAACAATCTGACATTTAGCTGGCATCTGTGCTGTACTTTCTATTCAACAAAACCCGTTCTGTTCTAAAGTGACCTGACATGCTTTCGGCTTCATAACACCGCCCCCCTTCAGAAAAATAAAAGAACCACCAGAATGAAAAGATGGCTTTGTTTCTTTACCTCTAATTCTGAATCACGTTATTATGAAATGCAAAAGTATTAATCTCAGTTATATCAAACATATTAATTTTGCACACATATAAAACTCTGGCATAAGTCAAATCTTATCAACACCTGTTACTTTAAATCCGCGATAACACATCTGCTATCACATTTTAGGACCCACAGCATGTGCATTTTGTAAGTTTAAAGTCGGTGTGATAAGACTCCAATGAAATACTCTCATATTCTGTTTTTTTTAAATATTCCAAAAAACGCGAGAGTTTTGTCGTTGTCCACAGCCATCTCCGACTATTTGTTTGTCACATAAACATTAAAATATTGTCAGGCCAGTGTGAAACTTAATCATTCTTTTTCAGTAATGGAGATGTTGCATTTTGTTTCTGGTGGATATTGAGTTTTTTCGAAAAGTAGCCAATTGGACATTCAATCCCATCATCATCTTTCTGTATCAATACATCTCCGACCCCTATATCCCGAGGGCTTCAAAATATTTGGTATAGCTAAAACTGGTGCGGTGATTAATCCTGCTTTAAAATCCTCAAATACCTCCTGGCATTGTTCTGTCCACCACAATTCTGTGTTCTTCTTTACTAAGTCCATCAGTGATGCCAATACGCTGCTGAAGTTTGGAACAAACTTCCGATAGAATCCACTCAGTTCCAAAAATTGAAGCACCTTTCTTCGAGAATGGTTGTAGAAATTCCTCAAAGACCTTCGTCTTTGTGTTCCATGGGGTCAACCTTCCATGGCCAATGTAATGTCCCAAGAACGTCACCTCTGCCTTCGTGAATTCTGTTTTCTTTAAGTTTATTACCAAGTTTGCTTCTTGTAATCATTCAACATGCTCAGCCAACTGTAACATGTGAGCTTTCAATCACTTGCTAAAGGTCACTACATCATACAGATAAACTACACAATTTGCTCATCTGACCATAACTCTGTTCCTGAGTCACTAAACCTGACTTTGAAGGGAATTCCTATCACTAGTGACAATACTAATACGTCATCCGCACAGGAAATCGTCAAAATTTCAGAGTTTTTATCTGCCACGTGCTTCATTCTATGCTGAGCCCTTCAGGGGTTGTTTAGCTAACTCACCTACTCCATCTAATCTCTCCCTCACCTCACATACATAATCTGAGTGTGAGATCTCTGACTCCGGTCCTGTCAATTTATATTCAATTAATTCCAAAGGACCTTTCACTTCAAATATTAACTCAAAGGAAGTAAACTGAGTAGATTTATTTGGGGCAAATATTTTTTGTCTAATGGCAAACAATTTAATGAGACACATTCATTGCAGTCATTCTGGCAATCCTGACAGTACGCTGTTAATATGGTCTTCAGCGTCTGATGCTAACTTTCCAAGGCTCCCTGGGATTCAGGATGGGACGCCCTTGATTTAAACTGCTGTATGCCTAAGCTATCCATGACTTTCTTAACCAGCTGAGCGGTAAAATGAGACCCTTGGTCTGACTGAATCTCTCTGCGGACCTCACAGTGAGTAAAGAAAGCTACCAACTTCTCCACCTCCCTTTTTACCTTAACACTCCATAATAGAATTGCCTCTGGAAATCTGGTAGACACATCCATTATGGCTCGCACATATTGGTTTCCACTTTTATTTTAGATATGGGAGCTACACAACTAATCATAACCTACGTAAAATGTTCTTCGCATGCAGGAATTGGTAACAAAGGTTCTGGCTTTATTACTGACTGTGACTTACCTACCATTTAGAATGTTTGACATGTACATCAAATAATAACCACGTCCGTGTGATTTCCAGGCCACTAGAAATGCCTCTGTACCTTAACCTGAGTCTTCTGTCCACCTAGGTGACCGCGTGCAGTTAGTCTATGTGCTACCCGTAACACTCTACGCTACCTCTAAAACAATCTGGTGCACTTCAGCCCATTTCCCTTCTGCACTCACCTGTCGGGGTCTCCATTTTAATTTTAGCATTCTATCTTTAAGTTAATAACGTTTGACAATATATTTTGATTCCTTTTCTCTGTGTGTGTGCATGTGTATGTGTGTGTGAATGTGTGAGTATATATCTGTTCTAAGTTCATTAGCCTTTCTGGACTAAACATCTCTGCCTGGCCCTCTGCCTGTTCAGGTTTTTCCTGCACCGTGATATCAAACAGGGTGTCAGTACACTGCACATAAATTCATTTGTCTTTTTCTTTCTGTTTTCCTTCCTGCTCTAACTTATGACATTGGAATCTAGTAGCCCAGCTACTACCCTCGTATTTATCTTTCAGCCCCCTTGTCCCCCCACCACATTCTTGACGATGGGTTTCTGCCTGATATTCGATTATCCTGCTGTTTGGATGCTGCCTGATCTGTTGTGCTTTTCCAGCGCCTCACTTCTCAACTATCTCATATCTCACAAAATTATAACTTCTTGTCCTTCTCCCTCGTTCTTTCTGAGTAAACTTTATGTACAGAGGCGAATTCTTTCAGAGATCAGGTACTAACTCCATACCCAGCCCTTGTCTAGGCTGTGCAATTTCCTGCAGCTCCTCAGCTCCACTTGGAGTCTCCTTTACCAGTTTAACTAATGCCACTGGCATTAGCCTCTTCTGCCACATCTCTCCCCAAAGTGTCTTCCTTCAATGCCCATCACGGTGTGTCCCAGCTTACTGCAGTGAAACCAAATTTTCCCAGTGCCCTCCTTAAACAATCGGCACTTTCATTTTATGTGTTCCACGCCCTTATATTGAGAACACCTGAGGCCTTTCACCACCTTTCAACCCCTTTGGGCTTATTTTTTCACTTGTGGTAAACTATTGTGCGCTCCTGTTCGCTTTGTAATGTGTGATCGTCCCTTCTCCCAATTTCTATCCCTCACAGGATGAAAATTCTCCCGGAAGCTAAATTTTATCTCATGCAACAATGCAGATTTACCTGCCCTTTCTGCCGGGCTTCTCGCTTCTTGAACTTTCTGTTCATTCACATGAATTCTTACCATCTCTAGAAGTGAGTCTTTAAACATGTCCAGCAGAATAATCTCCCTTCGAGCCTCACAGGTCTTATCCATTTTTAAGTCCAGCACCCAACTATCAAAATGACTGTAGTTAATGCTTTTAAACTTAACCTAAGTCTGACCTGGTTCCGTCTCTGTTTTTATGAATCTCTGTCTATATGCTTCTGGTACCAATTCATAGCCAATCAAAATAGCCAATTTGACATCTTGATAATCTCTTCATCCCTCATCTGACAGCGCTGCACATACCTCACCAGCTGTGCCCTCCAGCTTAGTCTGAACTAGCATTACCCAAATGTTCACTGGACACGTCATCTGCCGAGACATTTTTTCAAATGAAATAAAAAAGGTTTTGACATTTTTCTCACCGAAATATGGAAAGGTACTAACCTAGTTGTATACATCCCGATGTTCTCCCTTCACCTCCATTCTGTTAATTTAACTTTCCTGTCTAATTCCCAACTTCTGAATTTCGAATTCTCTCTTTCTTTTTCCTGTCCTCTTTTTTCTCTCTCTGTTTCCATCTCATTCTTTATCTTCTAACTTCAGTTGCCATATTTGCAATTTAAGTTTTTTCTAACTCGACTGTTTCTTTGATACATCTAAGTGCTTGACCAACTCCATTATAATTTCTGGTTTCCTTTTGTCACTGGATAAACCCAATTCCAACCTATTTGCGAATTCTAAAAAAATGTCCTGCTTCTGTCTTTCTAAACTTTCTTGGCAAAATTGGGCACCTCTTTAGTACTGCTAAAAGCCATTTCCCTCACTTTTAATTTAAACAACTACCAGTAAACAAAATTAAACAGATTTTCCGACTGGTTTTATTTGAAGATCTAGGTCACTAATTTGCAACGTGTTGGAATTTGCTGGGACATTTTGTACCCGAAATCTGTTCAAATCTGTCCAAGTCCCATATCGCAGGGCCCCAAACTGTGAAGGCATCTATGTCGAGGAATTCTGTTAATTAAAACCACAAACCCAAAAAAGCTCACCCAAAAGATCTCCCAAATTCCACTAACAAAAGAAAAATAACAGTTTGTATTATGCAAGTTAGCTCGCTGTGCTTGAAGGTTTGTTTTCTGACGATTCGACAATATGACTAGGTAACATCATCAGTGAGAGTCTCTGCTGAGGTGCTGGTGGTATGTCGCGCCTCTCTATTTATAGGTCTTGGGTTCTTAAGATGGGTGATGTCATTTCCGGTTCATTTGTTTTACAAGAGAAGGTAGATAGTATCTAAATTGTTGTGTTTATTGATGGACTTCTGGTCAGAATGCCATTCCTCTAAGAACATCCTTGCGTGTCTTAGTATGTGTGTGTGCATTGTCCCAATCAAAGTGGTGATCTTCTTTGCCTGTATGTATGGAACGTAGTGATGATGGATCATGTCTTTTGGTGGCCAGCTGTTGTTCGTGTATCCTGGTAACACAACAACAGGACCATTTCAATGACGGAAAAATGATTTTATATACACTGTTTAATGAATGTGTGTGTGCAGATATGTAAAATTTTTCATATGTGCACATCTCATTCTAAATGAACAACGGAGACACATAAAAAGTGATGCATATGATGTATAAAATTTATAAAACATTAAAACATCATTTGATCCTCATCTAAAGTGATATGTTTCCCCTTCTCTCAACGTTCCCTCCTTTTCTGGAATTCTCCACTCCAATCTCTCCTTCTTATCAGGATGTGTGTTATAAATTCTTACTTCCGGTGTCCCAACTTATTCCAGTTAATCCCCTTTCTACCAGAATTCAATATATTGGCCTGTTGGGTTCTTTTCAAATCTAGTGTCTGTCATATTATTGGAGATAAAAATTCTGGCATCAGAGTCAGCAATTGAACACGTTGTCCATGCACTATACAAAGGACCACAGCACACCGGAATTGCCGAAACATTGAGGGATGTACATCTAATTCTTCGAATGATCTAGTTTTCTCATTTTTCACATTTCCTCATCAATGTTGTCTCGCTCTTTCTCTCTTTGTATCTAGTTAAGACATTTACCAATTATTATTTGCGTCTCTTCTCTCAAAGCTCCTCCTTTCGGTTTATATCTATTGCTCTCTTCTAGATGTAATGTGATTATAATTGAGCAATGTAACGGCAAAGACATGCGGGCGTTGCTAGCCAGAGTTAATTGGAAGGGGAGCTGAGCAGGGCAGACCGTGGAGCAGCAAAAGCAGGAATTTCTGGGGATATTTCGGAGGATATCAGAAATTCTCCCAAAGGAGATGAAACATACTCATGGGAGGACAAGGCAGCCATGAGTGATAAGGAATCAAACCAAAAGAGGAAACATACAATGTGGTGAAAATGTTGGGAATCCAGAGAATTCATTGGCTCTAAAACTACATAAGGGTGGCATCACTGACACTACAGAGCTCTTAATCATGGTCAGGGAGAGAAACAGAGGAAAAACATTCACTTTAAACACAGAAGATGATATTACTGAAGGAAACAAATTCAGGTGTATTAAACAATTGAATTAAAAAGAGTTAATTAGTTTTGCAGAATGTGTCAGATTGAAAGCATGATCCAGAGAGAGACCCTCAGCAGAATGAAAGTATGAAAATGGAAGTGTTACCACATCAGAAACCAGAGTAGGTTACTGACAACATGACTGATGGGTGAATGGGTCTCGATGTGAACTAAGGGACAGACAGCAGAATTACATGGCAGATATTGCAGCTCAAAACTGCGTATTTATGTAGTGCTGTAGACTACAGCAGCAGGAGAAGCAGAACACCATTCAACCACAACCTGTAACTTTTAGCCTCGAATAATTTTCTCAGTCTGCCATTACCATCAATACGATCTATGTTTCAGTAATGTCTGTGAGTGAACATGACTGGGTCAGAACCACGTGAACCTAAACCTGATGCTAACCCATTAAAGCTACCACACTTGACAAACAAATCTGATCGAAGCTCCGCAATCCTGTCACAATCTGACATAAATGGTGATGGATGATTAAACAAATAACTGGAGCAAAGGACTCCACAAATATCCCCATCCTAAATAATTGAACAGTCCTGTACATCAGTGTAAAAGACTAGGATGTGGTATCTGCACCACCGTCAGCCAGAAGTGTTGAGTTGATGATCCACCTCACCCTCGCCATGATAGCCATAGAATCACAGATGCCCGTCTTCAACCAATTCGATTTGATGTTCGTGACATGAAGGAACAGCTGAACACAGTACGTACGAAAAAGGCAATGGTCTCTGACACCATTCCTGCAATAGGACTGCAGACTTATGCTGTACAACAAGCCGTGTCCCTGGGGAAGCTCTTTCATTCCAGCTCCAACTCTGACATCTCCCTGGTAATATGGAAAATTACTCAACTATGTCCAGTTCCTCAGAGGATTATAATTACAATCTGGACAGTTACCTCCGCCTCAGTCCCACCTCGACAGTCAAACTGGTGGAAGTTCTTTTTGACAGAGTTATCAAGCCGCACAGAAATAACCTGCTCAGTATGATTTCATATAGGTCCCCATGTGGAGATGGTGCTGCTGTGGAAAGGTCACTGGATTACGAATCCAGACCAGGCTAATGCTCTGGCAGCTGGTGTTAGTTAAACACAATTGACAAAATATTAAGATGCAAAATCTGGTGTCCGTAAATAGTGACCTTCAAGCCAATGTCGATTGTACACACCAATTTGCTTCACAAATGTCCTTTCAGGAAGTGAATCTCCCGTGCTTTCCTGTCTGGCCTAAACGTGACTGCAGACACACAGACATGTGATCAACTTTGCAATGATCTCTGAATCCGCCAAACAAGACATTCTATTGTATCAAACTGTTCCGAGGTCTAAAGGATAAAACCAGACAGGACACCCGGCCCCAGCCTCAGTATCGGAAAAAGGGAACGGGAACACAGTCCTGTTGACCCTGCAGAGACCTCCTTCCTAACATCTGAGAGCTTGTGACTAACCTTGGGAAGCTATAAAGTAGGAAGTGGAGTAGTCCATTTGGTCTGTCGAGTTTGCTACCCAATTCAATATAATGATACCTGGCCCTTTATTTTCATATTGTTCTCCTTCTCTCCCACCATTCCTTTACTGTCTCTAAATCCTTATTTATATTCAGTGCCTTGGCTTCCAGGTTCGAGTGCATTGCTCAGGTTCACCAGTCGCTGAGTGCAGACATTTATTGTCATCTCATTGCAGAATTGTCTTTCTGTACCTAATACTGTGGACCCTTGTTATAGACACCACAGCCAGGGGAATTATTATCCCTGCTTCCAATCCGTCTCACCCTGTCAGAACTTTATATATATCACTGAGATCTCCACCCATTTTCCTAAACCCTATGGAATACAGGCCCAGTCGCCCCAAACTCTGCTCCCACAACAAGCCTGTCATCACAAAGATCGGTCTGGTCATCCTTCACTGCTCTCCCTCAATGTCAGGTTTGTCCTTTATTATGTACTGAGACCAAATCTGCAGAATACTGCACAGTGTTTGAGATAGGGTCTCAGCAAAGCCCTCTACAGCTGCAGTAAGACACCCTTACTCCTGGATTCAAATCCCCCTGAAATGAAGTTCAGCACATCATTGATCTTCCTAACTGCTTTCTGCTCCCGCAATATTCCTTTCAGTGACTGGTCTACAGGGAGATCCAGATCCTTTGTAATGTTACAGCTCCCCACTTGGTAGGTCTGTGTACACTGGGCAGCGTGTGAATGCCATTCCCAGTATTGCCTTGGGGGTTCAGACCTCACTGTGCTGCAGGGACCTCGAAGGGCCGCGCGGAGGGAAACAACAAAAAGGCCCATACGTCACTTTTCAGATAAACATGTTTCAAACAATCCTTTTTCAAACGAAAAGCTGCCAATCTCTTGTTCCCATCAAAGGTCACACCGTCACCTCTACCCACCTTGCTCTCCATCTGCCACGTATTTGCCCATTCACTCCACTTGTCTTTGTCACCTTGAAGCTTTCTTACAACCTCCTCACCCACTCGCAATCCAACATCCTTTAGTTCTATCAGCAGGTTAGGATATATTGTATTTGATTCCTGCAACCAAATGTTTAATGGGTATTGTGAACAACTGGGACCTGAGCACCGATCTCTGTGATATCCCAGAAAACTTCATCTGTTATTTTTTTAAAATGATATTTATTTCCTGAATCTGGGTGTGATTGGCTGGGCCAGCATTTATTGCCTGTCACTGGTTGCCCCTTGAGAAGGTGGTGGTGAGCTGCCTTGTTGAACCGCTGCAGTCCACTGTGGATTCAGTGATGGTAACACCATTGAATGCCAAGGGGCAGGTTAGATTGTATTTTATTGGTGATGTTGACGGTCTGGCATTTTTGTGACATGACTATTACTTGCCACTTGTTAGCCTGGATACTGTCCAGATCTTGTATTTGAACATGGACTGCTTCAGTGTCTGAGGAGCCACAAATGTTGCAGAAGATTGTGCAATCATTGGCAAACATCTCCACTTCTGACCGTAAAATGGAGGCAAGGTCATTGATGAAGCAGCCCTGAAGATGTATGGGCCTAGGACACTGCTCGAGGGACTCCTACAGATTTTTCCTGGAGCTGAGTTGATTGACCTTCATCAACCATGACCATCTTCCTACGTGTCAGGTATGATTCTAACCAGCGGGCAGTTTGCCCCTGATGCCCATTGATTCCAGTTTTGCTAAGGCCCCTTGATAACACACTTGGGCGAAGGCAGCCTTGATTTAAAGGGAAATCACTTTCACCCCACCTCTGGAATTCAGCTGTGTTGTCCATGTTTGAACCACGGTAATGAGGTCAGGAGCTGAGTGGCCCTGGTGGAGCCCAAACTGGGCGTCATTGACCAGGGTATTGCTGAGCAGGTGCTGCTTAAAAGCACTGAGACCTTCCACCACTTTACTGATGATCGAGAGTAGACTGATGGGGTGGTATTGGCCGGATTGGATTTGGTCTGCTTTTTATATACAGGAGATACTTGGGGTAATTTTCCATGTAATCGGGGAAATGTTGTTGTAACGGTATTGGAACAGCTTGGTGAGGGCAGTGACAAGGTCTGGAGAACAACTTTTCAGTACTATTGCCAGAATGTTGTCAGGGTATGTACCCTCTGGGGTATCCAGTGTCTCCAACTGAATCTGGATATCGTGTGGAGTGAATCAAATTGGCTGATGACTGGTAACTGAATTGTTGAGGACCACTGGAGGAGGCTGAGATGGATCATCCACTCAGCCCTTCTGACTGAAGATTGTTGGGAATGAGTGAACGTTATCTTTTACACTGAAGTGCTGGGCTCTTCCATCATTAAGGATGGGGATACTTGTGGAATCTCCTCCTCTGATGACTTGTTTAATTGTCCATAACTATTCTCTACTAGAAGTAGAAGGACTGCAGAGCTTAGATCTGCACCGTTGCTTGTGGGATCATTTAGCTCTGTCTATGACGAACTGCTTATGCTGTTTAGCACGCAGGTAGTTATGGTTGGTGACTTCATCAGGCAGACACCTCATTTTCAGGTATTCGCAGTGCTGCTCCTGCCCTCCTGCACACTCCATTGAATCAAGGTTGATCCTCTGGCTTGATGGTAATTGTTGTGAGGAGGATATGCCAGGCCATGAGGTTGTGCTGGAGTACAATTCTGCTGCTATTGATGACCCACAACATATTATCGAAACCCAGACTTGAGCTGCTAGATCTGTTCAAAGTCTGTCCTATTTAGCATGGTGACAATGCCACCTAAAATGGTGGAGGTTATTCTCAATATGCAAGTGTGACTTTATCTCCACAATGACTATGCAGTGGTCACTCTTACCCGATACTGTCATGGACAGATACTTCTGCAGCTGGCAGTTTAGTAAGGCTGTGGTCAAATATGGCTTTTCCCTCTTGTGAGTTCCTTCACCACCTGCCGCAGACCGAGTCGAGAAGTTATATCCGTTCGGAACCAACCAGCTCAATCAGTAATGCTGCTGCTGAACCACTCTTTTTGTGGACATTGACGTCCCTAGCCCAGAGTACATTTTGTGCCTTTGCCACCCTCAGTGCTTCCTCCAAGTGTTGTTCAGCTTGGAGGAGTACTGATTCATCAGTTGGAAGAGGCTGGTACATGGTAATCAGCAGGAGGTTTCCTTTCCCATGTGTAAACTAACGCCATGAGAGTTCATGGGATACAGAGTCACTGTTGAGGACTCCCAGAACAATTCCCTTCAAACTGTGTCCCACGGTGCCACCACTTCTGCTTTGTCTGTCCTGCTGGTGAGAGAGGAGATGTCCGGGGAAGGTGATGTGGTTTCAGGGATATAATCATACTCACAGAATCAGACCTTAAATACAATGCCAGGCTGTTGCTTCACAAGTCTGTTTATTTCTATTCACTGTCTCCTGCCAGCTGTCCCATTCTAGAAGCATGGCCATATATTCACCCCAATCCACGAAGATTTGATTATGCAAACTAGGCTTGGAGCTTTACCAAAATCTTTCTGAAAATCCACATGTTTTACATCCATTGCTTCTCTTTCATATGTCTCCCAGTCTGTTTCTCAAAC
Source organism: Chiloscyllium punctatum (assembly GCF_047496795.1). Classification (NCBI taxonomy): domain Eukaryota; kingdom Metazoa; phylum Chordata; class Chondrichthyes; order Orectolobiformes; family Hemiscylliidae; genus Chiloscyllium; species Chiloscyllium punctatum. The sequence continues at coordinate 131,995,843 of NC_092742.1, forward strand.
ATAATTCCCATTTCATATACCTTTAGTGTTGTCTATGACCATTATTTTCAGTCCCAATAATTTCTCCCAAACGATTTACTTACTATGTTCTATGTTCCATGTTCTATTTCGTTTTCCATGCCAGACTTAGTTTTCCTGGTATTGTCAGAAAGTTCTGTGAAGACAGAACTGAAGTCGTGGATTCATAGTTTTGCCATTTCCCTGTTTCCCATTCTCCATTCTCTGGTTTCAAACTGGAAGAAACCTGCACTTTTTTTTCATACTTCTCACATTGACATAATTTGACAAGCTATAACAGTTCACTCTTATAACCTTTGTGAACATTATCTTCAGAAACCCATCAATTCTTGTCTTAAGCTGCTCAATCATTGACCTTCCACATCATACACTCACAGGAGCATAGTCTCTGTGCCGACAGAAATACAACACGATCAATATTAGTCCCACTTTCCGACAAAAGGTTCATAGCCTGGAATGTTATGGCACTTCCAAGTGCTTGTCCAAGTACTTTTAACAGTTGAAAGGTTAACCTTGATAACTCCCCTCTGAGAAAGTACTTTCCAGACCCCAACACCCTCTGGGTGAAGAAAAAGTCATCTTTAAATCCTCTCTGAACCTCAAACCCTTCACTTTAAAAGTGTGCTCCCTTGTTCTTGACCCTCTGTCTAAAAGGAACAGTTGCTGTCTGTCCACCCTGTCGATGCCCCGTGTTAACTTATCCTTCTGAATCACATCCCCCTCAGCCTCTCTGTCAAAAGTAAACAACCCGAGCTTATCCAGCCTCTCTCCATAGCTGATATGCTCCATCCCAGGGAACATCCTGGTGAATCTACTTTGCAAACCCCTCCAGTACAATCACATCCTTCCTTATAATGAAGCTCCTAGAACGACATACAGTACTCCATCATGGACTAAACCAAGCCCTGTATAATACTTATAATCTACTCCCTGAGTAATAACCGCGACACCCAAGGTTCAATTCTTAACTAGTCCATTACCCTGTTCAGTCACATTCAGGGATGTATGGAGAAACACCCTCTGAGCTCCCTAGTGTGCTGCCAATCATTGTGTACACCCCATGTCTGGTTCCTCCTCTCAAAATACATCACCTCATATTTATCAGGATCACATTCCATCTGCCATTGATCTGCCCATCTGATGATTCCACTTGTATTTTCCTTTAAAATTAGAACTTCCTCCTCACTACCAACCACCCGGCCAATCTTTGTGTCAAACACAAACTTGCTTATCACAAATCCCACCCCTCCACCCACTCCCTCTCCAGATTCACATCTATACCATTTATGAATGCTAGAAACAATAAGGGACACAGCACTGATCCCTGTGGTACACCAGGGGACACTGGTCTCCAGTCACACAAACAGCCTTCTCCCACCACCCTCTGTCTCCTGACACTAAGACAATTTTCGCTGTAACTTTTCAAGTTATCCTTGATACTCTGAGATTTTACTTTATTTTTTTCAGTTTCCCATGCGGAACTTTGTCAAAGGCATTGCATCAAAACTAAATAAGCGACCTCCTCAAAATAATTGAATCAACTCCATCAGTGTGACTTCACTCTGATAAAGTCATGATGATTATCCCTCATCAAACCTTGCCAGTCTGATTGGAGTTCAATTTTCTCCTTCTCTATTTTCTCCAGTAGTTTCCCGAACAGTGATTTAATACTCGTTCGTCTATAGTTTCCTGGTCTATCTCTACCACCCTTACTGTGAAGTGCAATCATAATAGCTGTTCTCCAGTCCTCTGGCACCTCCCCTATTGTCAGATTCTAATTAAAATTTCCAGTCAGCGTTTCCTCCCTTGACTCCAACATTATCCAGACCTGCAGATTGGTCCAATTTTATACCAGACAAAGCCTCAAATCGCCGCTTGTATTTTACATCAAACTCTTTTCAAGAGCTTTCCAGTCCATCTTCTCGAATTCTGTACCTGCATCCTCCTTCAACCAAGTAAAACAGCTGTGATGTTTGCATGTAACTATCTATCAATGTTCTCCGGGTTGACACACTGATTGCCCCTTTGGTTTCTAATTGACACTAACTGTTGCTGATTATTCTGTTCTACTTGTCCGTGTAGAATAAATCATGGGATTCTCCCTCATCTCTCCTGCTTGCACTTCTCCATGTCCCTCGGTTATTTTCTCCCCTCTATGTTTCTAAGTTTCACTAAAATCACCTCTCATCTTTTGAAACGCGAGATCACAGGCTGAGTTTCCACATCAGACAATCTTGCCATTTTAGGGATTAATCTGGAGAATACCTTTTGCAGTTCGTCTGTAGTATATTCTATCTTAGATTGGGACTCCAAACGGTACACAATACTCTCAGTTTAGTCTCAGCAACACTCTGTGCAGCTGGCGCATGGCATCTTCTATATTTCAATTACATTCACATGAATGTAAACCTAATTTTTCGTTTCCTATTTGCTTGTGTTTAGATTATATTGCGTTACAGTGTGGAAACAGGCCCTTCGGCCCAACAAGTCCACACCGACCCGCCGAAGCGCAAAGCACCCACACCCCTACATTTACCCCTTACCTAACACTACGGGCAATTTAGCATGGCCAATTCACCTGACCTGCACATTTTGGACTGTGGGAGGAAACCGGAACACCCGGAGGAAACCCACACAGACACGGGGAGAATGTGCAAACTCCACACTGTCAGTCACCTGAGGCGGGAGATGAATCCGTGTCTCTGGCGATGTGAGGTAGCAGTGCTAACCACTATGCCACTGTGCCGCCCAATTCTTCCCAATTCCTTTTACTTTAACTTTTCTTATGATGTTAGTGGGAGAGTTCTTAAAAAAGATCCTCTTGAATATCCAACGATACGTTATCCATTAGGTCCTCATTGCCTACGTCCACAAGAATCATCTTCAAACCATTCCAAAAAATGTTTGCCACGTATGGTTTTCGTTTCATCGATGCATTATCATCCTCCCCAGTTTTCCCATTACCTTCTATATATCCAGTAACACGTTCTTTATAATCGAGCCCAACAGACACCCGATCGCGGATGACAAGTTACTGATCTGTAGTTCACCACTCTCCATCTTCATCCTTTCTTAAACTGTTGGATAATATTTATAACCTTTGCCTTATCCAGATTGGCTAAATATCTTTCGGGAATGTATTGGAAAGCAACGTGATAATCTGCGATGCAATCAATATGCCTATTGCTGCTTTCTCTGAAATTCTTGTATGAAGTACATCTGATCTGTCAGATTTATAAATACTCAATCCAGCTTTCTTTTAAAACATGACCTCAACACTTATACGAATGATCTTAGACTTTACTTACACAAGTCCCATGGTCACTTGGTATTTCTAAGAGAATTTCTGGATATTCTGCCTTGAAGATAGACACAAAGAAACTGTTTCTTTTCCCTGTGATTTCTCTGTTGTCTTCAATAAATTATTCTGTCCGCACACCCACTGTTCCATATCTGACCTTGTTTTTATTTTTGTTTCATACACTGATGTACTTTTTTTTTGCAGTCTTTATGTTTTTCTGTTGTTTGTATGCTTTTTCGCTTTTTGATTTTCTTTTCTTGGTCATCCATTGCTTGGTCCTATATTTCTCTGAATCCACTGGCTTACTACGGTACTTGGCATTTTTCTAAGCTAATTCCTGTGATCTAATAGAAAGTTGAAGGTGAGACTGAAAGGGTTAGGTCAGAGAGGCGGGTGGAACAGATTGATCGGCAGGAAGATGAACACATAGGAACGTTCAAAAGGGGGGACGTTGCTGAGTTGGAAGATTGGACTGGGATAAGGTGGAGTTTGGGTAAATGGGGAAACGGGTGAAACCTACATTAATCCCCTGTGGTTGGAGGGTCCCACGGTGGAAGAGGAACCTTTCTTCATCCATGCTTCGGGTGGTTAGGGTTTGGCGATGGAGGAGGCCCAGGACTCCCACGTCCTTGGCAGAGTGGAAAGGAGAGTTAAAGTGTTCAGCCACAAGTCGGTGGAGTTGGTCAATGTGGCTATCCCAGATATGTTCTCTGAAATGATCCACCTGCCTTACCAATGTAGAGAAGACCACACTGGCTTTAATGTATGTAGTCGATGAGGCGTTCTGTCTCCCTTCATCACCTTTCACTTTCAACACCACCTTCATCTACCTATCGCATTCCTAGCTACCTCCCTCCTGCCACACCGCCTTCTCATTTATCTCTCAGCCCCCTTCATCATAAGCCTCATTCCTAATGAAGGGCTTATGCCCAAAACGTCAATTCTCCTGCTCCTAGTACGCTGCCTGACTGTGCTTTTCCAGCACCACACTCTTCGACTCTGATCTTCCAGCACCACACTCTTCGACTCTGATCTCCAGCAGCTGCAGTCCCCAATTTCTCCTCACACCTTCAGGGCTTGCATGATTCAGATTTATGACAGTTACTTCAAATAAAACAAAAACTACCGTGTACTCAAACAGCATAAAAGAAAACCAATGCATTGTGGTCACTGTTCCCAAAAGGTCCTTTACAGCAAAGTTTTCAATTAGTTCTTTTGATCATTCAACATCAATTTCTAAATAACCTGATCTCTAGCTCAGTACCCGACAAAATGTTAATGCCACCATCTAACACATGCTCATGAAATCCATTTTTCCCAGCATTAGCATTCAGTTGGGTTAACACAGTTTAGATATAATGTAAACAGGACATTATTACTGCAGTAGCCACAAATGTGTATATCTCATTTCCCGTTTTTAAACATGTCCAGCATTTGTATTGCAGCTTTCACTTTGATATATAACTCCCATCAATACTTCCTTCTCCTTGCTGTTTTTGCACTCCACCTTACTAGATTCTGGAGAATCTGAGCGATGTGGGATTTGGGGAGATTAATGGTAGAGATCATCTCGCCACATCATTTATGATCTCCTTAAGCATCATTGTGACATTTTCTCCAGATCTCCCGTTATGCTAGTGGAGTAGAGAAGGACAATGGTCGTTCATAAATGCTTTGTATTTCCCCCCGAGAGCTGAGACTGCTCTAACCTGGGTGGGAACCTTACAGCAGGCTGGTAAAGTGATGCTGCTGCTGTACAGGATCTTAGTCAGATCACATCTGGAGTATTGTGTACAGATTTAGTCTCTTCAATGAAGAAAGGATGTTGTTATATTGGAAGCAGCTCAGAGATGGATCCCTCAGCTGATTCCTGCAATGAAGGTGCTAGCTTATAACTAAAGGATGATCAGGTTGATCCAATAGCCATTGGAGTTTACAAAAATAAAGGATGATCTTATTTCAACATAGATGACAGGAAGGAGTCAACAACTGAAGAGAATTACACAGATAGTGGGGGAATCCATTCCGTTCTCCAGCCTGTTACACAGAAACAACAGGAGGGTATTCAGGCCTTCGAGCCTGTTACACCAGAATAGGACGACACTGTTCAGCCCCTCGAGCCTGATATATATTCGAGGTCAATCAGCCCCTCGAATCTATAACAATGGAACCATAGTAGGCCATGCTGCACCAGGATCAGTCCATTCAGCCTCCTCAAGTCCGTAACATAGGAACTGGAAGTGGTCACACAGTGACTGGAGATTGTTACACTGGGATAACAGGAGGCAATTCAGACCCACTAAGTCTGTTGCAAGGGAAATGTGTTCGGATAAAAACTATCTGAGACTTTTTTCGTGAGAAAGGAGGGGGTAATTCAGACACGTGTCTGTTGTATGGGAACAAGAGAAGACCAATCGCTCCCTTCGTTCCATCTCTGGGATACATGAGGAGACCGTTCAGTATCTCCACCGATTATGGAGAAATATGAGAAGACCCATCAGACCCTCAAAATGTTACACAGCAACGGGAAGATTCCATCATCCCCCACCCCTCTAACGCATCAACAGGAGGTGGTCATTCTGGCCTTGGAGATGACAACATGGGAACCCCAGAAAACTTCATCCCATCGATTTTGTACACCAGCAGGATGATGAGTCCAGTCAGCCACACATACCGCTTATGTAGCAATTGGAGCACATCTCTTAAAACCTTTTGCCCATCAAACAGGAATTCAAAGAAAACGTAAAGGTTTTAGAAAGGGAAGAACTTATAATAACTGAATACATTAGGGAGTAAAATGTAACAATAAAGTATTGTAATTTAAGGCAAATTATTAGAATCCATTGTTGAGGACATCTGCAAACGTAAACCACAATTCATCGGAGTCAACATGGTTTTACAAAGGATAAATCATGATTGAAGTGTTTTCTTGAGTTATTTAAAGATGTGACAAACAAGGTGGATAGTAGGAATCCTGGAAATGGAATATATCTAGTCTTCATGAAGGATTCAGATACGTCGCTTCTCCAAAGAGTGAGTGGTAAGATCAGACAACATCAGTTTAGGAGTAATTTATTCGCTTGGATGGAGGATTGGTTAACCAACAAAATGCAGTCAGATGAATTAACTGTGTCATTTTGTATTGGAAAATGCAACTTGTTGGGTGCCATAGATTTCAGTTCTCATGCTTCAACCATTTGTGATCGACATTATTACTCGGTTGACGGGATAGAAAATGCTATAGCTACATTTTCAGATGACACTAACATTGGTGGGAAATTACTTCGGAATGATGATGCAAGAGATTTAAAAACTATGTGCATAGATTGGGTGAATGGGCAAACATTTGGCAATGAAAATTTAAGTGGATATATATGGGGTTATTCAAGTTGGTCAGCCTAATAAAAAGACAAATTATTTTATAAATGGAGAGAAACTTCAAAGTTCTTAAGTGCAGAGGGAGCTGGGTGCCTGCTTGCATATCACAGAAAACTTGCTTGCGGGAACTTGAAGTAATGAGGAATGCAAGCATAACTTCACTGTTTATTTGTAAAAGGATAGAGTAGAAAGGTAAGGAGTGTTGGTGTAGCTATGCAAGGCCTCAGTGAGGCTTCAACTGGAGTACAGTTTGAGTGTCCTGCAGAATGAGGTATTTCCATTGGAGGCAATTCAGAAGAGCTTCATTAGATTGATTCCATATTTGAAGTGTTTGTCTTATGAAGAGAAATTGAGCAGTTTAGGCCTATACTTTCGAGTTTATAAGAATAAAAGGAGAGCTCATTGAGGTCTGTAAAATGCTAAACGTAATTGAAAGTGTAGCTGTGGAGTGGATATTTTTTCATGTGGCGCAATCTACAATAAGAGACTACAGTTTGAGGATCGAGAGAGGGCAGGAAAGTGGCACAGAGGCCACGATGACATCAGCCATGATTATATTCAATGGCGGAGCAGGTTCGAAGGGTTGGATTCCTGAGTGGTGCTCCTTGTTCATATTCAATTTTACGACTGTGTTACACAGTAATGGGGGAGGATTATGTATCAAACAGGAAGTAGGCACTCCGGATAAATCAGTCTAAATCAGTTTGATAGAACGTCACCAGTGGAGTCACACAGTGACCAGTGCTGGGTCCTCAACTATTTACAATCTATATCAATGATCAGGAGGATGGAACAGATGTAGAAATACTGCGTTTGGTGATGTCGCTGTGATAAGCAAGAGATTAAATTATCAAGAGAGAGTGGAGGGTCTACAGATAGATACAGAGAGGTAAAGGCAATGGAGAATAATTTGACAGCTGCAATATAACATGATATAATCTGTCATTTCATTTACAGGAATAATGAAAGGCAGTATGTTACTAAAATAGAGAGGGATTACTGGGATTAATGATACTGTGTACAGGGGGGTTCACTCAGACCCGTTCAGACATGGGAGGTTTTGCTCTATCCCCGATCATCTGCTCCTTGACGCTCCAAGTGACCCCATTGCTCTCCGTACACATGGAATGTTTTGAAGTGTTTGGTTTGTGATAGGGGATGCTATTTTCAAACGTGTATCAAGGGGATGGCCTTTATCCAAGATACATTCATTCCTTTCTACATGGAGATCTGAAGACGATGGGAAGGGCTGCCTGCTTGTGAATGAAGAGGCTGTGGCTGCAGTGAGGACAGGGGTATTCACCAACATGATGTACTGTGATGGGCACGCTGCAAGATTAATACAGAGAGTGCTCCTTCAGTTCCTCTACCTCTCCCCATTGACACGGCTACTCCATGTACACCATCAGGAATCCCATTATATTGGATACACCAGGCAGTTCCCTGCTGAGGGTGAAACAATGTACTTACCTCATCCACTATATATATCCTCCATCACTGAATGGTTACATTGATGGCAACATACTGGGAGATGATGGATATGTCACCCAGTCCTGTTTGAAAAGTTCCAGAACATAGAAGCTGATTGAAATTGTGACCCTAACAGCCACTGACAGCACCGTCCTTCCCCTGGTGTGAAGCTGCAGGACGTGTTAAAGAAGCTGACACCGCTTTGTGACCAGCTCCTTGTTCAGTCAGGGTCCCCTCACACTCTGCTCTTGGGTTAAGTGGAGCTTGGGAAGCTGTTCCTGGAAATTCCGGGGTGGACACAGCAGATCCCTTTCCCCAAATACACTCACTGTGTGGTTTCAGAGCTTCCCCTCTCTGCAACCTCTGCTCCATTTGTTGTTCATGTTGCAGACCCAGATGTTGTAACTACAGTCCCCAGGCTCCATCCAAAGTTGGGTCACCAAATCCTAAGGTCTCCCTGAATATTTGAGGCAGCTCACAGCACAACCTCCAGCAAACCATCCCCAGCTGCTGCACTAACTTTTCAATAACAGGAGTCAGTTAGAAACCCCTCGTCTATAAGTGTTGTGTACCAGACCAGATTCCTGCAAAATATTTTAAGAAGGCCACTTAGACCCAAACCTTTCCTTATTTTGTATATAGATGTGAAGTGTGCTTTCCAGATATGTTGTGACTGGTCAAACCACTCGACGTTAACCAAAATATAATCTGTTAAAATGCTTTAGTTAAAATACAATCAAAGAAAAGAACATTTCTGGATAGCTTATATGTTGGAACACTTACACAAACAATGGATACTGTACCTTATTGGTATACACCACTTGGCACAAAGATATATTCAAATACATATCCTTACATGCAGTTTTCTAATCCAGGAGAAATCAACATCAACAGAAATCTCAGAGAGAAAGGCAGCGAGGGATCATGTATTGATACTTCAACCCTTCTGGGACCCGAACAGCTTCTGAATGCTGCAGCTAAAAACAAAACGAGGAAACCTGGTCTGGGAGAGCTGGCCACTGCCCTTCCATTGTTACCATCATTTTGATAAAACATAAAGGCTTTCTCAGTTATTTACTTAAACTGTTTTCAGATAGCAGTTCTGCACCTCTACCTTTAAAACCTCTCGTCAAAAAAAACCCAAGAGAAAATAACCTTTTTACAGTGATAGTGTCCTCACAGCTCCACCATTAATAAAATGATCCATCAATATACAAAGATGGATTAATTTAGACCTCCTCATCTTTCTCTATTAGTAGACTGGAACGAATATATATTACATCGACTCTGAGCATACAAATGTTCACAGCTAGTTTCGAATTCAGTCATTTTACTCCTGCTTCAGAATGCCTTTTGTCTTTCTTCGTCCAAGTCTCCACAATGTCAAAACTTACTTTTTCTCGCCCTGTCAACATTATAATTTCAAATTGAATTGCAGCAATAATAAGCTCAATAAAAACAGACTGGTATTTTTCTCCCTAAACTTCTCCACAAACTTTAAGGGGTCACGATCAGTGATAAAGATTTGTTTCAGGTATGTTATTGGCAATGTAAATGCTGAAATGTTGTAACACCAACACCAAGCTCAAGGCCTCCTTCCCCATTGTGGAATAAATCTGTTGATGTTTCCACTGGACACTCTGACCACACGTTGCATAATGGTGCACTTCTCATCTCTCCAATAGTCCTTCTGAATGACATAGCTCCTCATGTCTCAGCATTAAAGAATTACATACTTCTGTACCTCTTAATGCTGTAACCCCTTTACCTGCTACTCCTGGCCTATGCATGTAAACCTTACTCTCACAGGGATATGTTGTAAGAAGATCTCCCACATTCTTCTGAATCCTTCACAGAAACCAAACTTTGATTTCTGAACTCAATCATCATCATCAGCCATTTCAGTTTCTAATCTTGCCATTGTAACTCTCTGCTCTTCCACACGAGTTTTCCCGACTGCAGGAAGTGAATTGTTGAACGTCTCCAAAATTAGAGTCTCTCTCAGAGTGTCATAGGTTTGCTCTGTTTTTAATACCCTTCCCCACCTTTCAAAATTACTTTGTTTTATTCTTTCAAACACAACGTGCGTTTAACCAGGGATGCTATTTTAGATTCCTGAAACACTGTCGGCTTCTGGCACAAGCTCATATACACTTCAGATGGTTTTCTTCACCTTCTCCGATGGGGATGCAACTACCTATCAGCTTTGTTTGGATAAACTAAATCCACATGTTCTCTGGCCACTGCACTTGTTTAGCCACTTTCTGAAATGAAATTAAAAAGGCTCCCCCATCATTCTCATCAAATTTAGATAATGCCTGGATGTATTTAAACAGATTCTGATCCGGCCTTTGGCTGCTCTACCTCAGTATCCTCTAATGGAAATCCGTACAAAATGAAGAGGAATTTAGAATAACTTAACTATTGGATAACTTAACTGAATACTGGATACAGTACGTTCTACAAATGAACTATTCAATCTATTAACATCACCTAAACACTCCCCTTGGCAAAAAAGAACATTCAGACATGCATTCTTGCATACAATTCTCCAATCCAGGAGGAAAGACCATCAAGTGAGGCTTTAGAGACAGTAGCAGCTAGGGATAATTTACTAAAACTTCCAACCCCTTTGGGACTCCTAGCGCCCGGTGATTGTTACAGCTACAAGAAAAAACAAACTAGAAAGCCTGTGCGAGCTGGCCATTGTTACTACTATTTATTAAAAACCCTAAAAGCCCTGTAAGTTATTTACTTGAGCTGTTTTCAGTCGGCAGTTTAGCCTTTAAGACCGCTTACTAAAAAAAAAAATTAGAAACCTACGCTTTATTAAGAAAGTGACAGCATTGTCACACAATTTAGGTGCCTGGTCCTTTACTCAGTGGGCTTCCTCGTGTTACTTATCGCAAGGTCACCTGAGAGGGACAACCACAGGGATGTATCTCATAACTTCTGAAACACCCCTGTCCATGGACCATCACATGGGACATACCAGGAATTGAACAACAGCTTGACACACCATTTCAGTATTTCTGAGCTATACAATGCCAGCACTCGATACACTCGGGAGACAAAACCCATGGCCAGGGAAAGATACAGAGGGACAGAGAGATTCACATTAAAGACAGAAACAGACAGTTAATTAACTGAAAAGATGTTGTGGAAATATGGGGAAAAAGACAGGGCAGTGGGACTAAGTGGAGAAGTGAGATCTTCGAGAGTAAAATGACAAGAATGAGAACATTGAACAAAGGCATTGTCAGATCAGCTGGAATGGTTTGTTACATTAAATTCTCAATCTGCTTAACAGAACATCACAAAGAACATAAACTGGGACAAGATGACAGCCCAGCATGGAGAGCTGTGCAGACCATGCTAGTGTGTTGCTCAGTAAACTGCACTATCTGCCCAGCATGAGAGTATTGCAAACTTTACTATCATATGCTAACTATCCTCGCATCAGATTACTGCCTACAATGGGAAGGTTTGCTGTGTGTGTGTGTATGTGTGTGTGTGTGTGTGTGTGTGTGTGTGTGTGTGTGTGTGTGTGTGTGTGTGTGTGTGTGTGTGTGTGTGTGTGTGTGTGTACGCATGCGCATGCATGCGTGCTTGTGTGTGGGGTTGAATGCGAAACTCATTGTTTGAGAAGCAACGCACATGGAGGAAACTATTTTAAATAGAAACAACTGGCAGGCTTTTCACTAATCAACAGACAGAACGAGGGAAGTTTCATGGACAGACGATATAAAGTGTTTGAGAATGTTAAAATAAAGTCATTGCCAGACACAACAGCAATATACATCTGCGTGCACATGAATGACAGATGGATGGGAGTTTGGTTGTGAGTTCGAATCAGATTTGTTTCGGCAGGTCTGAAGCCGGAAGAGTCAGCAGCAGATTATTAACTTCATTAAGCCTGTACTTCATAGCTCAAGGTTCAATTAGCAGATGGAATAAACCAGTGAGATATATTCTGGAGTGGTGAGTATTTCAAGTTAGAAATGTTCAGAGCATGGTGTCAAGAATCAGCTCATAGTCAAAGAGATGTCCCACAGTTGTGACTTGTCTGCTTCAGCTGCATATATTGGCCAGGGATGGGATGGAAACAGTGGAAGGAAGTGGAGTTTGTAACCAGAGCAGTAGACGGTGACCTCCACGCTCTTAACAGCAAAGGCAATGATACAATGCATTGTGGTTCTCCCCTGAAACTGAATAGTTCAACATAGAGATCCGTGAGTAACACTGCCAGAGCAGAGAGCGAGACAGGAATTGAACACGTTCATTGATGTAATTAGTAGTGGTCTGTAGAGTAAATATCTGGATTGAGAGATTCAACAGGAACAATAATGGTGACAAGAAGTGTAGACTAAATGAAATAACAGTAATACAGTCATAACTGGTTATGGAAAACAAAATCTGGACAGTGACACTCACCAGGAACACCAACGATAACCAGGAAGGGAGAATAAAAGGATTGAATAATGAGAAGAGCGTAATAGATCCGCAATGATAATGACCACCTATAAAATGCAGAAAGACGCCAAACATAATCGGTTAAGCTCCTGTCTATTGTTGGAATATTCCAGGCTAATGTTCTCAGATTATGATCCATTGTTGGCACTGACTGTGGAGTTTGCACGTTCTCCCCGTGTCTGCCTGGGTTTCCTCCGGGTGCTCCGGTTTCCTCCCACAGTCCAAAGATGTGCAGGTCAGGTGAATTGGCCATGCTAAATTGCCCGTAGTGTTAGGTAAGGGGTAGATGTAGATGTAGGGGTATGGGTGGGTTACGTTTCGGCGGGGTGGTGTGGACCTGTTGAGCCGAAGGGCCTGTTTCCACACTGTAAGTAATCTAATCTAATCTTAACCTGTTCAAAACATCACTTTTCATTTCCTGGTTTTGATTGGAATGGATGAGGGTTGCTGAGGGATGGATCATAAATCTTTAAATCTTTTAAATCTTTTTATTAACCTGTATATGAGAGTATTAACAGGACACTGCAGGCGTCTATATATATTCCACTCTGTTTAACAAAGGATGCAGTTATAAAATAACAGATCGGCTACATAAAAAATGTCGGGTGGGCAAGTTTCTCGATAGCTGAACACAAAGTACGGTGCTTATTGAACAGTGTGTGGCCACTCCTGGTTTTAATGCCCTGTTGTCAAATCCTTTCATAACCTTGAGACAGAGCATTGAGACTGCTGCTCAGGAACAGGCCAAAGCAATTCTGTCCCTATGGGCCTCTTACAGAGGGATAGGAGAAGGCCATTCAGCCCATATTAGCCTGTTGCTACTTGAAAAGGTGGAATGCTGGAATATTGGCACATTTTGCCAAAAGAATCATTCAAAACAAAGAGATGTGTCGCTGCAGCTGTATGAAGTGTTACTGAGAGGGCACATGGAGTAAATAGTGTTGTTTGTGTTTCTGTAACTAATAGACCTCTATTAGATACAGTTTACCAGCTGCTCATAATCCAAGGGTTGTCGTCTCATTTAATGTCTCGGGTCTGTTACACAGGGACAGGAGGAGGCCATGAAGCCTCTTGAGTCTATTTCAGAGGGACAAGAGGAGGTCATTCAGCCTCTCCAGTCTATTACAGAGGGACAGGAGGAGCCTATTCAGCCTCTCGAGCCTGTTACAGAGGGCAGGAAATGTTTATTTAACATTCAAGTCTGTTACACATAAATATTAGTTTTAAACTAGTTGTGGAATAGGAAAGACCTGATGTAAACATTAAAGTTCTAACTTTGAACAAGGCCAATTTTGAAAGTGTTTGGCGAGCCCTGTGAAAGGCTGATTGGAATACCCTATTCACAGGGAAAGGGATGATTGGAAAATGCAAGGCCATCAAAACTTGGATCCAGAGAGTCCAGAGCCAACGTGTTCCCATTAGTGATGGGGCAAGGCTGGTGGGTGCAGGGAGTGCTGGATGGCTATATATATTGATGGTAAGGAAGGAGGCATATGTCAGGTAACCAGAGCTGAGATTAAGTGAATCCCGAGAGGTGTATAAGGGCAATAAGTGTATAGTCAATGGGGAAATTGGGCCAGAAAAATGTGGACATGAGATGGCTTTAGAAATAGGGTTAACGAGGCATTGAAGCAACTCTACACATCCTTAAATTGCAAAATATTAACTAGGGAGAGAATAGGGCACCTTAAAGATAAGTAAGGCTACGTATGTGTGGAACCATAGGAGATGGAAGGGATACTAAACAAGTATTTTTCCCAGTATTTAATGTAGAAGAGTTTACAAGAGTGAGAGAATGAAGAAATACATGGTGATATTTTTAGATTAGATTAGATTACTTTACAGTGTGGAAACAGGCCCTTTGGGCCAACAAGTCCACACCGCACCCGCCGAAGCACAACCCACCCATGCCCCTACATCGACCGCTTACCTAACACTACGGGCAATTTAGCATGGCCAATTCACCTGACCTGCACATCTTTGGAGTGTGGGAGGAAACCGGAACACCCGGAGGAAACGCACGCAGACACGGGGAGAACGTGTAAACTCCACACAGAGAGTCGCCTGAGGCGGGAATTGAACCAGGATCTCTGGCGCTGTGAGGCAGCAGTGCTAACCACTATGCCACCGTGCCGCTCACTATCTTGAAAAGTATCTATATTACAAGGAGATGTTTGACATTTTAAAACACACAAATGTGAGCAAATCCCTGGGACCTGATCAGTTGTATCCCAGAATATTGTGTGAAGCTAGGAAAGAAATTGGTCAGCCTTTTGCTGATATATTTGTAACATTGATTTCCACAGGTGAGGTGGCAAAAGACTGGAGGGTTGCTAACATAGTGTCATTATTTCAGAAATTAAGGAAAACCCAGGTAACTATAGATTGGTGAGCCTGACGTCAATGGTGACTAAATTGTTGGAGGGGATTTTGAGGGAAACGATGTATATGCATTTGGAAAGACAAGGACTGAAGAGGGCTTTGTACATTGGAGATCACGTCTCACTGACTGGGTGGAAACTTTTGAGGAAGTGAAGATAATGATTGATGAAGGCAAGACAGTGGATGTTGTCTTCATGGAATTCAGTAAGAAAACCAAAATATTCTACATGGTAGACTGGTTAGCAAGGTTAGGCTGCCTGGGATCCAGGGAGAACTCGCCATTTAGGTCCAAAGTTTTCTTGAATATTGGAGACAGGATGTGACAGTTGGCATTTATTCATTAAACTTGGAGACCTGTGACCAGTGGCGATGCTCGCAAAGATCAATAGTGGGTCCACTGCCTTTTGTTACTTATACAAATCATTTGCACTTGAGTATATGAAGTATTGTCAGTAAGTTTGTAGATAATACCAAATTTGGTGGTGTAGTCGACAGTGAAGAATGATCTCTCAGAATATAATGGGAACTTAATTAGGTGAGCTGAGGAGTGGCAGATGGAGTTTATTTTGGATAAATGTGAGGTGTTGCATTTTGGCAAGAAAAATCAGGGCCAGACATATAGGTAGGATCCTGTGGAAAGTTGCCAATCACGGAGAACTCCATAGAAATCATAGAATCCCTACAGTTAGGAAACAGGATTTTCGGCCCATTGAGGCCACACCGTCCCTCTAAACAGTATCCCACTGGACAAACCCCGACCCTATCCCTCTCAGCCTGCATTTCCCATGGCTCATGCACCTTGCCCTCACATCCAAGGGTACTATGCACAATTTAGGATGGACAACCTATCCTTATCTGTATATCGTTATACTGTCAGAGGGAAACATAGCGTCCGGAGGAAACTCACACAGCCACGGGCAGAATGTGCAAACTCCACACAGCCGGTCATTCAAGGATGGAATTAAACCCAGGTCGCTGCCCTGTGAGGCACCTTGTGGTGCAGGTTCGCCGTTCCTTGAAAGTGCCGTCACAGGTAGACAGTGTAGTGAAGAAGGCACTCGGTGATCTTCCCTTTATTGGTGCGTGCTTTGAGTCTATGCGTTTGCATGACATGTTGCATCTGTACAGGACATTGAAATGGCCACCTTTTTAATATTGTTTTTAATTCTGGTCACCCTGCTGTCGGAAAGATGTTGTCAAACTTGAAAGGGTGCAGAAGAGATTTAAAAGAATGTTGCAGGTGTTGGAGGGTTGGCGTTACAGGGAGAGTTTGAATAGGCTGGGACTATTTTCAAGTGTTGAGGCTGAGGGTGGACCTTAAAGAAATTTATAAAGTCAGGAGGGGCATAGAAAGAGTAAACAGTCAATGTATTTTCCCAGGATAGACAATTCCAAATTTAGAATATAAAGGCTGAAGGTGAGAGGAGGAAGATTTAAAAAGCGACGTGAGGGAAAACATTTTCACTCAGAGTCTGCTGTGTGTATGGATTGAACAGCCAAAAGATGTGGTGGAGGCAGGCACAGTTACACCTTCTAAAAGGCATTTGGATGGATACATGCATGGGAAGTGTTTAGAGAGAGAGATGGGCCAAGTGCTGGCAAGGGAGACGAGATTAATTTAGGATATTTGGTTGGTATAGATGACTAGTCCAAAGGATCTTTTTCCATGCTATACATCTCTGAGAGTCTATTGACACTTGAGAGTTTAACACGGGAACAGGAGGAGGCTATTCAGCTTCTGAATTCTGTCAGTCTGCTGGTTTGCTCAATTACTGACAGTAAAATACAAAAATAAATCATTCAGATTTTGATAGTGTTTTACAGAAACAGGAGAAAGGCTTTTAGTCAAGAAAAGCTGTAAGGAATGTGAAGAGGCCATTCAGTCCCTCACCTCCATTCCACAGGAGCAGCGGGTGAACACAGAGCTATTGGAGCAGGAGGAGGACATCTACTATCACAAACCTTGGATCAGGAGGGAGTCACTCAACTGCTCGTAACTGGGACACAGGAACAGGAGGGAGTCACTCAGCTGCTCGAGACTGGGACACAAGATCAGGAGACAGTCACTCAACTGCTCGTGACTGGGACACAGGAACAGGAGGGAGTCATTCAACTGCTCGAGATTAGGACACAGGAACAGGAGGCAGTCACTCAACTGCTCGAGACTGGGACATAAGATCTGGAGGGAGTCATTCAACCGCTGGAGTCTGGAACACAGGAACAGGAGGCAGTCATTCCACTGCTCAAAACTGGGACACAGGGAAATCTGGAGGCTAGTGAGGCCTGAAGATCCTGTTACATAGGAACAGGAGGAGGGGACTCACTCCCCACCAGTATGGGACACTGGGAGAGAAGGGGAGTTTGCTTGGAACAAACGCAAATATATGAGAAAGTTGCATTCGTGGTCCACACAATCCTGCACCAACATTCACTAAGACCACGGCTGATCTGATTGTGATTCCCTCATTCCATTTCAGGGAGACTGTCCTCTCTGCAGCCTCTGCTCCATTTGTTGGTCATGTTGCAGACCCAGATGCTGCAACAACAGTCACCATGACTCATCCAGAGGGTCGGGTCAAACCGGATGAGACTGGATTTGAAGGGTCCAATAACAAGAATGAAAGCATAAAATAAAGGTATAGCCAAATGTTTAGTTCTCTCACATTCGCGATCCAACTTATATAACCAGCCCGTCCATTATACTTTCAGGATGGAGCACTGTGTAGATATGGCTATCGTACTGCAGAATACAACCCAGCAATGTCCAGAATGGAACCCTGTGCAGCCCACACCAATGCTGGATCTATATCATGGGCTAAATGTCCAGCGTGGGGAGCTGTGCAGACGGCACTGGTTCATTCATATATAAACCCAGGCTGTTGCATTGTTCGGTAACACTGTATTAGATCACTGCCCAGTGTGGGGAAACTTGCAACCAATGTTGGAAGTGACAGGATATGCAGCTCCCATCCATTTACAGCTCCATATCTGCACTGTACCTTGACAAGGCGTACCATGGATGTGAAAATCACTGCGATGTAGAGATATCAATGGAAACAGTTTAAATACCAATAGTTCTGATTAAGGCGAGTATCACACCAGTATTTAAAGTTGAAACACCTGAGCTAATATCCAATGAGTGTTTCGTGAATGGTGCAAAGTAGTTAGAGAGGGATGGTAATGTTATAGTGGTTGCACTATAATTAACAATGTGAATTAGAGGAACAAATATGCAGGGGGACTGAGGAGACTTGCAGGAACAGTAGGGTTGTTATAACGGGTGATTTGAACTTTCATAACATAGTCTGGGGCTTCCAGATGGTTGAGCAATTAGATGGAACGTAATTTGTTCAGTGTGTTCAGCGAGGTTTCCACAATCAATATATAGAGTATCGTACTCGGGAAGGGACAAACTCGACCTACTGTTGGGAAATAGGGCAGGATAGGCGAAGGAGATAAAGTGGGGGAGAATTTTGGTAAAAGTGATTAGAGTTGTATTAATTTTAAAATAGTTATGGGAGGGACAAAATTGGTCCACAGATTCAAGTTCTAAATTGGGGCAAGGCGTACGTGGTTGGAGTTAGACAGGGGATGATTGGAGTTGTTTGATTCCAGGTAAAAGGATCTCGTGCAAGTGGGAGGGCTTTAAAAGTGAGATAGCTCGAGTTCAAGGTTTCCATTTTACTGTGAGGGTGAAGGTTATGTGAGACTGGGAGAGACAACTCTGGATGTCAAGAGATATTGAGGCTTTGACCAGAAAAAGGAGGCGTGGCTCATGTTCAGGCAGCTCATATCAAGGGAATCCCTGGAGGTATATACAAGGGATAGAGGAGTTTACTGAAGAAGGACATCAGCAAGGCCATAAGGGGGTATGAGTTAGTCTTGGCTGAGAAGATTAGAATGAGTCCAAATTCAGTATAGTAAAGATAAAGAGCAACTAGAGAGAGAATAGGATGCTTTAAAATCCAAAACCGGCATGCATGCGTAAAAGCTCAAGAGATGGTTGAAGTCCTCAATTTCCCCTCTGTGTTTATCATGAAGAAAGACATGAAGACCTGTGACCTCTGGGAGGTTAGTTGTCATATCTTGGTACTGCTCATATCACAGTAGAGTTGCTGTTGGACATATTAGAACGCACAAAGTCAGACAAATCTCTTTGTTCTGACCAGATAAATCTGAGAGCACTGTAAGAGGCGAGAGAAAAAGCTTAGGGAGCAAGATCCCGGAAGACTGGGCGGTAGCAAATGTTGTGCCCTTAATCAAGAAGGGCTGCAAAAAAAAAAAGCTTAGGAAATATAGACCAGTAAGCTTCACACCTGTTTTCCGTAAACCACTTGAGAAGGTTCTGAGAGATAAGATGTGCATGCATTTGGAAAGACAGAGTTTGACTTGGAGCAGTCAGCATGACTTTGTGCGTGGCAGATCATGCCTTACAAATTTTGTTAGAGATTTTTGAGAAGGTGACCAGGAAGGTTGATGAGATCAGGGTTGTAGACACATTCTATATGGATTTCAGTAAGGCCTTTGATTAGGTTCCACATAGTAGGCGGCTGAAGAAGGTTAGATCGCATGGAATCCAAGGTGAACTGGCAAATTAGACTGAGCTGCCAGTGGAAGTGGTTGAAGTGGGTACACTAGCAATATTGAAAAGGTATTTGTACAAATACAGAGATAGGAAAGGATTAGATGCATACAGAGCAAAGGCAGAGAAATGGCAGATTGGTAGATGAGGGGCAATTACACCATGGTGTGTTGACGGAGCACGGTGGGCGTATTGGATGGGTGAGTACAGAGGGGGCTTCCATCCCAGAGGGTGCCACACGACCAGACCCACCGAGCATGGTCTGTGCTCACTACCAAATTCAGTGCAGTATTTGAGGTCTGAAGAAATGCCCAGCAATACAGGACAAGCATCAATAACCTTCTCCGCTCTGTTAGGATAAGGGTCACCGTATTCTGTCTGCTCCCTCACAATCACGGTATATCTGTGATTGCAACTACTCTCGAACAAGGCTCATGGTCCCCCACTCTCACTACTGCATGCAACACCTTCTCTCTCTCTCTCTCTTTCTCTCTCTCTCTCTCCGTCCTTTGCAATACCTCCCACACAGTCATAGAATATTCTGGTGAATGCCGATTATAGAATGTTCCAGATATTGTTCCAAATATTTCCCAGTTTCAGGAAAATGTTAGTGTCCCAGTGTGCAACACATAAGAGTCACTTGACTCACCTTAATGATATTAAACCAAAAACAACTTCTAAACACGTCTTGTTACAAATGCAAATTCGAGCTGAGAACATTTTTACCCTCAGGCGTTATCTTGACCGTTATCTGAACTGTACCACTTTCCTTATCATGAATATTTCTCTTACACTTTATCTGTGACTGTTTCTGTCTGTAACAGTTACACAGTCTCCCACTCAGTTGGCTGGACGGCCGGTTTGTGATGTAGAGGGAGGGCCACAGTGCAGGTTCAGTTCCTCACACTGACAGAGATTACCATGAAGGGGACATTCTCTCAGCCTCACCCCATCATCCGAGATGTGGTGATCCTCAGGATAAACCACCATGAATGGTCTCTCTAATGAGAGTTTTTGGGACTGTATTCTATCAATGTTAGCATTTTAATTTAAAAAGAATTAAAAAGAGATTTTTACTATTATAATAAACCAATAACAACACAACTCAAATATCTGAAAAAAAATACATCAAATAGAATGTATATACAAAACAAGTTAAAACGCGACACAGACAGAAGAAAAAACAAAACTAAACAATAAATAAAGAATAAATATTACAGCTCAGCATAACAAAAGGACAGCTCTCGTTCATCAAGAGCATTAACTGATACACATTCTTATGTTCATAGTTCTTCCTCTCTGGGGGTGGGGGAGTTCAGACATCCAACACAACAGAATATTTTTCCTAGCACAGAAAGTACAGATTGTAAGGATATAATTTTTTTCCCATATTCATCTGTGGAAAGTAACTTGGGCAGGCCCAGGAAAACAGAAACCAAGTCCATCTCCAATTCAGTCCCCTGGACCCACTCTATCACATCTGACACAGTGCTCCAATATAGATGAAGTCTGCAGCAGAACCACAAACAATGAGTAAGAGTGCCTGTAGTCATTCTGCATTTAGGACATGCGGAAGATAATCCCACTTTGAATTTTGAGGGACAATTTGCGGTCAGATAGACCCTACGAAGAATTTTCAACTGCATCGAATGGGTCCTATTACAGATCAAAATCCTTTGAGCATTTTCACAAATATCCTCCCATGTCTCCGAAGTGTTCTGAACCCCCAACTCTCTAGCAGACATCACAAAGCTGCAGAGTCTCGTCTGAGGGGACACTCTCCAACTAATGATAAAGGGTACTGACAGAAAGTGTATTCTAAGCAAGAAGCGCCCTCTTCCCTTTATCAGATCTGGAAGAGTGTGGCAAAAGTGTGGGTTTTTTAAAATCAAATCTCTGATTGCGAAAAAATACAGAAGAGGTCTCTACTAGATAGTCCATACGTACGAGTTATTTGATCAAATGACATCATTGTTTCTCCATCAAATAACACGTGCTGGCTCAGTGGTGAGCATTGCTGCCTCACAGCACCAGGGTCTCGGCTTTGGTTCTGGCCTTGGGTGACTGGCTGTGTGGAGTTAACATATTCTCGCCGTGTCTGTGTGGGTTTCCTCCCACAGTACAAGATGTGCAGGTTAAATGAATTGGTCATTGATAAATCACCCATAGTGTTCAGGGATGTGTAGGTTTGGGCATTAGTCCGGGTAAATATGGGATGGTAGGGGAATGGGTCTGGGTGGGTTACTCTTCAGAGGGTCGAAGTGGACTTGCTGGGCCCAAGGCTTGTATCCACACTGTAGGGATTCTACTAATTCTAAATCACTCAAGCAAGGTACGCCCCTGGTTGCCTACAGTTTAATACTGGATTAGTGGTGCCGGAAGAGCACAGCAGAGCAGGCAGCAACCAACCAGCAGCGAAATTGACGTTTCGGGCAAAAACGTCGATTTCGCTGCAAAAACGTCGTTATTCCCGAAACGTCGATTTCGCTGCTCGTTGGATGCTGCCTGAACTACTGTGCTCTTCCGGCACCACGAATCCAGCATTTGCTTTCCAGCATCTGCAGTCATTGTTTTTGCCGACAATTTAAACCTGGAATCCATTATCCCCGGATGACAACGCGGTATACCAATTACAGGGGTAAGAAACATGATTTTGGCTGTATTGCCATCGATCTGACGCATTGTCATTCATGCTTTAAGAATATTGATAATTATTGGGTTATGACAATACTTCGTAAATGTTGTCAATTTATCTAAGAAAAACAGACTAATAACGGTTCACTTTATCTGATAGGGTTCAATATCTCACAGTATTGACACCGAGTCCTCAGCAGCCCAGGCACGAACATAGAATAAAAAAGAGTTTAATTGATAGCTTTTATCTGGGCGATCTAATGCCAACAATCTGGGGGTAGTTGCAATTTCGTTAGCTTGATAAAGAGTCGCTTATGCCGCCAAATAAAAGAGCTAAACCAGCCATTATGTCTCCTCAATTTCAACCAATGCCCTATAGGTTTGGACGCCCAATCTGGGGAAAAACCTGACTACTCACCCTATTCATAACCATTTTTCCCCAGATTGGGCGTCCAAACCTCGAGGGCATTGGTTGAAATTGAGAGGGGAAAGCTTTTGACGAGCCAACGTGCACCATTTAACGCTGAGGGTGGTGTGCATGTGGAATGAGCTGCCAGAGGAAGTGGTGGAGGCTGGTACAAATACAGCATGTAAAAGGTATTTGGATGCTGACAGACCTGCCGAGCTTTTCCAGCAATTTCTGTATTTGTTGCAAAATGCATTCATTATAACAAAATATTTTGAATACATTAAACATTTTATTTTTTAATGATGCAGCGATATATAAACATATAATCAAATCGACCGAGACCATTTTCTGCTAAGAGTATGGCTCTGTGTATGACAGCACCAATGATGCACCGACATGGAGCAGGGAATGTGATGGAGACATAGTTTGGACAATGTACAAGGAGACATCACATGTTTGGGAGGGGATGACATTACTGTGTGATTCAGCTCAGAGAGAGAGAAAATGTAATCTGCCTGAGAAGGAACGGCCGATTACACTCTCTTTCCTTCATTGTTCCTCAGGACAGCAATGTGTGCGAGCTAAAACAAAAAAATCTACAGTCATCGTTACCATTCTTATTTTTATAGAATCCCTACAGCGTACAAACAGGCCCTTCAGCACAAAGCGTCCATACCAACCATCCCAGGCTCGCTCCCTTACATTTACCCCGACCGATGCTCCTAACCTAGAAACCCCTGAACACTTCAGACAAATTATCATGGCCAATCCGCCTAACCACACAGCTTTGGATTGTGGAAGGAAACTGGAGCAACCATTAGAAGGGGAGAATGTGCAACCTCGACACAAATAGTCACCCGAGTCTGGAATTGAATGCAAGGCCCTGGTGCTGTGAGGCAGTGGTGCTAACCACTGAGCCACTGTGATACCCTTGGGCGATCCCAGGCCAGAATTCATTGGAATCTCTTCACTGCCTAATGCAAAGGGAATTCAGCCAAATCCAACTGTTCCAGGATGAAGTCCCATTGCGAGCAGCTGGTGTGATTAGAATGCCTTCAGAAGCAGAATAATATTTTTGAACAATCTCTCAATTTTTCCTTTTGTCATGAGTTACAATAATATATGGACAAAGCGCATTCAACTTGAAATTGCAGAGATTTTGTTTATCTGCATATGTGTGTGTGTGTGTATGTGTGTGTGTGTGTCTGTCAGTGTTTTTAGAAAGGATAATATCGATTCTTTATTTGCAATATCCAAACAGTTTGCCATGCATCTTTCCATCGTAGTTTGAGTAACATTGCTCTGGATCATAAAGGTGTTATTTGAGCAGATTTTAAAAACTTGTTGCTAAAACTGACATTGACCCAGTCTGAGACCGATATCATCGGCCATATCACCAACCTGGTTACATTTGACATGTGTTGTGAGCAGTGGAGCATTGGGAATGGGAAAGGAAGCAGTGACCTCAAAAGTCGGGGAACTATAGACTGGTGAGCCTGATGTCAGTGGTGGGTAAGTTGTTGGAGGGGATTCTGAGGGATAGGTTTTACATACATGTTTATGCCGAAACTTCGATTCTCCTGCTCCTTGCATGCTACCTGACCTGCTGTGTTTTTCCAGCAACACATTTTTCAGCTCATACATTTTGGAAAGCAAGTGCTGATCGGGGTTGTCAACGTGGCTTTCTGCATGGGAAATCATGTCTCATTAATTTGATTGAGTTTTATGAAGAGGTGACAAAGAAGATTGATGAAGGCAGTTTTGTAGACATTGTCTATATGGACCTCAGTAAAGTGTTCACAACATTCCGATTGCTATGCAGATGAGTAAGGTTCGGTCACACGAGATACAGAGGAAGCTAGTCACAATTGGCTTGAAGGAAGAGGGATATTTTTCAGACTGGAGGCTTGTGAGCAGCAGTGTGCTGTAAGAATCGGTACTGGCTTCACTGCATTTCATCATTTATGTAAAGGATTTAGATGTGAATATTGGGGCCATAGTTATTAAGGTTACAGATTACATCAGAAAGGTGGTGTAGTAGATTATCTCAGAGTAAAATGAGAACACAATTAGATGGTACAAAGGGACAAGGAGTAACAGATCTCGTTAAATTTAGATAAATACGAAGTTTTGCATTTTGGGAAGGCAAATCAGGGCAGAATTATGCACTTAATTGTAAGGTCCTAGGGGGTGTTGTGGATCAAGGGGACATAGGGCTGCAGGTACATAGTTCCTTGAGAGTGGAGTTGCAGGTCGACAGTGTGGTGCTGAACACATTTGGCACATTTGCCTGAATCAGTCAGAGCATTGAGTATAGGAGTTGTGGTGGCATGTTGCCTCTGAACAGGAAGTTGGTGAGGCCACTTTAAGAAAACTGCGTACAACTCACTTGCAGAACTGGAGGTTTGAGCTTCAGGGAAAGGTTGATTAGGTTGAGGTGTTTCCCCCTGGAGTGTCAGAGGCTGAAGGGTGACATTATAGAAGTTTATAGAATCATCAGAGGCATGGATATTCTGAACAGCCATGTTCTGCTCCCCAAGATAGGGGAGTCCAGAACAAGAGGGCATAGTTTGAAAATGAGAGGGCGAATAATTTAGAATGGACCTCAAGGTAAATGTTTCACACAGAGAGTGGTGTGTGTACAGAAAGTGCTGTCAGAGGAAGTGGTGAAGGTCGCTACAATCGCACATTTAAAATGTATCTGAAAGAGGAGGGATATTGGCCAAATGCCGGCAAATGGGACAAGGTCAGATTTGATATCTGATCGGAGTGAACATATTGGACTAACGGGTCTGTTTCCATTCTGCATGACTGTCAGATTCGATAAGAGAGATGGAGAAATATTCTGAAAGGATCTTTCAAGTGTGAATTCTCTTCACTGGAAGTTTATCGTGCCTCTATGTTCACATGGATTGAAAGCTGTTTAGTTAAATATTTGACAGGGAAGTGAGTCACGGGTAATAGTATACAGACAGGAAAGTGGGGCTGAGTCCATTATCATAGTGCCTGGTGGAGAAGGCTCAAAGTATCTCATGCCCCACTCCTGCTCCTCAGTCCCATGTTTCTGTGTTCCATCCAGCCCCGCATACCTGCTAGATAGGAGAGGTTGGAGGCCACTTACTCCTATAACCTGTTGCACAGAAACAGAGGAGACCATTCAGCCTCTCAAGACTATCACACACACTTTGAAGTGATTTGGGAAATGCAATTGGAAAATCCAGGCACGGGTATGAAAGAGGCCCCTCATCTCTCTTCACAGAGCTTCCCTTCTCTGCAACTTGTGCTTCATTTGTTGGTCATGTTTAGACCCAGATTCACTGTGAATACAGCCCATATACCTCACCCAGAGATGGCTCACAGAATCCTCTGGTCTCCCTGCATGCAACATTCCATAACAGACATTCATGAAAATAACACCCACTAACTTTCCAAGAACAGAATGTGAGAACATCAGAAACAGGAACAGGTCGTTCACTCCCCAAGCCTGCCTTGCCCTTCACTAAGATCATGATTGATCTGCTCACTATCTAAAATTCTCCTTTCATACCCAATTCATCATTGCCCTCAACTCTCTGACAGATCAATATCCAACTACCTCCTCTTCAAATACTTTCAGTCATTTTACTCCCCACCACACGAGAAGGGAAATCCTGACATTCGCTACCACCTGTTTGAAGAAAACACTCGCTGCTTCTATACCATGGCCTATTGATATGAACAAAAGAGGTTGACTCAAGGGTTCAGGTACAAATGACTGGCCCCGATATCAAGGCAGTGGTTGACTTCTGTTTCCATCAAGGAGCTTAACAAAACTGGACTTAATGGGAATCAGAGTAAACTCTCCAGTGTTTGGAGTCAAACATGGCACAAAGGAAGGTGTTCATCATCTCCGTCCTGGGTCACCTCTGTGTGAGATCCTCAGGGTAGCTTCCTCTTGACAAACAGCTTCAGCTGCTTCATCAATGTCTCCCGCCCCCACCACCACCCCTAACCCCACCCTCACCCTCCCCACCATAAGATCAGAAGTGGGGATGGTCACTGAAGATTCCACAATGTTCAGAACATTTTGTACCCCTGTCAGCTCCTGAACTCGTCTGTGTCCACGTGCAGCAAGACCCAGACTCCATTGAGACTTGTACTGTTAAATGGTCCATAACATTCATGTAACAGCACTGCCTGACACTGCACATTGCCACAGTAAAACAAGAGTTCATTCGGCACCTCACGCTGGTTTCACAGGAATATGAGGAAGCCATTCAGCCCATTGACACTATTGGAGAAGAACAGGGACAGCCCATTCAGTGCCTCCAGCCTATTACTCAGGAAGAGAAGGAGTCTAGTGTGATGGGCCACACCAGAGCGCCTGGAAAATATTTGAAGGCGGTAACCTAGACTCTATTTTTTTAAATTTTGAAGTGACTGTTCCAGATGCAACGGACTGGTCAAACTACTTGGTGTGAAGGTAAACACTATTTATTGAAACACGAAAGATAAAATGAAATCAAAGAAAGAGGAATTTAGAATAACGTAATTCTATTAGACTAGTTAACAGAATAACAAATCTAGGAACTATTACTAATGAACTGTTCCAATATAGGAAAATCCCATAAACACAGCCCCTGGCAGAAAGGAAAATTCAGACACAGATTGTCACAAACATTTCTCTAATCCAGGAATTAAAAACAGCACCAAGAGAAAATTCAGAGAGTAGCAGACAGGAGATAGTCACTGAAGCTTCCAACTCTGTGGAGACCTCAACACTTTCTGATGCTACTTGGAAACCAAAACCCAGAGATCGTAACCTGTAAGAGCTGGCCACACCCATTTAGGCTACATTAAAATTAACCCAAGGCCTCCCTTGCTGTTTACTCAGTGTCCTTAAATAACCAGTTTGGTAACGATCATTCAATCTTTCTCTGAAAATGAACCAGGACAAAATAACCTCTCAAAGCCTGCAGCATCATCACACTTGTCAGTACATCGAGCTGTCAAACAGGAACCGGGGTAACCCAATCAGGCCCTTGGTCCTGTCCAATCGGAAGAGGAAGAAGCCATTAAGACCCTTGAGTCTCTTACACAGGAGCAGGAGGAGGCCATTCAGCCCCTGGAGTCTCTTACATGGGAACAGGAGGAGGCCATTCGGCCCCTAAAGCCACTTCCACAGCAACACGATGAGGCCATTCAGCTCCTTCAGTCTTACACAGGAACAGAAGGAGGCCATTCAGCCCCTAAAGTCCCTTATACAGGAACAGGAGGAGGCCATTCAGCCCCTTGAGTAATTTACACAGGAACAGTACGAGGCCATTCCTCCCTCAACGCACTTGCAAAGGGACAGATGAGGTAATTGATGCTGATTCCTGGAATGGCTTCTGCCCAAAATGTGCATTCTCCTGCGGCTCGGAGCTGCCTGACCATCTGTGCTTTTCCAGCAATCTACTCTCTACTACAATCTCCAGCATTGGCAGTCCTCATTGTCTCCAGATTGATGCGCTAACATGATGAACAAGTGGAGCAGAGGCTACACAGACAGACTGCTCCACATTGTTCCTCCTGGCTCCGTTGCTCATGATACACACGTGGGACTTTAACATGGTTTTCTAGTGGTGAGGAGGGAATCCATATGTCTTGTGTGAAGTCTCAAGAAGGCACCTTCCATCTCCGAAAATCCAGCCTGATGTTCTCTATGTAGGGTGGAAGCTGGTGGGAATGGCTACCTGTTTCAGACGGAAGGTATTGTGGCTGCTGTTGGGGATTGTGAACAACATGGCGTTCAGTACGGGTTCACATGCCACCTGTACAATAACATGGGGAGAGTTAATTTAGGCATATAAACAATTCAGAAAGCCATGTTAGACTGTCTACGTTCAAATAACGGTGATCTTGCTCGTGTTGATCTTGTCTAGTGCACGTCCTGTTCAGTGTAACCTGTGTGCCTTACTCTGTCCAAGTCTATTTCCACCCTATGATCTGTCTGGCCATGCTTACTATGATCTGCCTCCACTGCTCATAAATAAAGTGTTTCCCTGTACTGAGGTACACGTGACAATAAATCAAACCAATCAACCCTGGGTAAAGTATGGAATTTCTCACCCTATCAATGTGTCTTTTGGAAATACACTTGCTACACCTCATGTTTCAGCACCACAATTTCTTCGTATTTCCCAGCTCTGCAGATTAAACTCTCAGGTTCTTCATTCTACCCTCATGATACAACCATCTGTATCTGTGGGAAGGATATCATTCCTTACAAAGGAGATCAAATCTGTAGAGAGTGTCCCAAAAGCTCTCTCAGCAAGTCTTTACAACAGCAGGATGATGGCTTTACTTATGTACTCGAATCATCTTACAATGAAGGACAGCATACCATTGACTGCACCCATTACTTACACAGGGTTTGATTCAGAGCAGTCAGCATAGTCTTGTGAGTGGGAGATCATGCTTCCCAAATTTGTTAGAGTTTATTGATGAAGTGACCAAGAAGGTTTACGAGGACAGAGCTGTAAATTTCGTCTCTATGGATTTCAGTAAGGCCTTTGATAAGGTTCCACATGGCAGGCTGCTCTGGAAGGTTCCATCACGTGGAATGCTGGGGGAACTGGCCAATCGGATGGGCAGTTGGGTTGATGGTCGGAAGCAGAGGGTTTAGTGGAAGGATGCTTGTCAGACCGGAGGCTGGGTCCATTGCTGTTTGTTATCTATGATTTGGTTGAGAATGTACAAGGTATGATTAGTAAGTTTGCAGATGACACTAAAATAAGTGGTAGCGTGATCAGTGAGAAAGTTTATCAGAAATTGCAGCAGGAACTTAATCAGGTGGGGAAGTGGGCCGAGAAATGGCAAATGGAATTTAATATAGATGTGTGAGGTCTTGCATATTGGAAACTCAAGTCAAGGTAGGAGTGACACTGTGAATGGGAGGGTCTTAAGGGGTGCAGTGGGTAGAGAGACCTTGGTTTTCACAAGCACGGTTCTCTAAGAGTAGAGTCACAGTTAGACAGGGCAGTGAAGAAGGCTTTTGGCACATTGGCCTTCATCAGGCAGGACATTGAGTACATTGAGTACAGAAGTTGGGAATTTATGTTGCAGTCACACAGGGTGGGGAGAAAGTAGCATCGAGTACAATAGGTGAATGGGGAGGGGATGAAGGTGATCGGTTGGGGGGAAGGTGGATTGGATAGGTGGGAAAGAAGATAGGTAGGTGGGACAAGTCGTGGGGACAGTGCTGACTGGAAGTTTTGAAGTGGAGTGAGGTGGGGGAAGGGGAAATGAGGAAACTGTTGAAGTCCACATTGTTGCCCTGGGGTTGAAGTGTTCCTAGGTGGAAGATGAGGCATTTTTCCTGCAGGCATCTTGTGGTGAGGGAGCGGCGTTAAAGAAGGGCCAGGACCTCCATGTCCTCGGCAGAGTGGGAGGGGGTGTTGAAATGTTGGGCCACAGGGCGGTGTGGTTGTTTGGTGCGGGTGTACCAGAGATGTTCCCTAAAGTGCTCTGCAAGGAGACGTCCAGACTCCGCAATGTAGAGGAGACCACATCGGGAGCAACGGATACAAAACATGATATTGGTGGATGTGCAGGTAAAACTTTGATGGATGTGGAAGGCTAATTTAGGGCCTTGGATGGAGGTGAGGGAGCAGGTGTGGGCGCAGGTTTTGCAATTCCTGCGGTGGCAGGGCAAGGTGCCAGGATGGGAGGGTGGGTTGTAGGGGGGCGTGGACCTGACCAGGTAGTCATGGAGGGAACGGTCTTTGCAGAAGGTAGAAAGGGGTGGGAGGGAAATATATCCCTGGTGGTGGGGTCTGTTTGGAGGTGGCAGAAATGTTGGCGGATGATTTGGTTTATTCGAAGGTTGGTAGGGTGGAAGGTGAGCACTAAGGGGCGTTCTGTCCTTGTTACGGTTGGAGGGGTGGGGTCTGAGGGCAGAGGTGCGGGATGTGGATGGTATACATTGGATGGATTTTTAACCACGTGGGAAGGAAAATTGCGGTCTCTAAAGAAGGAGGCCATCTGGTGTGTTTTGTGGTGGAACTGATCCTCCCGGGAGCAGATACGGCGGAGGCGGAGTAATTGGGAATACGGGATGGCATTTTTGCAAGAGGTAGGGTGGGAAGATGTTTAATCCAGTTAGCTGTGGGAGTCGGTAGGGTTGTAAAAAATGTCGGTGTCAAGTCGGTCGTCATTAATGGAGATGGAGAGGTCCACGAAGGGGAGGGAGGCGTCAGAGATGGTCCAGGTAAAGTTAAGGACAGGGTGGAATGTGTTGGTGAAGTTGATGAATTGCTCAACCTCCTCGAGGGAGCACAAGGTGGCGCCAATGCAGTCATCAATGTAGCGGAGGAAGAGGTGCATATATATATATTACATTGACTCTGAGCATACAACTGTTCACAACTCGATTCGATTTCAGTCATTTTGCTCATGCCAGAGAATGTCTTTGTCTTCCTTCATCGAATTCTCCACAACTTATCAAAACCCTTAGGTTTTCTCGCCCTGTCACCTGTATAATTTCAAATTGAATGGCAGTAGTAATAAGCTCAATCGAAACAGACTGATATTCTTCTCCCTAAACTTCTCCACAAACTTTAAGGGCTCACGATCAGTGAAAAGGATTTGTCTCATCTATGTTATGGGCAATTGAAATGCTGAATTATTGTAACGCCAACACCAAGGTCAAGGCCTCCTTCCCCATTGTGGAATAAATCTGTTGATGTTTCCACTGGACACTCCAACCACATTTTACATAATGGAGCACTTCTCACCTCTCCAATAGTCCCTCTGAATGACATATCTCAGCATAAAAGAGTTACATTCTTCTGTACCTCTTAATGCTAGATTAGATTAGATTACTTACAGTGTGGAAACAGGCCCTTCGGCCCAACACGTCAACACCGCCCCGCCGAAGCGCAACCCACCCATACCCCTACATTTACCCCTTACCTAACACTACGGGCAATTTTGCATTGCCAATTCACGTGACCTGCACATCTTTGGACTGTGGGAGGAAACCGGAGCAAACACGGGGAGGACGTGCAAACTCCACACAGTTAGTCGCCTGAGGCGGGAACTGAACCCGGGTCTCTGGCGCTGTGAGGCAGCAGTGCTAACCACTGTGCTACCATGCTGTAACCTCTTTAGCTGCTACTCCTGGCCTATGCCAGTAAACCTTACTCTCACAGGGATATGTTTTAAGAAGATCTCACACATTTTTCTCACTCCCTAACAGAAACCAAGCATTGATTTCTGAACTCAATCATCATCATCATCAGCCATTTCAGCTTCTAATCTTGCCATTGTAACTCTTTGCTCTTCTACACGAGTTCTCACGACTGCAGGAAGTGAATTGTTGAACTTCTCCAAAATAAAAATCTCTCTAAGAGTGCCATAGGTTTGCTCTGATTTAATACCCTTACCCACCTTTCAAAATCACTTTGTTTGATCCTTTCAAACTCCATGTGTGTTTACCCCAGGACTCTATTTTCGATCCTGAAACACTGTCTGTCAGTT
Organism: Chiloscyllium punctatum; assembly: GCF_047496795.1. Taxonomy (NCBI): domain Eukaryota; kingdom Metazoa; phylum Chordata; class Chondrichthyes; order Orectolobiformes; family Hemiscylliidae; genus Chiloscyllium; species Chiloscyllium punctatum. Next base: position 132,027,991 of record NC_092742.1, read on the forward strand.
TCTGGCACAAGCTCATGTGCACTTCCGATGGCTTTCTTCACCTCCTCCTCCTCCCCAGACCCCGCCTCTGAGAGGGATGGAAATACCTATCAGCTCGGTTTGAATCAACTAAATCCACATGTTCACTGGGCACTGCATTTGTTTAGCCACTTTCTCAAATGAAATTAAGAAGGCTCCCCCATCATTCTCATCAAATTTAGATAATGTCTGGATGTATTTAAACAGATCCCCATCAAGTCTTTGGCCACTATAGGATTGCTCATCCTCACTATCCTCCTCATGCAGCCTACCATCTACCTTCATCACCACCTCCTATGTCAACGTTCCTCTCTAATTACTAACTTTTGAAGTTAAATCTCTCTGCTTTTCTTCTTTCTTTTTCTCTCCTTTTCTTCATTTTATTTTTACTTTTCATCATAATTCAAACAGTTTCAATTCCTTCTCATGTTCAAAGTGCCTCATTTGAAATTGAATTCTCGCCATTTCCAAAGACTCTGATGGCGTTTCCACCAAATGTAATTGCCGAGCTATAGCTATAATTATCTCTCATTTTCTCACAGACAAACACAACCCCAACTCCAGCTCGTCTGCCAATTCCTACAGCTTTGCCTTCATTACCTTTTGTAAAACCCCCAACTTCACTTCTTCCACACCCAGAGAACTCTCAGTGACTGAAAAAATCTTTATACACAAAACACTGTTTAAACTAACCGAATTCAACATCTGGAACCAAAGACACTAACAACTACCATACACGACCTTCGAACCCAATAGCCTCCTGGTGCGTACTCTCCAGTGTCTCCATGACGCTTATTCTGGATTCGCTGGTTTTCTCTCAATCCAAAAGTGTGCATGTCATGTGAATTGGCCATGCTAAATTTCTTGTAGTTTTCAGGGATGTGTGGGTTATGAGTCTTTGTCGGGGTAAATGTGTAATAGCAGGGTCGAGGAATGGGTCTGGGTAGGTACTCCTCGGAGGGTCGGTGTGGAATTGTTGGGTCGAATGGCCTGTTTGCACACTGTAGGGATTGTAATTCTAAACCCAATTTTGTGTTACCAGACAAGAGTTCCCAGCTTGCTATAGACGAACTAGACTGCCTCAAACTATTTTAAGGAGGTAGCTTGGATGCCAAACCTTTTCTTATTTTAAATGTAGTTGTGAACCTTTCATAAGGTTCCACATGGTAGGCTGCTCGGGCAGGTTAGATCGCACAGACTCCAAAATAATCTGGCAAATTGGCGACACAATTGGCTTGGTGTTAGGAAGCAAATGGCTATGGTGGAAGGATGCTTGTCGGACTGGAGGCCTGTGACTAGTGGAGTGCCTCAGGGATCAGTACTGGACCCATTGCTATATCAATGACTTGGAAAAGAATGCACAACGCAAGGTTAGTAAGTTTGCAGATGACACTAAAATAGGAGGCATCCAGTGAGGAACATTATCAGAAATTGCAGCAGTACCTTGATCGGCAGGGGAAGTGGGCTGAGAAATAGCATGTGGAGTTTAATATAGATAAGTGTGACGTCTTGAATTTTGGAAAGTCAAATTAAGGTAGGAGTTTAATGATGAATGAGGGTGCCTCAAGGAGTGTGGTGGAACAAAAGGACATTAGAGATTAGGTGCATGGTTGTCTGAAATTTGAGTCACAGATACACAGGACAGTGAAGAACGTTGTTGGCATACTGGCCTTCATCAGCGCATTGAGTATAGAGGTTGGGACATTATGTTGGAATTGTACAGGATGTTGGGAAGGCTGCAATTGGAATATCGGGTTCAATTTTGTTCTCCTTGCTGTAGAAAGGATATAATTGAATTAGAAAGAGAGTAATAGAAATTTAAGAGATGTTTCCTGGGCTAAAGGTTTTAAGTTATAGGGAGATTATGGACAGGTTAGAACTTATTTCTTTACAGCCTATGAAACCGAAAGGGTTCTTATAGAAGTGTAGATCTTATCAAATTATGAGAGACGTGCATAGGGGTGAATACTTCAAGTTTTTTTTTTGCAAGGTTGGGGAATCGAGGTCTAGAGGACATCCGTTAACACTTCGAGAGGAATAAACCCGTTGGGCAGCTCTTTTACACAGATAATGGTACACAGATGGACTGAGCTGTCAGTGGAAGTGGGTGAGGTGGGTACAATAACAACATTGAAAAGGCACTTGGACAAATACAGATAGGAAAGTATTACAGGATTCAGAGCAAGGGTAGAGAAATTGGATGAGTGTGGTTGGACATTTTGTTCAGCATGGAACATCTGGACCGAAGGGGCCTGTTTCCGTCTGTAGAACCGTATGACTGTAAATATGTGTGTTTTGGGATAGAGACAGGGAGGGGGAGGCCGAGAAAAAATGTCATGGAACGATATGTTCACTAGTTTCAGAATGCTGAAATGAAGACATTTCGACAGTATCATGCAACACGGGTCAGTATTATGAAGAATTATGAGTGAATGGTATATTAGTGTGAGTTCAGGAGATGGAGAGTTTTGAATGAGCATTTGTCCTGTAGCATTGCAACCGGGAGGGAGAACTGCAGAGTCTTCGACACATTGAGATGTATAAAACAATAATTTGTCTCAATTTCATTTTCATTGAGTGTGACAGAGGGATTGTCTGTACAAAGCTGAGCTGGTTTCCTGGTGCTATCTTATCGAACTCACCTCATTAGCTACCTACCCTACCCCATGGTGTCCCTCTCATTCAATACCAGCCCGAATCTCCCACCCATCATGACTGCAGGTACACACAGTCGCCAGGGTACCCCTGGATATTCCGTGATCCCTGGCACTGGTGCCATCTTTAAAAGGCCAAGGGGCAGACGGTTGAGCTTTCTCAGGTTGGTGCTGTACTGCACAGATTACCCCGAGCATGGCATATAAGGGGAAATTACACCACGGTTTGTTGACAAAGCATGGCGGGCTTTGTGGATGGGCTAGTACGGAGGGGGACCATTCCCTTCCCAGAGGTGGCCATACCACCAGACCCACCGAGCATGGTCTGTGCTCACCACCCAGCTCAGTACAGTATCTGTGGTCTGAAGAAATGCCCAGCAATACAGGACACGCATCAATAACCTTCCCCATTCTGTCAGGGTAAGGATCACCGTATTCTCTCTGTTCCCTCACAGTCACTGTATATTTGTTACAAGACCGACCCCTAAACAAGGCTCGTGCTCCAACACGCTCACTGCAGCACCTTCTCTCTCTCTCTCGTTTGCATTACCCAACCCCCCCCCCCCCCCCGCCCCCCAACTACAGTTATAGAATATTCTGGAGAATGCCAATTATGGAAAATTTCAGATAATGTTCCAAATAATTCCCAGTTTCAAGAAAATGCCAGTGCCCCATTGTATAACACAGAAGAGGAAGGAGTAGAGATGTACGTTTTTCAAATCACACACAATTCAAACCACGCTGAGGTGATTCAGCCCTTCAAACTTGCTCTAGCATTTAATAAGGTCCGGCTGATCTGATGGTTTTCTCAGCTCCATGTTACAGGAATTTTTAGTCATTCAACTCCCTGGGTTCCTGTCACTGACCAGACGGCACTGAGGCACTTTTACCCCAGTTTTCTTCAAACGCCTGTTCGAGGGCATTTCCCATGGAATGCACTCTCCTAACAATATATTCCATCAGCTATATACTTTCATGCAACGGTCAGCATGCTTTACACAGACCAAACAAAAATGTACACTTTTTTTTTGTTATAGATGTCCAATCACACTTAGTGATTCTGGTTATTTCACTTGACTCACCTTAATAATATTAAATCAAAGTCAGCTTCTAAGCACGTCTTGTTATAAAATACAATTTCGACCAGAGAACGTTTTTACCCTCAGCCGTTATCTTGACTGTTATCTGAATTGTACCTTTTTCTTTATTATGAAAGTTTCTCTTGCCCTTTGCCTGTGACTGCTTCTGTCTGTAACAGTTGCTCTGTCGACCCTCAGTTGGCTGGACGGCAGATTTGTGATGTAGAGGGAGGCCAACTGCACAGATTCAATTCCTCACACTGACTGAGGTTACCATGAAGGGGATGCTCTCTCAACGTCACCCCATCACCCGAAATGTGGTGACCCTCACGGTAAACCAGCATGAGTGGTCTCTCGAAGGAAAGTTCTTTGGTACTCTATTCTATCAATGTTAGCATTTTAATTTAAAAAATAGGAACTTTATTGAAAAAGAGATTTTTAATATTGTAATACGCCAGTAACAACACAACTCAAATAACTGATCAAAATTACACTCATGTGCATGTACATACAAAACAAGTTAAAATCACTAAATAGACAGAGAAAAAACAAAACCAAACAATAAATAATGAATAAATAGTACAGGTCAGCATAACAAAACAGTAGCTCTCGTTCTTCAACAGCATTAACTGATACAAATTTTTATGTTCATAATTCTTCCTCGCTGGATATTAGATTCATTAGACCATATCATCATGGCTATATACAAACCCTTCTTAATGTGACAGATAAACCTGTATCGTGGTTATCCAAAAAGGGCTGCCATGTCTTATATAAATCTCTGTTTTTTTGATGCACCACACTGGTGAGAAAGTCCAAAGGGATATTCTCCATGAAGAACCTACGATGACCCAACAGACCCGGGGTTTTCAGGCATCCAACACAACAGAACATTATTCCTAGCACAGAAAGTAAGGATATATTGTCTCCTCATGTGCATCTCTGTAAAGTACCCTGGGCAGGCCCAGGAAAAGAAAAACCGGTCCATCTCCAATTCAGTCGCCTCGACCCACTCTATCACACCTAACACAGTGCTCCAATATAGATGAAGCCTGAAGCAGGACAAGAAGCAATGAGTAAGAGTGCCTGTAGTCATTCTGCATTTAGTACATGCTGAAGATAATCCCACTTTGCATTTTGAGAGACAATCTGGAGTCAGATAGACCCTATGAAGAATTTTCAACTGCATAGAATGGGTCCTATTACAGAACAAAATCCTTCAAACATTTTCACAAATATCCTCCCATGTCTCCGAGGTGTTCTGAAGCCCAACTCTCTCTCGCAGACATCACAAAGCTGCACAGTCTCGTCTGAGGTGACACTCTTCAACTAATGATAAAGGGTACTGACAGAGAGTGCATTCTGAACACTGAGCACCCGCTTATCTCTATCGGATCTGAAAGAGTCTGTTAAAAGTGTGTTTTTTTTAAAAATCAAATCTCTGATCTGAAAACAACAACAAACAGAAGAGGTCTCTACTAGGTAGTCCATACTTACGAGTTATTTGATCAAATGATGTCATTCTTTCTCCCTTAAATAAAATGTTGTGGCTCAGTAGATAGCACTGCAGCCTCACAGCACCAGGATCCAAAGATGTGCAGGTTAGATGAACTGGCTATTGATAAATTACCCATAGTCTTCAGGGATGTTTAAGTTGGGACATTAGTCAGGGTAAATTTAGGATGGTAGGGGAATGGGTCTGGGTGGGTCGAAGTCAACTTGTTGGGCCCAAGGACCTGTTTCCACACTGTAGGGATTCTATTAATTCTAAATCACTGAAGCAAGTTACACCCCTGGCTTCCCACAGTTTAAACATGGAATCCATTATTCCCGGTTGACAACTTGGTATACCAATTATAGGGGTAAGAAACAAAGTTTTGGCTGTATTGCCCTCGATCTGACTCATTGTCATTCATGCTTTAACTTTATTGATAATTATTGGGTTATGACAATACTCCATAAATGTTGTCAGTTTGTCTAAGAACAACAGACTAATAAGGGTTCACATTGTCTGAGAGAGTTCAACATCTAACTGCATTGACACCGAGTCCTCAGTGGCCCAGACACTAACATCGGATAATAAAGATCTTAATTGATAGCATTTAATATGGGAGCTGTACTCCCCACAATCTGTGGGGTAGTTGCAATTTGCTTAGCTTGATAAAGAGTCGCTTATGGTACCAAATAAAAGAGCTAAACCAGCCATAAAGTCTCCTAAATATCTGTCTGGGAAACATCAAAGGAAGCATTCACACGGGGTATAGTAAATGAGGAAGGACATTCATTTTAAGAACAGCTATCTGACCGAGCCAGGATATTGGAAGTGCCTCCCTTCTTTGAAGGCCTATTTTTAATTTTGTCAAACACATGGTCATAGTTCACGTTAAATAAATGATCAAAGACAGATGCAATGAATATACTAAAATAGGGAAACCACGCCAGTGACCATTTAAAAGGAAACCAGGATTTGCTTTCAATATGAGGTATTTCCCTGAGACCTCCCATAGGCATGGCCACACACTTTGTAAAATTAATCTTCGAGCCCGAAAAGGCGAGAAGCGAATTAATACATTGCATCACGTGAGCTGCCGAAGCTGTGGGATTTGACAAAAACATGAGACCCTCATCTGCATACAACATAATCTTATGTGACTTCTATCTTAATTCTGGGGCAGGTATGTTCTGGTAATATTCCCAATTGTGCAGGATGCCACCGTGTCTAAGATTGTTGCAGGGATGGGGAAGAGATCAACCCTCGTGTGGCATTTATGCGGGTTAAAGAAGAAAATAAAATCCCTACTTGTGAGGTAGATCTGCCTCCAGGTATCCACCAGCTCTAATCCACTAATTGCTTACATTATAACGAGGGTATTGGGGGACATTTGGACATTCTGTCCACCGTGGGGCCATAAGACAGTCGAAATCTCCTTCTACAATAATGTGCCATGATGCAAGATAACTTACTTTGGATAATGCATCTTTCACGATTTTAAGACAGTGCGTCAGGGGGCAATAAACATTCAAAATATTGTATTATTTCACATAGTTCAAGACTTTGGGAATGATGATCCTTCCGTGAGTGTCTAATACAATCTAGTAATTTAAATTGAAGATTCTTCTTCACTAGTATGGCTTCTCCCCTACTCCTAGTATTAAAAGACGTGAAATAAACTCGATCAAACCCACCCTGCTATAATGTCAAATGTTCCTTGTCATCAAGGTACATCTCCTGCAATAGGACAACATCCACCCTCTCTGTTTTAAGACGAGAAAGTGCATTTTTCCTCTTGACTGGCGGATGGCACCCCTTAATGTTCCAGGTACAACATTTAAGCACATCATATCCATAACACACTGTAGCAACATTTCAACTTTAGAGTTTCACATCGAATTACACATCGCTGATCATTAATGAAAAAAAAACTCACTGAGCCTAAAAACTTTACAAACTAAAACTACTACAACTAACAAGCTCTCAAACTTTCCAAAGCTAAACACATAAAAATCCAAAGAACGAAATAAAATCCAAAATGCCAATGATACTCGATTGGGGAATTTATCCCCCACCGCCCACTGGGGATGCTTACATACCTCAAAACTTTATCTTCTGCCCGCTATCAATATGGAATCCAGGACAATTACAACAAAAACCGGGCATGAACTGCCCTTCGGTCGGCACTTAGTCATCACAACTACCTTTGTAACACCCTCCAGCTTGAGCTGCAGCAAGCAAAGAAGGAAAAAAAATGTAGTAATACTAATGAAGAAGTTAAAAATGAGTACTCTACCCATTCCCGGCTATAATTCAACACTGGTTAATAGCAGAAAAATCCAACAAAATTTCTTTAAGAGAGAAACATGATTATCTAAATATCCAGCTTACTTTAAAATGCCCACAAAGTTTTCGCTTTCTCTGGAGAGTCAGACGAGTTCGTGGATCCATTGAAAGCAATACGGAGCACCACTAGGTATCGTAACGAATATTGAATCCAGAATTCCCTTACTCTTCTCTTGATACCATCAAAAGATTTTCTTTCCTGAATCACCGCTGTTGAAAAGTCCTGAAAGAATATAATACTGGAGCCCTCGTGAATTAAAGCCATCGGATCTTTCCCCTGGGTTCTGGAAGATTCCATTAGTTTTTGTTTGTCCCCACAACTGTGTAATCGAACAGGGACAGGATGAAAGCTTTGGTCTGAGTCTGACTTCCGCGCCGTAACCCAATGAACTGTCTCACTTTTCACCTGTCTCTCCTCAGTTTTGAAGTGAAGGAATCGCTGCAGCCAGTTCTTGAAAAAACTCAGCGGATGACCACCTTCTGTCCACTCCAGCAAACCGACGATGTGAATATCCTTCATCCTACCCGAGGTCGTCATCTTGTTCAGTTAATTTGCAGACCTGCTTTTCAATGGCGACGATCCTCTCCCGAGAGGAATCGATCACGGTCTCTGTCGATACAGTTCGGCGCTTGACATCGTCTGTTCTGTTTCCAAGGCTGTCAAGTTGCTGCTCATGTTTTTGGAGCACGGCTGAGAGCGGCTCCAGCCACGGCAGTGGCTTCAACCCTTCTTCAATCATGGCTTCAATGATTTCGCATAACTTGGTGAACTCAGTGACTAAAGCCTGGTGAGTAACTGGGTTTATTTAACGAGCAGAGTGGGTTGCAGTTACAGCCTCAGGCATGCTCGATGCTTCTGACGGGTGCACCATGTGTTGGGACTTACTCAATCCTTTCCCATGTTTTGTCATTTCCACTTGATAAAACGGGATCAATAAAGATTCCATCACTCTTTTAGTATTCAATTTTAATTAAATGCCTGGGATGGGGTGGGTTAGAGAACCACTTTTCCCGTGTGTTGATGCAGAACCCAGCAAACCAGACCTTCTGGATCGCCGCCATCTTGTATTCCCTCTTAACATTTTATCGATATTATCATTTCATTTGACATTACATTCCTGGAGATTCTGAAGCCGTGTTATTTGATACCACTGTCTACATTTTCCCCCACACTGCACATTGCTGCCCATTCCTCAAAAGTCCTTGACTCTGTTGTTATTTATGAACCTTCCATCTGTGCCTCAAAAATATTCAATATTTCTGCATCCAATTGTCTGTGGGGAAGAGTGTTCCAAAGACTCACAGCACTTTGAGAAAACAATTATAAAAATTATGATCTGAGTGTGACATTAGTTTTTTTTTGTGTCTCCTTATGTGAGAAAGGATATAATTACATTGGAAGCAGTTCAGAGATATTTCATTTCACACCTTCCTGGGGTGAACGGCTTATATTATGAAGGCCTTAACAGGTTATTCTTGGAATGAGAATGAAACATACAAGACCTTGATAAGAGAGGATTAGGTATGTACCCACTGGGTGTTTGTACAGGCCAAATTTATTGTCATTGTCGTAGAACCTCTACAGTGTGGAGGCAGGACATTCCGTCCATTAAGTCCACAATGACCCAACAAACAGCATCCCACCTGGATGTGTCCCCCAATCGTATCGATGTTACCCGGCATTTCTCATAACTAACCCTCCTAACCTACACATCCCTGGGCACTACAGGCAATCCACTTTAAACTGCACCTCTTTGGACTGGGGCAGGAAATTGGAGCACTGGGAGGAAACCCACACAGCCATGGGGAGAATGTTCAAACTCCACATAGGGAGTCGCCCGAGGTTGGAATTGAACCCAGCTCCTTGGTGATGTGAGGAAGCTGTGCTACCAACAGATCCACCATACTCCTCCGTTAGTTCTGTTAGTAACTTGTGGCTGACTAATGAAATCTGCCTGACTTGTTCTTATCACTGAACCTAACCCAGTCTGAGACCTTTATCATCGGCCATATCACCAACCTGGTTACATTTAAAATTTGTTGTGAGCAGTGGAAGAGTGGGACAAGAAAAGGAAAGAGTGACACCCTCCATCCTCAGTCACAACTCACAACTGGAGTGAGAAAAAAATCACAACGTGGGAATTCATTCAAGTGTAAATCCTCTTTCCCAGAAGTTTGGGAGGGCTGAATCTTTATATTATATCGAGGCTGGCTTCCTCTGATTTTCCATAGACAGGTGAATCAGGGATAATGATGCAAGAAGAGAAAATTGCTGCTGGGACCACAATGAGATGAGCCATGCCTTTATTTACTTTTTGAGTAGTGTCAAAGGGCCGAGTGGCCCCCTCGTGTCCCTCAGCCCTGTGTTCTGATGTTCCAATCAGCCCTTCAGACCTGCTACACAGGGGCAGATCAAGGCCACTCCGATGGTTAGGTGCAGTTCTGGAAATGTACTTGGAAAATCCAGGCTGGGTCAGGAAGTGACACTCACCCCCAATCTCTGTTTCCAGGCTTCCCCACTCTGCAACGTCTGCTCCAGATGTGGGTCGTGTTACAGACCCAGATTTGCTGTGAATACAGCCCCCATACTCCACCCAGCGTTAACTCAAACAAATCCTCTGCTCACCCGAATCCAGCATTACACAACACAACTTCCGAGAAAATAACCAGTTACTTTGCAAAAGCATAACAAGTGAAATTAATAAATAGGAACAAGAGTAGGCTATTCGGCCGCTCAAGATTGCCCTGTCATTTATTACGAACATGGCTGATCTACTCCAGGTCTAACTCCACTTTCTTGCCAACTCCTTGCATCCCTCCACAACTCTCTGGGTTAGGGAATCCCAGACATTCGCTACCTTCTGAGAGAAGACATCACTTTGCATCTCAGATAGAAATCGATGTTCCATATTCGGTATCTATGTCATCGAGTTCGAGACTCCTCTCAGGAATAGTAACAACTTCTCAACATCTACCTTCTCAAGTCCTTTCTGTGTCTTGTATTTTTCAGCAGTATCACTCCTCATTCATTTAAACCCCAATGAATAATCGCCTCTCCAATTTACAGATTCTCAATAACACAACCCTTTCATCCCTGGAAACCGGCTAATGAACCAACCTAGTTACTTGCTGCATCAGCATGCTGACTTTATGTTTCATACAGAGGAACACTCCAATCCCTTTGTACTGTTCCTTTACTGGAAATCCTCTCCATTAAATAACAGTCTGCCTTTTGCTTCTCAGTGTCATCCTCGAACTCGGATGTATACTCAGCTCCCTCCTTCAGACTATCAGTATAGAGTGTAAATAACTGATGCCATCGGACTGATAGCTGTGGTCCTCCAGCAGATACACCTTCATCATGAAGGTCCATTAATTCCGACTCTCCGATTTCTATATGTTAATCAATCATCATCCCATGTTAATACATTCTCCATCATCCTAGGAGCTTCTGTCTTGTGTAAGAACTTTTATTTTGTAGTACCTTGTGGAAAAACTCTGGAAAGCCTGGTGTCTACCAGATCCCCTTTATCAATCCGCTTGTTACATTCTCAGGCATCTCCAGAAATACTTTGCATGATTTTACAGAGCAAAATATAACTTCCGTTTCACAAAACCACTCTGAACCTGCGTGTACATGTGAGCCAGGTTTTCCAAATTAAGCTCGCCCCATCTGCTTTCATTTGGCCCATATGCCTCTAAATGTTTCCCATCCATATGTTTGTCCAAATGTGTTTTAAATGTTTTAGCTGTACATGCATCTAACACTCTTCCTCTGGCAGCTCATTCCATACTCACACCACACTCTGTGTAAAAACACTGCCCCTGTGTCCCTTGTAAATTTTCCCTCTTTCACCTTAAACCTATGCCTTCTACGGCTGAACTCCCCAATCCTGTGGAAAAGACCTTGGCTTTTACCCTATCCATACCTTTCATGATTTTAGAAACTTCCATAATGTCATCCCTCAACCTTCTGCACTCCATCCAATACGAACTTCAAGGACAAGCATTTGAAGATAAATACTGCAAATTTGAAACTATAGTAAACATGACAGGTAAACAATACTCAGCCCAAACTTCATACCGTGATTTGTTTATTCTCCCTATTACAATACTAAGGCAGCATGAAACGCTTACTTGTGCCAATAAAAGTCAAGCACCTGATATCCTTTGTCTAAAGGGGGCGATGATCTCGACAGTGAAAACGTATTTATGGCCAGATCTTTAAAATGCCACATAGTCAACATTCTCCCTCCTGGCCTCCCTATGAACTTGTGTGATTGTGTCTTCTTTATCTTGCACTCAATAGAGAGAACCCCTTTCTCCATTCACACCTTAATTTAAACCCATTTTATATCATCTTCTCATTCACCACTGCTAAAAGCCGGTTTATCTTTGCCACCCCCACTTTTCCATGTCACCTATCTCCCACCTCTGGAAAGCTATTAAAAATCCAAGTTTCCAATCCTTTTCAGTTGTGAAGAAGTGTCACACTGGGCTTGAAATGCGAACGCTGTTTCTCTGTCTCTGCAGATACTGACAGACCTGCTGAATTTCTCCAGAAATGAATAGGCATGGAACAAATTTTCAGAAAACAAATAACTATGGATACTGGTAATAAAAATACTAAAATTGGTTGAGAAGCTGGGAGCTTTGTCGAGGGTCACTGTACCTGAAAGATAAATACTGCATTCATTCCAGAAGATGCTGCAATTTCTTCAGCAATTTCTGTTTTTGGACAATTTCTAAAGAAGTATGTCAAAGATGCTCAAACATCCTGTCCAATATGGAGTGCCATACACTGGGAACTGTGCATTAACGCATGGTGACAAGTTCCTTGACTCTGGAACTACATAAGACTGACATCACTGACACTACAGAGCTCTTAATCATGGTCAGGGAGAAAAACAGAAGGAAACACATTCACTTCAAATCCAGAAGTTGACATTGTGGAAGAGAAGCGATTTAGATCATTATTTTAAATGGATTGAGTTAAAGTAACAAATTAGAGGTATGACACCGGGGAGAGGCCCTCAGCAGAATGAGAATATGAAATTGCAAGTGTTACCGCATTAGAAACCAGGTTAGGTCGTGAATACAGGGCTGATAGGTGAAAGGATCTCGGTGTGAACTGGGGGACAGACAGTAGAATTAAATTGTAGATATTGCAACTCAAACTGGGTTATCATTTGATGCTGCAGCAACAGCAGAAGCGGAAATGTATTCAAAGACAATCTGTAACATTTTCCCGAGGATAATTCATCAGTCTACAATTACCAACAAGCCGATCCATGGTTCAGTGATGACTGTGGGTGAACATGCCAGGGTCTAAATCACGTGGACCTAAACCTGTTGAAAACCCATTAAAGCTACCACACTTAACTGGTTACATTCCGACCAGAGAACTATTGACTGATGGAGAGGGGAAATGATCCCAAGACTAACAGATCAGATCTAAGCTCTGTCGTCCTGCCAAATCCAAACATAAATGTCGATGGACTATTAAACAATTTACTGGAAGAGAGGACTCCACAAATATCTTCATCCTAAATATCGGAACAGCTCTGCACGTCAGTGAAAAAAGTCAAGGATGTGGTGTCTGCACTATCCTCAGCCAGGCGTGTTGAATGGATGATCCACCTCACATTCATCATGATTCCCACAGAATCGCAGATACCAGTTTTCAAGCAATTCGATTTGCTGTATGGTCATGAAGAAACAGCTGAACACAGTAGATACGACAAAGGCAATGGGCCCTGACACCATTCCTGCATCAGGACTGAAGACTTGTGCTGCACAACAAGCCGTGTCCCTGGGAAGCTCTTTCATTCCAGCTCCAACTCTGACATCTCGCAGGCAATGAATAAATTACTCAACTATGTCCAGTCACTGAATAGGAGAATAATTACAATCTGACCAATTACCACACCCTCAGTCCCATCACGACAGTCAAATTGGTGGGAATACTTTTTGATAGAGCTGTCAAGTAGCACCGAAATAATCAGGACAGTGTGGTTTCCGATAGGTCCCCATATGGAGATGGTGCTTTAGTGAACATATCATTGGATTATGAATCCAGACCAGGCCAATGCTCTGGCAGCTGGTGGAAGATAAATATAATTAATAAAGTATCGAGACCGAAAATCTGGTGTCAGTAACAGTGATCTTGTGTCCAGTGTTGATTGTAAACTTCGATCTCCTTCACCAATATACTTTCAGGAAGTGAATCTCCCATGCTTTCCTCATCTGGCCTAAAAGTGACTCCAGACGCACAGACATGGTCTCTGAATCGGCCACGTGAGACACTCAATTGTATCAAACGACTCTGAGGTCTTAAATGATAAAACCTGACAGAACATCTGGCATCAACCTTGTTATCAGCAAAGGGAATGGGAAGTGCTATCCTGTTGTCCCTGCATAGACATCTTTCCTAACATCTGAGAGCTTGTGACAACATTTACAGAGCTTTCCCACAGACTGCACAGAAACATCAGGAGAGGAGGAGGTCATTCAGCACATTGAGCTATCCCAATGCTATTTCATGGCCGAACATCTTCTCAAAGCAGTTTTCCCCACACAATGTTCATATCCCAAAATTTGTTTAAACATTTTGAACTATAGTGCCTTCGGCCCATCAATATAAAGGGAGTTCTCTGATAATGCTTGTTTATTAAGTGCGATTTGACTGCAATGCGATTCGTGAACCATTTTCTATAAAATGAACTATCACCCTTGCTTCCAATGTGTCACACCCTGTCAGAGTTTATATATCTCACTGAGATCTCCACTCATTTTCCTAAAGCACATGGAATACAGGCTCAATCACCCCAAACTCTGCTCCCACAACTAACCTGTCATCCCAGAGATCAGTCTGGTCATCCTTCACTGCACTCCCTCAATGTCAGGTTTGCCGTTTATTAGGTAAGGACACCAAAACTGCACACAACACTGCACAAGGTTCGAGATGGGGTCCCACCAAGGCCCTGTACAGTTGCAGTAAATGACCCTTACTCCTGTATTCTAAATCCCCCTGAAATGAATGTGAATGAACCATTTATCTTCCTATCTGCTTTCTGCTCCTGCAATATTGCTTTCCGTGACTGGTGTACAGGGAGATCCAGATTCTTTTCAATGTTACAGCTCCCCATTTGCTGGGCCTATGTACACTGTATACAGCGTGCCAATGCCATTCCCGGTGTTGACTTACGTGTTCAGAACTCACTAACCTACATGGACTCGGAAGGCTGCGCAGAAATAAACAAAAATGCAGCTTAAGTTCATTTATTTATCAATTTTTTTCAACCCGTCACTTTTCGAATAATAGGCTATCATTCAACTGATCCCATCAAAGTACACAACCTGTCATCCCTGCCATTGCTCTCCATCTGCCAGGTATTTGCCCAGTCACGACACTTGTCTCAATCACTTTTGAACCATTTTTACATCCTCCTCATCCACTCACAAGCTCACATCATTTAGTGCTGTCAGCAGACTTGGGAATATTGCAATTGAGCCCCTCAACCAAAAATATGACGTGTATTAGGAATTGTATTAGGAATTGCTGGATGCCAAATCTCCTTCCTTGTTATATCCTCCAAGCCTTCCATTCAAAAAACATAGTTTTGTTCCTACTCACTGTTTCCTGCGAGCTCACCCATTCTAAAACCATGACCATATATTAGCCCCAGTCCCATAGGATTCGAATTTGCACAATAGGCTTGGTGCTTTATCAAAAAATCTTTCTGAGATTCCAATCGTATTGCGTTGATACCGTCTCCATAATTTTTCTCAAATATGATTCCTATTTCATATACCTTTGTTGACTTTGTCTATGCCCATTAATTTCAGTCCAATATTTTCTCTAAAACTTTTTAGTTGCTAATTTCATTCTATTCCCTTTTTCTCACCAGACTAAAGTTCCCTAGTATTGCGAGGAAACTTTATTTATTAATTTTTATTCTGTGAAGGCATAACTGAAGTATTTGCTCCATTGATCTGCTGTTTCCCTGTCCTCACTTATCTGGTATCAGACTGTAAGAAAGCTGCACCTTTTTTTCTAAATTTTGCCATTGATGTATTTTCAGAAGATATTGCAAGTTCACTCATATACTCGGTGATAAGATATTCTTCAGAAAGCCATCAATTTCTATCTTAAGCGACTGAATGATTGACCTTCCACAGCCATGCAATCACAGAAGCACAGACTCTGTACTATCGGAAATACAGCACGGTCTACATTACCCCACTTTCCAACACAAAACCCGCTGCTGTGAATCTTATGGCATTTCAAATGCATAACCATGTATTTTCTAATGGTTTAGAGGTTACCATGACAATTCCCCTCTCATGAAGTGCATCCCAGACTGCAGCACACTTTGGGTGAAAAACAGTCCTCAAATCCTCACTAAGCCTCAAACCCTTCACTTTAAAAATGTGTCCCTTTGACTAAAAGGACCAGCTGCTGTCTATCCACTCCGTTCATGTCCCTCGTAATCTTATCCTCCTGATTCACGTCCCCCTTAGCCTTTTCTGCTCCAAATTAAACAACCCGAGCTTACCCAGCATCTCTCCATAGCTGATATGCTCCATCACAGGAAACTCCTGGTGAATCTCCTCTGCACCCCCTCCAGTGCAATCACATCTTTCCTGCAATGAAGCTCCTAGAATTACACACAGTATTCCATCTTGGCTCATGAAAGTTCAGCATAGCTCATATAATCTATGCTTCGATGTGTGAAGGCTGCGTTTACGCTCCCGTACGCTGTCTCAAATTGTGTGTTACCCTGTCCAGCCACATTCACGGATGTTTGGAGAAGCACCCTCTCAGCTTCCTAGAGTGCTGCCATTCATTGAGTCGTTGCTTGATTGGTTCCTTCTTCCAAAGTGCATCACCTCATATTTATCAGGGTTACATTCCATCTGCCATTGATCCACCCATCTGATCATTTTCTCTGTATTGATGTGACCATCTGTCCATTCCATCGGTATCTTCCTGTAACATAAGGCCTTCCTCCTCACTGCCAACAAACTAGCCAATCTTTGTATCAAAGACAAACTTACTTATGACACACCCCCCCACCCCTCGTTCATATTCACAGCTGAATCCTTTATGATAATGTTTAAAATCACAAAACACCAGCTTATTTATTTGGAGGCTATTGTCCAATGGTGTACCACGGGGATCAGTGCTGTGTCTCTTAATATTTGTGTTTCGGAGGTGTTGGTGTTGGACTGGGGTGGACAAAGTTAAAAATTACATAACACCAGGTTATTCTCCAAAAATGTTTATTTGGAGGCACGAGCTTTCGAAGCGCTGCTTCTTTATCAGGTGGTTGTGCGCTTTGATGAAGCACTTCGAAAGCTAGTGCCACCGAATATATCTTTTGGAGAATAACCTGGTGTTATGCAATTTTTAACTTTGTCCACCCCAGTCCAACACCAAAACCTCCGAATCACAAATATTAAGAGACACAGCACTGATCCTTTTGGTACACCACTGGACACTAGCCTCCAAACACAAACAGCCTTCTACCACCACCCTCTGTCTCCTACCACTAAAGTTGATTTGGTTGCAACTTGGCAAATCACTAATGAGTCCTACATGTTCCCTGGATATTCTGTTCCGCTGGACACTCTTGTAGAATATCTGGAGATTCTCACTAATCTTGCCTGCCAGTAGGCTTCCGTGCCCCTGTGATAAGTGATGAATTTCCTCCTTATTGCAGATTTAACTGGCCTGTCCCAGATCCTGCCATTATTTGTCTTTAATGTGGAATAGAAAGCGAGGGAAGAGTTCTGTTCATTTCCAACTTGTGATATGTTTTGGAAATTTTCAAAATTTCACTGTAACCCACCTCTCATTTTTGAATCTCGAGAGAACACAGACCGAGTTTCCTTATCAGGTAACCTCACCATCTGAGGGATTTATCTGGAGAATGCCCATTGCGCTTCCTCTGTGGTCAGTATATTCATTCTGAGATTCGGTCACCAAAACTGTACACAACACTCCAGCTACAGTCCCATAAACACGCTGTGAAACTGCTTCAACATGCCTTTACATCAATGTTCTGGCTCTCTTAAATGAACGCAAACCAAACTGTAACTTTCCACTTACATATGTTCTTCCAAATACCCTTCACATTCATTGCATTTACGGACTCACTGAGATCTTATAGAAACCCTTCCGAAATTCCAAAGTCTGCAACTTCTACTGGTTCCCCATTATCTATGTTGTAAGAAACAACTTCAAACAATTCCGAAGTTTATCAAGTATGACTTCCCTACCAGAAACGCATGCTGATTCTCTCCGTTGTTGCTGTTAATTTCTAAATATCAAAAATATCATCCTGTGAAATAGATTCCAACAGTTTCTCTACAGATGTCTATTAATTGGTCTGCAGTTCTCCACACTATGTCTTCTTCTTTTTGTAGCTGTTTGGATCCCTTCCATTCATCTATAGTGCTTGGTTCACGTTTATCCACAATAGTTTCTGGCCTCTGCAGAATGTACAGGAAAACAAAACACAGTCATCGACAGTGCAATTAATACTACTGTTGGTGATTTATTTCTGACGTTTTGATGGGACGTACATCTGTTTCGTTAGACTTAGCAATGCTCAATCCAGCTACATCTTCAAGTACTACCTCGTTACTGATTTGAATTGACTTTATGTCTTTCGGTCCAGAAGGCTGATATGGTCACTTGGAATTACTGGGTGATTTCCTGGATATTACTCCATGAAGACAGATGCAAAGTAACTGGTTATTTTCTTGGCCATTTCCCTGATCTCCACAATAACCTCTCTGCTCCCAATTACAAATTTCCACATTTGACCTTGCTTTTATCTTGTTTCCTTTGAAATATAGATCGTAGATTTATGCAGTCTTTGTGTTCCTGTTTGTTAGCAGGCACGCTCTCTTTTTGATTATCTTATCAGTTTCATGGCCTTCCTTTTCTGGATCGTAAACTTCTGAGAATTCACGGGTTTCCATAATATCTGGAATTCTTCTGAAGTCACTTCCTATGATTAATAAATTTTCTAATTTGTGATGTTAACCATCATTGAGTCACTTTCTCACTTTTTGGTGTTTGCACCTGAAATAAATAGACGTATTTTTCAGACTTTGCAGTTTTTCTAAAACCTCCTGGTGCTGACCAGATATATTCAGGAACACTGCAGGAGGATAGATAAGAAATTGCAGGAGCCCTGGTTGGTTCTTTTCCATCATCGCTGGTCAGGTCCCAGACGACTGGAGGGTAGCGAATACTGTGCCCTTATTCAAGAAAGGCTACAAAGGTAAATCTGGGAACTAAAGAACAGCAAACCTAAAATTCTAGTGGGTAAGTTACTTGAGAAGATTCAGAGAGATTGGATATACATGCATTTGGAAAGACAGGATATGATTCGGTGTATGATTTAGAATGGTGCTGGAAAAGCAGAGGAGTTCAGGCAGCATCCGAGGAGCAGGAAAATCGATGTTTTGGGCAAAAGGCCTTCATGAAATTCAGCACGTCTTTGTGCATGGGAGATCATGACTCGTAAATTGGTTGGAGGTCTTTGATAAAGTGACCAGCAACGTTGAGGAGGGCAGGGTGGTATACATAGTCTATGTGGATTCCAGTAAGGCCTCAATAAGGTTCCACATGTTCCACTGCTCTGGAAGGATAGATCACATGGAATTGAGGGGGAGCTGGCAAATTAGGTACAAAATTGGCTTGGTGTTAGGAAGGAGAGGGTGATACTGGAAGAATGCTGGTCAGACTGGAGGGCCTGTGACTAATGGAATGCCTCAGGGGTGGGTGCTAGGACCACTGCATATTACATATGTCTATGATTTAGATGAGAATGTACAGGCATGATTTGTAAGTTTGAAGATGACACTAAAATAAGCAGTCTCATGGTGAGTGAGGAAGGTTATCATAAATTTCAGAAATTGCAGCAGTATTTTAATCAGCTGGGGAAGTGGGCTGAGAAATGACAAATGGATTTTAATAAAGTGTAAGTTCTTGCATTTTAGAAATTCAAATCAAGGTTGGAATTTCATTTTGAATAGTTGGGTCCTTAGGAATGTAGTGGAACAGAGGGACCTCAGAATTCAGGTGGAAGGTTCTCTGGAAGTTGATTTAGAGGTAGACAGTGCAGTGAAGAAAGCTTTTGGTACATTGGCCTTAATCAGTGAATTACACTGAGTATCAAAATTAGGGAGGTATGTTGTAGTTATACAGGACGCTACTGAGGTCATATTGGTAGCGTTATGTTCAGTTTTGTTCACTTTGCTATAGGACGGATGTTATAAAACTGGAAAGAATACAGAAAAAAAATTATAAGGATGTTGCCAAGGACTCAATGGACTGAGTTATAGGGAGAGGTTGGACACGCTAGGCCATCTTAATTTTGTGTGTGTGTGAGACTGAGGGAGGATCATATTGAAGTCTGTAAGATCATGACAGGCATGGATAGAGTGAATGTACCCTGTCTTTTTTTTTTCCCCAAGGTTGGGCAATCACAGATCAGTTTAAAGTCAAAGGAGAAAGAATAAAAGGGAATCTGAGGAACAACCTTTTTACACACATGGGCTGGTATGCATATGGAATGAGTTGCCAGAGGAAGTGATTGATTAACAACATTTAAAAGACATTTGGACAAATACACGGATAGGAAAGGATTAGAAGGATACGGGGCAATGGCAGGGAAATGGGGTGAGCGTGGATGGACATTTTGTTCAGACAGTTTGGGCTGAAGGGCCTGTCTCCGTGCTTTCGCAATCTATGACTCTAACAACCATTGCTTGTCTCCCACTGAATGTTATATTGTACTTTCCAAATTCACTGGAGCTATCTTGACCCTCTAGCCTCCAGTCTTCCATGATGTTTAACTAGTAAGTTCAAGCATTCTCTATTGTGCGTAGACGCCATGTAAAATGCACTTTATTAATGTCATTATTCCTTAAAAGCTGCTTCATTACAAGGTTATTAATTCGTCATTTGGACCAGATAATTCCAAATCCAAAGTAACCTGCTCTCTAGTTTTCTTCACAACATACTCCTGAACTTACGGAATTTATTTTTCACACATGAGCAGTCGCTTAATTAACACAGTCCAGATGCAATTTGAGACCATCCAATAAGATTGCAGTATCCACAATACTTGCATATCTAATTTCCAGAGCATATGATGCTCAGATTTTCTGCTAGCGTTTTGGTTTGGTATACAACACACCAATATTTGCTTCTCCTTTCTATCTGTAAGCTCTACCTAAACTGATTCTGTGGAAGCTGAGGGACAGGTCTGTGTTGTTTTTAGTGATGGACTTGGACAAGACATTTGGGGAGCCTCATCTCGAAGCTGAGATGATCTGAAGAAATGTCCTGCAATGCAGGATAAGCATTGATATCCTCCCCGCTCTGTCAGGATAAGAGTTACCGTATACTCTCTGCTCGCTCACACTCACTGTATGTCTGTTATAGAACCTACCCCCGAACAAGGTTCACGCTCTATCTCCAAATAAGGCCAAGGCAGGACCACTCTCACTATTGAATTCAGTAAATTTCTTCCTCACTTCCTCTGTCACCTACGCAGTACCCCCCACACTAATAATACTATAACGATTCAAAACTGTCGACTGACTAATTCCAGACACCTCACAATTCCGCCCAACTACAATAGCACTAACAGCATGGTCACCCATTCCCACTCTCCCTCCAACCCTCCCATTTTCCCATTCCAGGAGGAAGAGCCTGGAATAGGACAGAAAGGCAAAGCCGGGTGATGAAGTGCCCGATATCCATTCCCTCGCCCCCTCACCTTGCCAAGTGGGTAGGACACTGGTACGAGCCAGAGAGGACAGGGACGCCTTGTGTGGAGATTTTGAAACATCCATGTGCCACCGACCGATTAAGGAGCAATGTTCAGTGAAAGACAATTCTCACTTTAAATCCACTGGCAGTTCCAACGACAGTCCTTTCACTTCCAAAAAAAGGACACAGATACCTTATTGCACAGAGACGCAGACACACAAATACTCAGAACTATTGGTAAACACCCCAATATGCGAACACACACAATACTTACAAGGAGATAGGCATACACACAGGTAGAAACGCACAGAGACATATACAGTCACATACAAATAGACACAAAGACAGTTAATAATCACACAGGCTGACAGATATAGACACACAAACACACAGATAACAAGCACATGGACACGCACGTATATATATATATAATATACACACACACACACATAGACATGCACACACATACGCACACGTATACACACACACACACACACACACACGCAGAGGCAAACACACAAACACACGCAGTCCCAGAGGAACAGAAACTAGTGTCATTAAGACGCAAATCGATAAGCTTTGGATTTGTAAGAATATCAAGAATTCTAGTGGGAAGGCAGAAGCATAAGATTGAGGTACATATAAAAATAATTTAACGGAATTTTAGACGAGCTGGGTCGAATGGCCTCATTCTGCTCCTTGCTTTAATGTTCTTGTGGTGTAATGCTATCAGGTATTCTCTACCTGAGACAGCAACAGAGGCTGGGTTTGATACATATTTGATTGGAAAGGGTCAGCGGGAATGTGGAACAGGTTTGAAGTCCAGAATGCTTTATGTTTATTCCTAATTATTGTGTCCTTATGTCTGAAAAGAAGTGGTGATTTGATGTTAGGTTAACACGGTTTAAAATAACAGCTCCCAGAATGAAGTAAGGACATGCCTTTCGCTTTAGTGTTGTGCCAGCTGTGGTGTACTCATCCTCAGGGAACAGTGAATACTCGGTTATTGAAGATGTTCAACGCTGAGCTTGACTGATCTTTGCTGGACAGGACAGTCAATGTTTCTTGGGAACAGACCATGTACAGATAGTCAGACACAATTGGATTAGTTATGAGCATTCTGAATGGTGCAGCCAAAAGGCCAACTGCTGCCCCTACCCCATGCGCTTTGCCCTCAATCCATGCTTGAGTCTATTACAGAGATGTACTTCGGCCCCTGCCCTATGTGTTGTTCCTTCTATCCACCCCTCAAGATTATCACAGAGATATACTGCTGCCCCTACCCCTTGTGTTATTCCCTCAATTCACCCCTCGCGGCTGTTGCAGAGATATACTATTGCACCTATCCCATGTGTTTTCGCTCAATCCAACTCTCAATGGTGTTACAAGGTAGGGGACCACCCTTTCAGTCAGCCAGGATCGTTACAATGAGACGGGAGAAGACCATTCTGCCCTTCGAAGGAGTTACACAGGAATAGAGAATGAAGTAATTCAGCTCATTGAGTACATTACACAGGCCAAGAGGAGACGACTCAACCCACCTTAGGTGCTACACAGGAACGGGGAAGCTGTCGCTGACAGGAAATAGAGAGTAGAGGTAAATATTTATTTTCAGGTTGCAAAGCTGTAACTAGTGTAGTTCTCTAGCGATCACTGTGGGATCATCAATGACAAATAATCTGTATCAAAGATCTGGTGGAAGGGAACTGAATGGCGCAAAGCTCAATTAGCGCATCACCAAGATGATCATTCAAGATGTCATCAAATGGAGGCACTGAGTCTGCAATGTGATATAGATAGGGAAGGTTAGTGAGCAACCCTTCAGCAGAAAGAACATAAGGTGAGTTGTCTGCTGTGGCAGGAAGGACAAAACAATGGCGAACAATTTAAATGGAGAGAGATTGGAGAATTCTGTGATACTGGCCGTTTCCATGTTCCTGGGAGGTGAATCATACGAAGTCAGTCTGCAGATGCAGCAAGTGATTTGGAAGGTAAGTGGAATGATACTGTTTCTGGCAAAAGTTATCACGTTTAATGAGGAATGTTTTACTGCATCTGAACGGGGCATTGTTGAGACCACATCGGATACACTGTGTGCAGTTTTGATCGCCTAAATGTAAAAAAAAGATATAATTCTTTCAAAAGATTTTCATGGATGTTTCCCTTCACACATTCCTGGACGGAAGGCCTTTTGTTATGGGGGTTATCAGTTTTGATCTGAGATGAGAAATCTTCTTGAACCAGACATGACTTTCTGAAAGGTGTTTCAGCTGGATGCGTGTTTCCTCTTGTTAAGGAGTTTAAAGCTGGAGAACAATTTTAAGAATAAGATGTTTTGATATCAACACACGTATTATATAAACATCGACCCATATTTACAAATTACACAGACGCATATAAACATGTCATCAGATGATAAAGCAGGGACCTTTTTTTCCTATTGAAAGACACTGTGTACAACAACAGCGATGATGCACCTTCATATCGTCCATTATCATCCCTTCCAGAGAATGCTCCAGGAGAGCACACATGGCCCAGTTTGATGTTCAGTTGACATTATTGTATGGTTCAACACAGAGAGGGAGAAAAATGTTCCCTGCCTGAGAAGCAGTAGCTGATTGGTCTCTCTCTCTTACTTTGTTCACCCAATAGCAAAATGTGAGACAATAAAATCCCTGAGTTATCTTCACCACTTGTGAAGGATTCCTAGTGAGGACTCATTGGAATCTCTCCACTGCTGGAAGCAAAGGGAGTTCAGCCAAATCCAACTATTCCACAAATAAATCCCATTACCAGCAGCTTGCGTGAGCAGAATAATTTCAAAGTCAGTAGAACATTTGGGACACCCTCTATCTTTTATCATTTGTTGTGAGTTCAACTTCCTGCATTTCACATTTTTCTCAAAAATGACCCAGTCTGAGTCCAATACAATTGGCCATAACACTAAACTGGCTACATTTAAAATTTGTTGTAATCGG
This sequence comes from Chiloscyllium punctatum, assembly GCF_047496795.1. Taxonomy (NCBI): domain Eukaryota; kingdom Metazoa; phylum Chordata; class Chondrichthyes; order Orectolobiformes; family Hemiscylliidae; genus Chiloscyllium; species Chiloscyllium punctatum. The sequence goes on from NC_092742.1 coordinate 132,052,356, forward strand.
TGGAGGAGTGGGACTGGAAAAGGACACAGTGACCCTCTAACATTTGTCGGAACATGAATGAGAAATTCTTATTGGACTGTTTATGTGGCAATTCCCTTTATCAAACGTTTGTGGTGCCTGGATGTTTGCATTTGTTCAAAGTTGTGCTGTACTCAAACATTTGACAGACAAGCGCATGTGAGAAAATTGTATGCAGATTGAAAAGTGCTGCTGAAACTGTAATCAGAGCAGCTACGATCTTAGTGCCTTGTGGGGCAGTGACAACGTGTCTAATGACCCACTCCTGCTCCTCAGTCCTATGTTCCTATGTTCAATTCAGCCCCTCAAACCTCCTACACTGGTGCTGACGGAGGCATCTTGCTCCAAATACATGGTCCACAGTTACACAGGATCTCATGCAGTCCCTCCAAGCTGTCATCGTTTGGTGTGGGTTGGAAAATGTTACCTCAAAACCCAGGCTGGGTTCGAAAGACAACTCTGGTCTCTTTACAGAGTGTCTCCTCTCTGAAACTTGTGCTTCATTTGTTGGTCATGGCATAGACCCCAGATTCACTGCGAATTCAGCCCCCAGACCTCACTAAGTGATGACTCATAAAGTACTTTGCTCTCTCTGATTGGAAGGTTCAAGAACAGAACATGCAGGAAAATTTCAACCATTTACTTTGTAACTACAGAATATGAGAACATAAGGAACAGGATCAGGTCGTTCGGATAATCAAGACATTGTATCCGATCATGGCCGATCTGCTGTTCGTATTAACTCATCTTTCATGTCCAATCCTTCACATCCTCCCAGCTCTCTGGCAGATCAAAAATCCATCTATCACCTTTTTAAAATACTTTCAGTGATGTAGCACCCCTAGCTCTCGAGACAAGATAATTCCTGACATTCACTACCCTCTGTGAGAGGAAAACACTCCCCAGACAGACACCATCACCTATTGATATGAGGGGAACACATGGGCTCAGCAAAGAGTGGATAGCCTTCATATCAAGGCAGTATTTGACTGAGAATGTCTGAGAATTTGACTGAGAATTTGACTGGAATTGCCATCTTATTTGAGCTTAATGGGAATCAGGTGTCCCCTCCCCACTGGCTGGGGTCCTTCAGACCACAAAGGAAGATACCTGTGAGTGGGGGCCGAAAATCTTCTCAGTTCCGGGAAGTCTCTTCAGGAGATCCTCAAGGTAGCTTCCTCAGCACAAACATCTTCAGCTGCTTCATCAATGTCTTTCCCCATCATAAGACCGGAGGTGGGGATGGTCACCGAGGGTTACACAATGTTCAGAACATTTTGTCTCCCATCAGCTCCTGATGCAGCCTGTGTCCGTGTTCAGTAAGACCCGGACAGCATTCAAGCTTTGCTGTTAAAGTGTCGGTAACATTCATGTAACAGTGCTGTCAGACACAGTTAAGAGGGGAGCTCATTCAACATCTCAATCTGGATTTTGAGTCACGTGATATTCAGTGTAGGATAACAAACCAAATGCACGATATTCAAAGTCTGATTCTCTCTCTCTCTCTCCCTGATCGATATAGGGAGTGGGGGTGGGGTGAGGGGAACGTCCTCAGAGGGTCTTGTAACTCGAGAAAAACAAGCCATGGATTTTATCACCGTATCAATATCTGTTCTGAACATCATGAGAGGCTGTCCATTCCTCTTAAGTTTCAATGAAATCATCTTTCATTCTCTCACAGCGCTAAAGAATATTCTTCATTCACACCTCATTTTACCACCATCCCAGGGATTGGTCTGGTGAAAAACGTGTGCACTCTCTCTGTGGCAGGGCGCTTCTTTCTTAAAAAGGAAAGACAATCTGTCCACAATGTCCCAAAGACTGCCTCAACAACACTCTTAGGTTTGATCACAATAACTTATTTTCCTCATTGAGACATCTCCGTTTCTTTCCTATGGCGTAAAAAGCCTTTACTTCTCACTACACTGCGCCTGACGTGGAATTTAAAAGCTCCTCACATCTATATGTGACCATCAACAAAGCCAACAGCAGAGGTGCTGCGGGAGATGAACATCACACTCAGGGAAAGACTAAGAAAGAATGCACTTAAAATAAGGAATGGTCACCACCTGAATGGAGATGAGCTGTAGGAATATGGGAAACAGGCAGAGGGAGGGAGTTATCTCTCCTTTTGTTCTTCCCTCACAGGTCAGGCCAGCCTGTTATGCCTATCTTGAACTGAGTGGCTGGTTCAGCTGTTCCACAGGACAGTAAAAAGTAAAACACATTGCTGTGGGTTTGCAGTCACACAGAGACCTGATCAGGGAAGGATGACCCATTGCCTTCACTAAAGGACATGAGGCAAGCTGTTGGGCTTTTTATACTTAACGAAGATGCTTTCACTTCAAAGCCACAAATTTCCTTCATATTAACAGATTATTATTCTGTGGCTCTAGATCATGAGTCAATGACTTGAGCACGATGTATTATCTTGCCGTCAGACAGTTTTTGTGCAGAGAACAAGTTAAACGTTTCAAAGGCAATTATTTTGTGATTAACATGTGGTTAGAAGGGGCTTGAAACAGGTGATTCCGGAGTTAACAGAGGCTCAAATGATGGTTTACTCAGAAGGTGCACTGTGGCTGAGGAGGAGTAGGGGTATCATGATGGTGGTATTGGACAGATTTAGCGAGTGGAGGGGGGGGGGGGGGGATATGGAGAAATAGATCTGTTCAGGGCTAGAAGGATTATGGAGTTTTAGAGTTTCTCTTCGCATATTGGTGAGTCATTTGAAAGTAGTGATTTGCTCATTATAATTTCTAAGGAAAGGAATTTTTCATTGGAGCTGAAAACAATGACTTCCACCTTTCCTAATTTTAATAACATGAACAACAATTCATTGTAACCTGCTTTAAAAGACAGAATACCTTACCAGGGACACCAACTATGGCGAGGATGGGATAGTAACCAGCTTGAATAACCATCAGCACATCATAGATCCGCCATACTAATGATATCCAAGGTTGGGAAAGCCAGTAAAGACTACTGGATAAACTCCTGTCCATTGTTGGATCATTCCAGTCTAATGTTCTCAGATTCTGATCTCTCCTCCCTGTCTCTCTGGAGCTGCTGATCCCTGTTAGTACTGTCGGCGACGCTCGCACTCATTCTATGGGATAACACGTTGAACTGAATCCTTAATTAATAAAAGAGGCAAGCCCTCCAGTGACACATTTAGGATCCATGGAGACTGACATTAATCACAGTCACTGAACAAATAGCTGCAACCAACGCCTTTCAATTCAATACTGTTTTATTAAAATTCAAAATAATGATTAACATTTACACAGTCTGGATTGGATATGCGAGGGTGACTGAGGGAATGAATTTTGAGTCTGGTAGATTAATTGTGTGCAACCATTCAGTCTGCATTGGATATGGAAGTAATGCCAGAGGTTTATCGGACCACCAACATGTTTCTCTGCTTATAAATGGAAACATAGACCCTGTAACTACTGCTGAGGCATGACAATGTCAGTAAGAGATTGAGAGAACTTTTATAGGTCATGATCTGGAGAGAATATATATCTAAGACAGCGTGTGGTTATAACAGACATGTGGGGTTAACAGAGAATTGTACCTAAGAGACAATGGGGATTCCAGATGTTGGAGAATTAAGTGTAGATAAAGCATGATAGTAGAGAAGACACAGTAGGTCAGGCAGCATCCGAGGAGCAAGAGAGTAAACGTTTCAGGCAGGGCCCTTCTTCAGAACTGCGAACGAGTAAAGGGGCCGACAAATAAATGGGTGGTGAGGGTGAGGATAGGGGAAAGGTTGGTGATAGGTGGGCGAAGCTAGGAGGTGATAGTGAGAGGTCGGTGGGGAGTTGGAGCGGATAGGTGGGAAGGAAGATGGACAGGTAGGTTCCCACAAGAGGGCGGATCTGAGTCGGAGGGTCGGATCTGGGATCTGGGTCGTCGAGGGGAGATTTGTAAATTAATCAGTTCAATGTTCATGCCATGTGTTTGTCGGCTCCCGAGGCAGAAGATGAGGTGTCCCTGGCGACATCCTGGTATATCTCTTCTGAACCCTCTTCAGCTTAATAACCTCCTTCCAATAACAGAACTGAACACAGTACTGCAAAAGAGGCTTCATCAATGTCCTGCACTATCTCAGCATGACTTCTCATTTGCTAACCACAAAAGTCTGAGCAAAGAAGTAACCTTAAACACCTTGTCTATCAGTGCCACAAACTTCTGTGAATTCGATCTGCACCTGTGGGTCCCTCTTTTCTACAACGCTACCAACGCACTACTATTAATTGTACAATCTCCCCTGCTTTTTATTTTACCAAAATGCAATACCTCGCATTTATCCAAGTTAAACTGAATTGCCACACCTCAGCCCAGTGAGTGATATTACTGCCCCCTCACCCTCCTGCTTCAGGTTTAAAAGACCCTCTCCTCTCTAGAAGGCCTACAAACACAGGCCTTGAGTTTCCAAAAGACCAAGAGCTTGATTTGCTTTGAGCAAGCTGAGGGAGGAGAGGGTAAGAAGAGGCTGGAAAGTAAACCGATGCCTTCTATCACTTAATAATTTCAGGAAGAGGGAAGCCACATGTGAGAATTGGAAATAGCGGCTAGTGTTTTTTGGCCAGAAATTGTGCTCTTTTCTCATCTCTGATGTTCAGTATTGATATCTATTCGAGATCCCGCATAGTGCAGAGTGTTTCTGCACGATTGCTTGCCCTAATATTGAATATTACAGATAATAGCTATGTAAGCTGGAAATCATAGCCAAGCAATTAAAGAAGTTCATTGTTCATCTCTATGGCAGAGCACATGCACTCATCATCCTATAGGTGAGGCTAATATCTTTTATTTGTTTAACAATGAGAACTGTTGCCTGTGTTTTTCAGTAATGTTAATCAGAATGTAATATATCCATATAGAGCTGAAAACTGACACTTAAAATATGACTAAAATTCTGGGCATGGTTTAAGTCTTATGTCGTGGGTCATACACCTGCCCCTGGGTCAGAGCTCTGAATTCGATTCCCTTCAATGAACTTGTGGCAGTGTCACTTTCTCTGGAACAGATGATCTCGATTCTGTTGTGGGGGTGTGTAAGAGTACATTCAAAGAAAGCTGATGATCAAACACACAGGAGAATCATGTTGCAGCTTTAGGGGCTATTGCTGAGTGGTGGTAGTGCCCCGACATCTGAGCCTTAAGGTTCACATCCCACAGAGATGTTTCATTATATGTCTGAGCCCATGGGTTAAAATGATTTTTGAAATGTGACTTGATGGTGTCCATGCAACGACTGCACAAAACACTTCATAGGACAAACAGGAAGTTAGCTAACGATCTGCATCCATGAACACCAACTAGCCACGAAACGACATGACCAGTTATCCTTAGTAGCCACACACGCAGATGACAAGCAATATGAGTACGACTGGGACAACACTACTATTATAGGACAAACCAAAAAGAGAACAGCCAGGGAATTCCTAGACGCATGGCACTCATCCACAGATTCTATCAACAAACAGATCAACTTGGACCCAATATACCGGCTACAGAAACGGACAGCTTGACCCAACAACAGAAGCGGCAGAGACAAACCACTATAAATGCCGGAGAAAACATCACAGAAGCGCTTCAAAGGAGGCTCCCAAGCACTGAGGATGTCACTTAGACAGGGGACGAAACATCTGCAACATAAATTCACAGCTCGGCGAACAGAACCACAACAAGTATACACAAAAGCACAGACAAACCACCCTCCACCACCACTTGTCTCCTGCCAGTAAACAGTTGTACACCGAAACACACACACACACAACCCTACACCACTAAGTTGTTTCCTGCTATTGATCAGATATACACAGAAACACACACACAATCCCCCTCTACTACTCTGTCTCCTGCCATTAAACAGAAATACATAGCAATGGACACACACAACCCTCTAACAACACACTGTCTCGTGCCATTGAACAGATATATGCAAACACACACAAACAACCCTCCACCGCCGCCCTTTCCCCTGCCTCTAAACAGGAATATTCAGAAACACACACACGCCAACCTGCACCAATACCTGCCTCCCGTTATTAAATAGTTATAGACAGAAACACAAGCACACAACCTTCCACCACTATCCCGTCTCATGCCATTAAACAAATATATGCAGAAACACACACACACAACCCTCCATCAGCACGCTGCCTCCTTCAATTAAATAGATATACATGGAAACACACACACGCAACCCTCCACCAAAACCATGTTTCCTGCCATTAATCAGATATACACTAAAACAAACAACACAACCCTCCACCACCACGTTGTCTCCCGCTATTAAGCAGCTATACATAGAAACACACACACACGCACACCCACAACCCTCCACTAACACCCTGCCTACGGTCAATAAACAGATATACACAGAAACACACACAAAACTCTAAACCACCTTTCTGTCTCCTCCCATAAAACAAATATAACAAAAATACACACACAAGACACTCCATGACCACGTTGTCTCCTGTGATTAAACAGATCTATACAGAAACACACACACACAAACCTCCACGAACATCCTGTCTGCTGCCATTACACAGATAAACACACAAACACACACGCACACACAATCCTTGACACCCAATTTGTTTCCTGTCATTAAACAGATATACACAGAAACGCACACACAACCCTCCACGACCACCCTGTCTCCTGAAAATAATTAGATATACACAGAAAAACACACACACAACCTTCCACCATCGCCCTGCCTCCCGCCATTAAACTGGGATATGCAGAAACACATACACACGAACCAGCACGAAAACCTGTCTCTAGTTATTAAACAGATAAAGGCAGAAACACAAGCACACAACCTTCCAACACCACCACCCTGTCTCTTGCCATTAAACAAATATATGCAGAAAAACACACACACACACACACACACAGAACCCTCTACCATCACGCTGTCACCTTCCATTAAACAGCTTTTTGCAGAAGAGAGGGCGGCAGCTGGGTGGAAGTGAAGTCGGAGCACAAAGCCCGTCAGGAAGGTAAGTACTTGTTATTTGAGTGGAGAAGGAACCCGAGACAATACACGTGTAGTGTCTCCCATCCTCCCTCCACCTCTAATCTAAAATAAAGTAAGCTACTTGGTGTCTCTGTTTTGGGGACTAAGTGTAGAGTTTTGGCAGCGCAAGCAGTGGAATGTTCCTCCTGTAGGATGGTTGAGGTAGGGGGTGACCACCGATGCTCCTGACAACTTCATCTGCAGGAAGTGCAGCCAGCTCCAGCTCCACATAGACCGCGTTAGGGAACTGGAGCTGGAGTTGGATGAACTGGGAATTATTCGAGACGCTGAGAGGATGATAGATGGAAGCTACAGGGACATAGTTATGCCAGAGAACAGAGGTAGCTGGGTAACAGTTAGAAGTGGGAGGGGGAGGAAGTAGGCAGTGCAGGGATCCCCTGTGGCCGTTCCTCCCAACAATAAGTATCCCGCTTTGGATACTGTTGGGGGGAACGGCCTAGCAGGGGTAAGCTGCAGTGACAGGGTCTCTGGCACAAGGTCTGGCTCTGAGGCTCAGAAGGGAAAGGGGGAGATGAGGAGAACACTGGTATTAGGAGACTCTGTAGTTAGAGGGACAGACAGGCGGTTCTATGGACATGGGCGAGACTCTCGGATGGTTTGTTGCCTCCCGGGTGCCAGGGTCCGAGACGTCTCGGACCGTGTCTTCAGAATCCTTAAGGGAGAGGGTGTGCAGCCAGAAGTTGTGGTGCATTTTTTCACCAACGAAATAGGTAGGAAGAGGGGTGAGGAGGTCATTCAGGAGCTCAGGGAGTTAGGCTGGAAGCTAAAAGCTAGGACGAACAGAGTCGTCATCTCTGAGTTGTTGTCGGTGCCACGTGACAGAGAGGCAAGGAATAGGGGAGAGTGCAGTTGAACACGTGGCTGCAAGGATGGTGTAGGAGGGAGGGCTTCAGGTATTTGGACTGCATTCTGGGGAAGCTGGTACCTGTAGAAGCAGGACGGGTTGCACCTGAACCAGAAGGGCACCGATATCATGGGAGGTAGGTATACTAGAACTCTTCGGGGTGGGGTGGGGGGGTTTAAACTAATTTGGCGGGGGATGGGATCCGTCCTTGTAATCCAGCAAGTAGGTTAGCTGTTTTTCAGGATGTTCAAGAATGTAGGGAGGCTGTGGAGAAGGTAGCACTGACAGGGAATATTTGTGGACACAGAAATGGGTTTAAGTGTGTATACTTCAACGCAAGGAGTATCAGAAATAAGGTGGGTGAACATAAGGCGTAGATCGGTACCTGGGACTACGATATTGTGGCCATCACGGAAACGTGGATAGAAGAGGGACAGGAATGGTGGTTGGAGGTTCCTGGATACAGATGTTTCAGTAAGATTAGGGAGGGTGGTAAAAAAGGAGGGGGTGTGGCGTTGCTAATTAGAAATGGTATAACGGCTGCAGAAAGGCAGTTCGAGGGGGATCTGCCTTTGGAGGTAGTATGGGCTGAAGTCAGAAATAGGAAAGGAGCAGTCACCTTATTGGGTGTTTACTATAGGCCCCCCAATAGCAGCAGAGATGTGGAGAAACAGATTGGGAAACAGATTTTGGAAAGGTGCAGAAGCCACAGGGTAGTAGTCATGGGCGATTTCAACTTCCCAAATATTGATTGGAAGCTCTTTAGATGAAGTAGATTAGATGGGGCGGTGTTTGTGCAGTGTGTCCAGGAAGCTTTTCTAACTCAGTATGTAGGTTGTCCGACCAGAGGGGAGGCCATATTGGATTTGGGACTCGGTAACGAACCAGGGCAGGTGACGGACTTGTTCGTGGGCGAGAATTTTGGTGATGGTGACCACAATTCTGTGATTTTCACCTTGGTTATAGAGAGAGATAGGTGCATGCAACAGGGTAGGTTTTACAATTGGGGGAAGGGTAAATACAAGGCTGCAAGACAGGATCTGAGGAGCATAAGTTGGGAGCATAGGCTGTCAGGGATGGATGTCATTGAAATGTGGAACTTTTTCAAGGAACAGATACGACGTGTCCTTGATATGTATGTACCTGTCAGACAGGAAAGAGATGGTCGTGTGACGGAACCTTGGTTGACAATGGAGGTTGAATATCCAGTAAAGATGAAGAAAAGAGTCTTACATAAGGCTGAGGAAACATGGTTCAGACAGAGCGTTGGAGGGATACAGGATAGCCAGGAGGGAGCTGAAGAAAGGGATTATGTGAGCTAAGAGAGGGCATGAAAAGTCTTTGGCGGGTAGGATCAAGGATAACCCCAAGGCCATTTATGTGTATGTGAGAAACATGAGAATGAAGAGAACGAGGGTAGTTCTGATCAAGGTCAGTCGTGGTAGGCTGTTTATTGAGTCAGAAGAGATAGGAGAGGTCTTGAATGAGTACTTTTCTTCAGTATTTACAAATGAGAGGGACCGTATTGTTGATGCGGAGAGTATGAAACGGACTGGTAAGCTAGAGGAGATATTTGTTAGGAAGGAATTTGAACAACTTGAGGATAGACAAGTCTCCCGGGCCTGACGGGATATATCCTAGGATTATGTGGGAAGCAAGAGAGGAAATTGCAGAGCCGTTGGCAATGATCTTTTGGTCTTCACTGTCAACGGGGTGGTACCAGGGGACTGGAGAGTGACGAATGTTGTGCCCCTGTTTCAAAAAAGGGAATAGGGATAACCACGGGAATTACAGGCCAGTTAGTCTTACTTCGGTGGTAGGCAAATTAATGGAAAGGGTACTGAGGGATAGGATTTATGAGTATCTGGAAAGACACTGCTTGATTAGGGACTGCCAGCACGGATTTGTGAGGGGTCGGTCTTGCCTTACAAGTCTTATTGAATTCTGTGAGGAGGTGACCAAGCCTGTGGATGAGGATAGAGCAGTGAATGTAGTGTACATGGATTTTAGTAAGGCATTTGATAAGGTTCCCCATGGTAGGCTTATGCGGAAAGTCAAGAGGCATGGGATAGTGGTAAATTTGGCTAGTTGGATAGAAACTGGCTAACTGGTTGAACAAAGAGAGTGGTGATAGATGGTAAATATTCAGCCTGGAACCCGGTTACAAGTGGAGTTCCGCAGGGATCAGTTCTGGGTCCTCTGCTGTTTGTAATTTTTATTAATGATTTGGAAGAGGGAGTCGAAGGGTAGGTCAGTAAATTTGCAGACGATACGAAGATTGGTGGAGTTGTGGATCGTGAGGAGGGCTGTTGTCGGCTGCAAAGGGACTTAGATATGATGCAGAGATGGGCTGAGGAGTGGCAGATGGAGTTCAACCCTGTCAAGTGTGACGTTGTCCATTTTGGAAGGACAAATAGGAATGTGGAATACAGGGTTAACGGTTAGGTTCTTAGTAATGTGGAGGAGCAGAGGGATCTTGGGGTCAATGTTCATCGCTCTTTGAAAGTTGCCACTCAGGTGGATAGAGCTTGTAAGAGGGCCTATGGTGTATTAGCTTTCATTAGCAGAGGGATTGAATTCTGGAGTCGTTAGGTGATGTTGCAGCTGTACAGGACCTTGGTAAGGCCACATTTGCAGAAGTATGTGCAGTTCCGGTCGCCTCATTTTAGGAAAGATGTGGAAGCTTTGGAGAGGGTGCAGAGGAGATTTACCAGGATGTTGCCTGGAATGGAGAATAGGTAGTACGAGGATAGGTTGAGAGTGCTAGACCTTTTCTTATTGGAACGGCGAAGGATGAGGGGTGACTTGATAGAGGTTTATAAGATGATCAGGGGACTAGATAGAGTAGACAGTCAGAGAATGTTTCCCCAGGTACAACAGTGTTTCAAGGGACATAAATTTAAGGTGAAGCTGGAAGGTATAGGGGGGATGTCAGGGGTAGGTTATTTACCCACAGAGTGGTGGGGGCATGGAATGTGCTGCCTGTGGGAGTGTCAGAGTCAGAATCATTGGTGACCTTTAAGCGGCAATTGGATAAGTACATGGATAGGTGCTTAAGCTAGGACAAATGATCGGCACAACTTCGTGGGCCGAAGGGCCTGTTCTGTTCTGTATTGTTCTATGTTCTATGTTCTAGATATACACAGACACACACACACAAAACCCTCCACCACACCCTGTTTCCTGCGATTAATCAGACATACATTGAAACACACAACTCAACCCTCCATCACCACGCTGTCTCCCGCTATTAAGCAGATGTACACAGAAACACACACAAACACAACCCTCCACTAACACCCTACCTCCTGTCAATAAAGAGATATACACAGAAACACACAAAACTAAACCACCTCCGTCTCCTGCCATTAAACAGATATACATGGAAACACGCACACACAAGCCTCCACGAACACCCTGTCTGCTGCCATTACACAGATACACACACACACGCACACACACACACACACGCGTCCATCACACACTTTCCGGCAATTAAGCAGGTATAAACAGACACACACATCACGACTCCATCACCCTGACCCCTGCCATTGAGCAGATATACACAGAAATGCACCCACAATCCTCGACTCCATAACCCTGTTTCCTGTCATTAAATAGATATACACAGAAACAAAAACACACAAACTCTCGACCACCACCATGACTCCTGCCCTTAAACAGATATACACAGAAACACACACACACAACCTTCCACGAACACCCTGCCTACTGTCCTTCAACAGATATTCACAGAAACGCTCATACATAACAACCCTCCGTCACCACCCTGTCTCCTGCCAGTAACCACATAGACACAGAAACACAGACACTCTACATTCTACCACCACACTGTCTCTTGCCATTAAATAGATATGCACAGAAACACAGACAGATACCACCCTCCTCCACCACTGTGTCCTGCAATTAAACAGATACATACAGAAACATACACACTAATTTCCAGCACCACCCTGTCTCCTGTCATTAAACAGTTATAGCTGAAAATGTGTTGCTGGAAAAGCGCAGCAGGTCAGGCAGCATCCAAGGAGCAGGAGAATCGATGTTTCGGGCATGACCCCTTCTTCGCGTTATATGTGACCAAGATGCTTTAAGGTTTTCCTTAATCCTGCTGGCTAAGGATATCTCATGACCCCTTTTCGCCCTCTTAATTCCTCACTTCAGATTGGTCCTACATTCACAATATTCTTCCAAGGCCTCCTATATCTTCATTCACCTAGATATAATGTACACATTCTTTTTCCTTTTAGCTAGTGTCACAATATCACTTGTCATCCATGGTTTCCTAACCTTGCCATTTCTATCCATAATCTTCACAGGAACATATCTCTCCTGAACACTAATTAACCTCTCCTCAAAAGCCTTCCACATATCATTTGCGGATTTCCCTTCAAACAGCTGGTCCCAATCCTCGTTCCCCAGTTCTTGTCAAATTTTGCTATCGTTGGCCTTCCACCAGTTTTGCACTCTTCCTTTAGGACCACTCTCATCTTTCTCCATGACTATTGTAAAACTAAAGGAATTGTGATCATTATTCCCAAAGTAATCCCCCACTGTAACTTCCACCGCCTGGACGGGCTCAGTTCCCAACACCAGGTCTGGCATGGGTCGCTTCCCGAGTTGAACTATTTCTACACTGCTCTAGAAAATGCTCCTGGATGGTCCTACAAAATCTGCTCCATCTAGACCTCTAACACTAAGTGAATCCCAGTCAATGTTGGGAAAATTGAATCTCCTATCACCTCCATCCTGTTGCTCCCACATTTTTCTGTGAACTATCAACGCATTTGTACCTTGATCGGTGTCGGGAGGCCTGTAGTACAATCCCAGCATTGTTACTGCACCCTTTCTCTTTCTGAGCTCTGCCCATATTGCCTCACTGCTCGAATCTTCCATGGGGCACTCCGTCAGCACTGCTGTGATATCTTCGTTGACCAGTGGTGTTTGGCATCCACCCCTTTTACCTTCTTCTCTACCACACCTGAAGCATTAATGTCCTGGGATATTTAGTTGTCAATCACGCCATTCCCTCAACCAAGTCTCAGTAACAACAATAACATTATAGTCCCAGGTACTATTCCAATCCCTAAGTTCACCTGCCTTACCTACTATACTTCTTGCATTAAGACGACAATTCTCTCTTTGTTCATCCTGCCTCCTCTTCCCCTCAGACATGCTGATTTCATTATTTCATTACTTAGGCTTTAGTTACTAACTCCTTTCTTTTCACTAAACAGATTTGTTACCCGATCCCCTGCCACATTAGTTTAAACCCTTCCCAACACCGTTAACAAATGCACTCCATCGAACATTGGCTCCAGTCCTACCCAGATGTCGACCATCCAATTTGTAATAGTCTCACCTTCCCCAGAACCGGTCCCAATATCCCCAAAATCGGAACCCCTCCCTCCTGCACCATCTCTCAAGCCAAACATTCTTCCTGATTATTCAATCATTCCTACACTGACTAGCACTTGACAATGGTAGCAAACCTCCGAGGTCCTACTTTGTTAAGTTGGTTCCTAACTCCCTAACTTTTTCTTGTAGGACCTCATGCCGATGGCACATTAATGTGGGGAGAGATCATTCAGGCACAAAAAGTATCACGGATGCTATATTAGACTGATGAATGGACTCTGTAACTCCAAATAATAATGATCTTGTTCATGTTGATCATATGTTTTGAATGTTCTGCGCATTGTAATCTGCACGCCTTACTATGTCCAAATTTATTTTTCACCGTATGATCTGTGCGTCGTTGCTTACTGTCATCTGCCTGTACTGCTCATAAATAAAGCTTTCACTGGCCTTAGGCACATGTGACAATAAATCTAATAAATTAATCATTTCTCACCCGAACAGTGTCTCTTTCAGAAATATGTGATCGTCGCTAATCCCCACGTTTCAGCGCAATCATCCCTCTTTAAGTCGTAGCACGACAGATGAAATACTCAGTTCCATCACTGTCTCCTCATGGAGTCATCATCTCATGGATGAGACTGCTAATACTTGCTTGAGTTGTGTCTGTGTTAATGAGATCGTGCCTAACAAAGAAGATCATACCTCTTCGAAGTGCCCCAAATACGCTCTCATCAATGCCCTAGAAATACAGGAAGACGGCTTTACTTATGCACTTGAATCATATTACAATGAAGGGCAGCATACAATATAAGATGCCAATACTTACTGCCTTGGATGTGCTATTTTTGGTGACTCATGATCAAGGATATTCAGGTCCTTTTGAAAAACAACACTTCTCAACCTTGTACTATTTAATCAATACAAAATGAGATGCATGCTGTTTATTTCTCATATCCAAATCACTTCTATGCCTTGCAAATTGTTGTGGTTCAAACACTGAAACTTGTGATATCCCATGAGTAACTGCCTTCAGTACATAAAAGTGCAAGAAGCACTGTATTGCTTCCCCTGACCAATTCTCAATTCATGTGGTAGATCCAGATCACCCCGTCTGCAACTTACCAATGTGCTCCAACTTCCTTTGTTCACATGTTAGCAACAATGTAAAAACAGTATTCTGCAAATTCAAATACACCACACGCACTCTTTCTCTATTGTGGATGTATCAACTAACACAAACTCCACAGGTTTCTCAACGATGATTTCCGGTTTCTAAGTCTAAGCTGACTGTACCAAGTCACATCAAGATTTCCCAAGTGTCGAGTTATAAAATTTCTCATAAAAGGTTCTAATATTTTCCTCAGACCTAACATCATGGCACCCATTTTATTTTCGCTCCCACTCCGGTTTTAAATATTTAAAGTTACAATAATTACTTTCCAGTCTGCAGGAACGATACATTCCAAAGTCTAAAGAAATTTAGAGGGTAATCAATACTGCTTTCTTGTCATTACAACGTTTAAAAGACATTTTGATAAGTACATGAATAGGAAAGGTTTGTACGGATATGGGCCAAGCGCGGGCAGGTGGGATTAAGTTAGTTTGGAATTGGAATAGTCAGCATGGATTGGTTGGACCGAAGCATCTGTTTCTGTCCTGTATGTCTCTATAACTCATTCACTAGCTGCAATGCCACTTCCCTGAAAACTCAGATGGAACTCATTTGGTGCAGTAACTTGCCAACCTTCAATGCAATTAGTTTTTGAGTAAGTTCACTTTATTAATTCGTGTCATGTTCTTATTTTCACCAGTCAATCTGTCCCTTATTATTTCTAGAAGAGTTTCGGTACCTTCCATTATGGAGACAGGACGAAGGTATTACCCTCAGCAGCAGGCAGAGATGGATTCCGTCGCTGTGTGAATACATCAGAACACTGCAATTGGGAGATGATGGACGTGACACCCACTCCTGCACAGAAAGTTCTAGAATCAAGACAGTTCAATGAAACTGTCACTTCCTGGTCACTGACAGCATAGTCCCCTACCTCGTGTGAGGTTACAGATTATACTGAAAGTCATTTTAGAATCAAACTGACTTCACACTTTGCACCTGGCATAGGTCCAAGTCGAGGTAAGAAAAAGTTTGTAATCAAAATATTTGTAACGAGAAGTGCTGCCAGAAAAGAATTGTAACTGGAAAGGTGTGGATGATGGTTTATTCAGAAACAGTGTTAAGGCAGAAGTGAAGGCTGGGGATATTGTGAAGGTGGGAGTGGACAAGTTTTGTGGTAGACGGAATATTGAGATATAAATCAGTTCAGGATAAAATGGGGTAATCGTGGTTATGAACACTTTAGTTTCTCCTCAGATGCTTGTAAGCGAGGGATATGAAATTCATGGTATAGAAATGGAAATTGTGATTGAAAGCGAAGACAATATTTTGGATCTTTGCCAAATATACACTACATAGAAAACGATGACATGTCCAACGGGTTAGAGAATTAGTAAATGGGCAGAGATCGACTCACCAGGAACACCAACAATAGCGAGGATGTGGTAGTAACCTGCCTGAATAGCCATCATTACACAGCATCAATCGAGATGTTGTTACGAAACAGAAGTGTCCTCCACCACAACAACTTCCAATATAAAAACTGATTCTGGGCAGAACTGCCCCGAACATACATAAGAAATACGGATTTCCCTGGATTTTACTCTCACAGCTCTTACTAGTTAATTGTTTATTGTTGACACAAGGCAATTCTATAATCTGTTTGTAAAGATGCAAATATCTTATTGCAAAATTTGTATGCCTTTTGCTTTTGAGATGTTTTGTAGCCTTAGAGCAAAAGTAAGTGTTCTGTTTAAAATTGACCTGTTTATTGGGATTCAAGGGTCAGACCCATTACGTATTTTTCATGGGTTAAGAAACAGAAAGGAATAGAAGACAGTGACTGTGGAGACTGATGAGGAGTAAAGTGACATCCCCCCGTCCCCAATGTCTTCTTGACAGATAGAATAAAATCAAATGCAGTGAAAGAAACAGAATATATTCGGAAGAAGGAATGGCAAGTGACAGTGTAAACAAAACAGAATCATTTCAAATGGAATGGCTGAACAGTGATTGGTGTGTGTGTGTGTGTGAGAGAGAGAGAGTGTGCAGATAGATAAGAATGTTCATTTACTCTTCAGCTGAGATATTTTGTTCCCCTTCTCTCAACGAACCCTCTGCCTCCTGCCCCTTTCTGGCATTCCCTGATCTAATGTTTCATTCTTATCGAATGGCTGTTATAAATTCCTATTTCTGGTGTTCAAACTTGTTTCAGTTAATCCATTTTCTACCAGAAAACATATGCTGGGTTCTGTCAACAGGTGGTGCCTGTCATACTGATGGAGATAAAAGTTCTGGCATCAAATCCAGGATTTCAACAGATTAATCTGTTGCACATATACTGTATAAAGGACCACTGCACACAGGAATTGTCAAACCAAATACGGAAGCACATCTAATTCTATCAATCATGTAGACGTCTCTATTGTTACATCTCCGCGTCTATATTCTCTCTCTCTGTCTTTCTCATTCCATCTAGTTAATAAATCCTCCAATCGTTTTTCGTGTCCCATGTCTCAAACTTCCCTCTTTCAGTTTACATCTATTGCTCACTTTTCGATTAGATGCCTTATAATTGAGTAATGTAACTAAAAAGACATGAGGGTGGCGTTGGCCAGAGTTAGTTGGAAGGGGATCTGAGCACGGAAATATGGTGAAGCAGCAATGACAGGAGTTTCTGGAGATAATTCAGCAGCACATCAGAAATTCATCCCAAGTAAGAATAAAGATATTCAGCGGAAGACAAGGCAACCGTGCGTGATAACGAACTCAGGGACAGCATAAAAGTAAAAGAAAATGCGCACAGAGTGGTGAAGATTATTGGGAATCTAGACGATTACGAAGCCTATAAATTCCAGCACGGATAACTATGAACAGCAAATGGCAGCAGAGGGTGAAATATGATATTATGCTCCTTAATCATGGAAAAGAACATTGAAAGAGATTTTTAGACATATAACAAGGAAGACAGGGAGTAAAGAACAAACAAAGGAACAAACAAAGAAAGCTTGAATAGTTATGGGAAGCAATGGAATGGCTGAGGAATTGAATACATTGCAACAGTCTTCACGGTGGAAGACACCAGCAAAATGTCAGAACTTCAAGACAGTC
The DNA here is from genome assembly GCF_047496795.1 of Chiloscyllium punctatum. Taxonomy (NCBI): domain Eukaryota; kingdom Metazoa; phylum Chordata; class Chondrichthyes; order Orectolobiformes; family Hemiscylliidae; genus Chiloscyllium; species Chiloscyllium punctatum. The sequence goes on from NC_092742.1 coordinate 132,069,887, forward strand.
AGAGGGTAGAGGTGAGTATAGGGACCACCAGGAAGGAGAAGGAGCTGGGGAAGGTGCAGTTGCATCAATCAGCGAGACCAGTTGGAGAACACCCCGTAGTTCTAAAGAGATGCCGAAGGTGATTGTGGAGGCATTGCTGGTGAGCTTTCTGGAAATTTTGGAGAGCGGGAGGACTGGCAAATGTAAGGAGAGAGGGACACAGAAGACAGGAAATTACAAATGGCCAGGCAAGTTGAAAATGTTGAATAGAAGCTCTTAATGGATTCTTACGTTTATGAATAGATGTGCGGAGTATAAGAACAAGGAAGTTCTGAAGTATATTGGACATGGTGTCATTAAGCTTCAACATAACAAGAGTTCCATTTACAATGCTATTGCGAACAGCAGACTTGAAAGTACGGTGAAAACAAAGGAAATCATTTCGAAGCAGACAGGAGCATTCGTGACAAAGAGACTGTTTCCTTGACCCTGTAGTGAGAATGTTGAGATACGCTTGTCAGTAAACAGCTAAAATAAAATAAAATGTATAAAATGCACAACAATATATGTTGATGAGGATATAGCAATCATATGAAGCTGAAAAAGCAGAGCAGGTCAGACAGCATCCTAGGAACAGGAAAGTCAACGTTTCAGGCTGAAAGCCTTCATCAGGACTGGGCCGGGGAAGGGGAGCCGGGAAGTAAATAGAGGGAGGGGTGTGGGGCTGAAGGAAGCGTAGATGGGATGACGAAAAGGGATGCAAGTAGGGGGATAATGTGATTGGTCAGTGGGAAGAGTACAGTGGATATGCGAATAGGAAGATGGACAGCTTAGGTCAGGTCAGGGAAGGGGAACATGAAATAAGGCTGTGTGTAGAGAGATTTTGAAGCCAGTGAAGTCAATATTGAGACCAGTGAACTGTAAGCTCTCAAGCTGAAAGATCAGGTTGTGATCCCTAGTTTCTATTTGGCCTCACTCTGATAGTGGAGGAGGCCAAGGATGGACCTGTCGCTGGATGAGCAAGGGGGGGGGGGGGCGGTGGGGCGGTTAGCGAGTAATTGAAATGAATGGCAACTGGAATGTAGGGTTGGTTAAAGCGTGCAGAGAGCAGATGCTCCATGACTAGGTCCCTGAAACTCCCTTTGGTCTCCCTGATAGAGAGGAGACCACATCGGGAGTTGGAGACGTGCTTGGTGGGGCAGGATCAGGCTCTGTATGGAGCACCAGTGCTCTGAACACAACAACCAACCCGACCTTTCATTTACCTTCCATTTTAATTCCCCCTCCAACTCATCTGGGGACATGCTTATCCTTAAGGAGAAAGTGAGGACTGCAGATGCTGGAGATCAGAGCTGAAAATGTGTTGCTGGAAAGGCGCAGCAGGTCAGGCAGCATCCAAGGAACAGGAGAGTCGACGTTCCACGCATCAGCCCTTCTTCAGGAATTCCTGAAGAAGGGCGTATGCCCGAAACGTCGATTCTCCTGACCTGCTGCGCTTTTCCAGCAACACATTTTCAGCACATGCTCATCCTTAGCCTGTCCACTGTCAGATGAACTCCACCTGAGAGTTTACCTTTGAAGCTGATAGCCCAATGGCCTGAATATCGACTGTACAAGCTTCACACGCAACCTTATCCCATGTCCCTTCTCCCTGACTAGACACACCTGTCCATCTTCTCACTCATATATCCGCTCCACCTTTTCACTGACCAATCACAGTAACCTCATACCTGCATGCATACATCACCATCATGCCAACCATTCGCCCTTCCATATCCCATCACTCCATTTCTGGGCTCCCCTCCAACTCAACAGTCCTGACGAAAGGTCCAATATCAAAATATTGCTTTTTTGCTCCTCTGATTCTGCCTGGTCTTCTGTGTTTCTCCAGCTCCACGTTTATTAACCCTGTCCTCTCGCACCTGTAGTATTTGCTCTCTCCAAGTTGTGGAACTATGTAGTCTACATATAAGAGGAAATACACTTGGGCATTTGAAAAGATCGTTAACTTTTTCCGCATTTCTTAACAACCCAACACATACCTTCCAGAAGAAGCAGCATTTCACTTGTAATCTTTCAATCCAGTCTCCTGTCATTGCTGCTCACAATTCAGTTTCCTTTAAATTGGGGAGACCAAACAGAGACTGCACTGAGGAACACTCCCATTCTGTCTGCAGGAAGATCCCTGACCGTCTCATTGTTTCCCATTTCAATAACCTACCTTGCTCTCATGCGAACATTTCAGTCCTGGGCAACTGCAATGTTCCAATGAAGCACAACCCAGGCTCGAGTAACATCTCACATTTCAATTTGGTACGTTACAGCCTGTCAGAGTAGGTATTCAATTCCATAACTTCACAGCATGACGCCTTTATGGCTGTTCTCAAGTCTTCATACATTCCTTCTCTTGGTCTCCCAATGAACTTGCCCTATTTATGAATCGTTTGTCTTGCACTCAATTAAGGAACCCAATGCCCCCCTTTACAATCTAATGTATACTTATTTTACATTTGATTCTCTTTTACCACAAACAAAAGTCCATTCGTCAGTGGCATTGCGTCTCCACACTGTTTCCCGTCACGCCTCCACTACCTCTGGCAAGGGATTAAAAAGCCCTTTATCCAATCCTTTTCTGTTCTGGAGAAGTGTCACACTGGACTTGAAACGCTAACACAGAAATGAACAAAACACATTTTCAATAAAACAAATAACTGTTGACACCGGAAATCTGAAACCAGAACAAAAAAAGAATCTGTGAGCCTTGAAGAATGATCACTGGAACCAATGATTAATTCTACTTTCACTCCACAGGTGCTGCCAGACCTGCTTAACTTTCCCAGCAATTTCTGTTTTTCAAAGATGATTGTCAGCGTTGCTCAAACCCTCTGTCCAACCTGGAGCGCCATATACCAGGAAGTCCAAGATAACAAAAGATGCACAAATTCATTGGTTCTGAAACTATGTAAGGCTGGCATCACTGACACTACAGAGCTCTTACTCTTAGGGAGAGAAACAGCGGGAGATGTATTCACTCTAAACACAGAAGGTCGCACATACTGGAATGGAAAGGATTCAGATGAATATATTAAAGCGTGTTGAGGAATGTGACAAACTATAAGTGTGACACCATGGAGAATATAATGAGAATATAAAATTGGACGTGTACCACATCAGAAACCAGAGTAGGTCACTGAGTACATGGCTGATGGATGACTGGGTCTCGGTGTGAACTGGGGGACAGGCAGCAGAACTGTATGAGAGATATTGCAGCTCAAACCGTGTATTCCATGTGGTGCTGTAAACCAGAAGCAGAATTATATAAAACTATAATCTAACTTTTGGCCCTGGATAATCCCTCAGTCTACAATTGCCATTAAGCTGAACTATGGTTCAGTGACGCATGTGGGTAAACATGTCAGCGTCAGAGCCATGTGCTCCTAAAACTGATGAGAACCCATTAAAGCGACCACACTTGACTGGTTACATACCAAACAGCAGAACTAATATGTGATAGAGAGGACGCAATGATCCCAAGACGAACAGATCAGATCGAAGCTCAGCAGCCCTGCCACACCCAGTCATAAATGGATTCATCAACTCGCTGCAGGACAGGGTCATACACATGTCCCTATCCTAAATAATGGAACAGCCCTGCACATCAGGACAATAGACAAGGATTCCTATCTACACCATATTCAGCCCGAAGTGTTGAGTTTATGATTCAACTCACCTTGTCAGGATACCCACAGAATCACAGATGACAGTTTTCAAACAATTTGATTCGCTCTATGTGACATGAAGAAACAACTGAACACAGTAGGTACGACTTCGACAATGTACGACAAGCCATGTCCCTGGGGAAGCTATTTCATTCCATTTCCAAGTCTGACATCTATCTGACAATGTGGAAAATTATTATGACAAGTCTATTAAGAGGAAAATAATTACAGTATGACCAATATGACCCCCTCAACTCCATTACGACAGTCAAATGGGTGGGAGGTCTTTTTGACAGAGCCGTGAAGCAGCACAAAAATTACCTGCTCAGTTTGGTTTCCGATAGGTACCCATGTGGAACTGATGCTGTTGTGGAAATGTCACTGGATTACTAACCCAGACCAAACAAATGCTCTAGCAGCTGGTGGAAGTTAAAAGCAATTCATAAAATGTCGAGGTCTAAAATCTGGTGTCAGTAACAATGACCGTGAAGCCAATGTCGATTGTAACCACCAATTGCTTCTCCAATATACTTTCAGGAAGTGAATCTCCCGTGCTTTCTTGGTCTGGCCTAAAAGTGACTCCAGACACACAGAGACATGTGATAAACAATGGTCTCTGAAACAGCCAAGTAAGACACTGAATTGTATTAAACTGCTCCGAGGTCTTAAAAGATAACCTGAACAGAACACACGGCACCAGCCTCGATATCGGAAAAATGAATGGGAAACACAGTCCTGTCGACCCTGCAGAGGCCTCCTTCCTAACATCTGAGAGCTTGTGACAATATTTACAGAGCATTCCCACAGATTGCACAGAAACCTCAGGAAAGGAGTATGTCATTCAACACAGTGAGCCTCCACGTTCTCATTATGGCCGAGGATCTCCTCAATGCATTTCTCCTACAGCAGACTGAGATATATTGCAATTGATTCATTCAACCAAATGTTTGAGATGTTTGCGAATAGCATGGACCAAGGACATATTCCTGAGATACCCCACGAGCCTTCGTCTCCAATAAAATTATCCTTTTAATCCAGTGTTTCCGGTCCAAGGGCTGCTTTGCTGGAGCTTGTGCACTCTTACATGCTTCCTTTTTCTTATTTTCTCCCCCACTTTTCTTTCTGTAACTTACTGACCTCAAGCTGGACCCATGGTTTGGACCTCAAGCTGAGCGCAGTGCGCTGAGCGTAAGTAAGTCCTTACTTACTTTTCCGGAGCAAGCACAGGACCTGGAATTAACAGCTGCTACATCAGCAGAGGCAACGTGGGTGAGATAGGGCCCAGCAGCAAAAGGTGATGCCTGAGTATTAGAGACTTGTTGCAGATTGGGTCGTGCACTGGTGCTGATGAAGCGGATAGTGGAAGGCCATCATGGTAACATCAATGATCTGGGTCTAGCAGTAAGAGACATGTCTCTGATATTGGACGGTCTGGCACAGGGGGCAACGAGCCCGTGATGGTGGAGTATCTGCCCAGTGGTAAAGATGGTGCCTGAGGATCAGCATCTTCAATGTTGCTGGGGTCTGGTGTAGATGGTGATGTAGCTGTCATGGAGGAATTGGTTTGGAGCGGTGGTCGATGGTGAGGAGCTGGCTCACAATGCATCAGCTCTCTTCAAACTGTATCCTTTTTTAATTCCATTTTCTTCAATTATTCAAAATGGCACCACTTTGTGGCAACACGTGGACGCTTTTCGCTGTATTTGATTATATTGATCCTGTAAAATACACCTGGTCATAAAATCAAAATCAAAAATCTTTTACTCTCTCTTTCCTGCCAGCTGTCCCTTTCTGAAACCATGTCCAAATATTCGCCACAATCCCATCAGATTTGATTTTGCACACTGGGCTTGGGACTTCAGCAAAAACTTTCTGAAAATCGCCCTTGTAATCTTACCCTTCCCAATCACCTCTCCCTCAGCCTTCTGTGATCCAAAGTAAACAATCCGAGCTTACCCAGCCTCTCTCCATAGCTGATATGCTCCATCTCAGGGAACAACCTGGTGAATCTCCTCTGCACCCCTCCAATACAATTACATCCTTCCTGTAATAAGGTTTCTAGAACTACACACAATTCATCTTGGCCTAACCATAGACTTTATAGCTCTGACAATGTATACGTTGATGAATGAAGGCTGTGCGTACGGTTCCCGCTGCCTTCTTAACTAATCTATTAACCTCAGTCAAAAAGTGTTTTGCTGGAAAAACACAGCAGATCAACCAGCATCCGAGAAGCAGGAAAGTCGATGTTTCGAGAATAAGCTCTTCACCAGGAATGTGACCCATCATTCCTGATGAAAACTTTTATTCGAAGCGTCGGCTCTACTGCTCTTTGGATGCTGCCCGACCGACTGCTTTTCCAGAACTACACTTCGTGATTCTGATCTGAAACATCTGCAGTCCTCACTTTTTCCCTAACTTGATAACCTGTGCAGTCACATTCAGGGATCTGTGGAGAAACACCCTCTGAGCTTCCTAGTGAGCTGTCATTCACTGTATACTCCGATTTTTGGTTCCTTCTTCCAAAGTACATCGCCTCATATTTATCAGGGTTTCTATCCATCTGACCAACTGACCATTCCATGTGTATCTCCTTGTAACGTAAGGCCTTCCTCCTCACTGCCAACCATTCGGCTAATCTTGTATCAAATACAAACTTAATTATCACACTCTCCCATCCCCCTACACATTCAGATCTGGATCATTTATGAATGACATAAATACTAATGGACCCAGCAATGATCCCTGTGGTACACCAGGGGACACTGGTCTCCAGTCACACAAACAGCCTTTTGCATCCACCCTCTGTCTCCTGCCAATAAGACAATGTTTGATGTCACTCACTAAGTTACCCTTGATATCATGACATTTTTAAAAAAAATCAGTTTCCCATATGGCCTTTGTGAAAGGCCTTACTGAAAAACCATATAAACAACAAGCTCGAAAATATACAATAACATTCATTTGGTATAACTTCCCTCTGATGATGTCATGCAGTCTATCCTTAATTAAACCTTGCCTCCCCAAATAGAGATCAATTTTCTCCTTTACTATTTTCTCCAGTACTTGCCCTAACACTGATATAATACTTACTGGTTTACAGTTCTCCGTTCTATTTCCACCATCCTTCCTGTAATGTGGGACCACATTAGTTGTTCTCGAGTCATCTGGCAGCTTCAACTTCCCTGTGGCCAGATTTGATTTAAAAATTTGAGTCAGAACCTTTTGTCCTTTGTCTCTAACAGCAGCCTGTGATGCAACTCATCCAGACTTGGCAATCAGTGCAATTTTGTAACAGCAATAGCCTCCGATCTCTGCTCACATCTTATATCAGTCTGTTTAAAAGCTTCCCAATCCATCTTCTTGAATTCTGTCCCTGCAATCTCCTTTTCCGAAGTAAAACAGATATAGAGCTCTCATGTAGCAATCGATCAATGTTCTCCAGCTTCACACACAGAGTGCTCCCTTGGTCTCTAATGGGCCCTAGTTTTTTTCTGGTTATTCTGTTCTGATTGATCATCTTGGAGAACATCTTGGGATTCTCCCTAACCTTGACTGGCAACACATCTCCCTGCCCCTGTGTCATTCCGTCTCTCCGTGTGAACTTTCTAAGCTTCACTGCATTCTCCTTTCATTTTGGCAATCACTGGAGAACACAAACTGGGATTCTCCATCAGTTAATCTTGTCTCTAATAAGATAGGCATGAAAGCAACTGTTTAGTTTCTCTGTAATTTCCTAGTTCTCTGCAAGGAATTATCTTGTTTGGATATTCCCCATTCCACACGTGTCCTTGCCTTCACTTTCCCATCAAGTATCGAGAGAAGCGTTTGATCATCCTTATGCTTCTTGTTCGTTTGCATTCTTTTTTAAATTTCCTTATCAGTTCATTGGCCCTCAAATGTCTCTGAACCCATGGCTTACAACAATATCTGGCATTTTTCTGAGCTGCTTCCTTTGATCTAATGCAACCTTTAACTTATTTTGTGAACTATTGTTAAGTCACCTTACCTCTTTGCTGTTTGAACTGTGGTGGACATGTGTATATTGTACATTTTAAGGTGTCTATTTAAACAACAACCATTGCCTGTCTTCCAGTAAATCTTTTTCATGTACTTCTCCAATTCAATGAAGCTAATTTTCGCCTCATATTTTCCTGATTTGCATGACTCAGGTTTATGACCACAATAAAAAAAAACTGTTTTGTATTCAGACGTCATATATAAAATTAAATAAATTATAATTACTATTCCCGAAACCTCCTTTTCAGCAGGGTTTTCAATGACCTCTTCCGATCACATTACATCAATGTCAAAACAGCCTGACCTCCACCTCAGTGTTCAATATACTGTTAAATAAAACCATCTCAAATACGCTCATGAAATTCCTTTACGCTGCATTATTATTCACGTGGGTTAACACAGTTTAGCTGTAGCCTGAAATTGTTCATTATTACTGTGGTACGCATAGACCTGGGTATCTAATTTCCTGTTTTATAACATACCCAACGTTTGTATTGCAACTTTCACTTTGATATATAACTCCCATCAATCTTTGCTTCTCCTTGCTGTTTCTAAGCTTCACCTTACCAGATTCGGTGGAATCTGACTGATGCGGCTTCTGGGAGATTAATGGTAGGTTCATATGAGATATTTGGTGAAACCTATTTGGACGTTGAGATCATCTCGTCACGTTATTCGTTCTTCCCAAGTGTTATTATTTTTCATTTTCACCAGCTCTCCCGTTATGCTGGTGGAGTAGAGAAGGACAATGATCTTTCAATAATTCTATGCATTCCCCCAGACAGCTGAGAGTGTTTCAACTGGGTGGGAACTTTACATCAGGTTGGTAAATTGTTGCTGATGTTGTACACGATCATAATCAGATCACATCTGGAGTAGTGTGTACAGACTTCATCTCCTCATTGAAGAAAGGATATTGTTTTGTTGGAAGCAGCTCAGAAATGCTTCCCTCAACTGATTCCTGCAATCAAGAGTTTAACTTATAAGGAAAGGATGATCAGTCTGATCCAATATGCATTAGAGTTTACAAAATGAAAGATGATCGTTTTTTGCATAGAACACCGGAAACAGTCTGCAACAGAAACCAATTACGCAGCCAATTCCATTTCTCCAGCCTGTTACACAGGAACAGCAGAATGATATTCAGGCCTTTGAACCTGTTACACCAGAACAGGACAAAATAATTCAGCCGCTAGTGCCTATACAGTTACATGAGGAGGTTAGTCAGCTCCTCAAGTCGATAACGCTGCACGCAGAATAGGCCATGAGGCATCAGTATCCTGTTATGTCAGTCCATTCAGCCTCCTCAAGTCGATAACACAGGAACTGGAAGAGATTGGTACACTAGAATAGCATGAGGCCATTCAGCACGAGAATTAAAGAAGGAGATAAAATTATTTGAGACTTGTTATGGAGAGGTGGAGGTAATTCATCCATGTGTCTGTTGTGTGGGAACAAGAGGAGACAAATCACTCGTTCGAGCCCATTTCAGGGATGCAGGAGGATATAGTTCAGTATCTCGAGCCTGTTGTGAAGGAATATGAAGAGACCCTTCAGCCCCTCAAATTGTTATACAGCAACAGGAAGATTCCACAATCCCTCAGGCTTCTAACATATTATCCGGAGGAGAAGCAGATCTTGAATCTGTAAATCAGGACATTCCGGCCATCGAGACTATAATGTAGGAACACCATGGGGACATTCAGCCCATTGAGCGTAGAAACCAGGAACTGAGTGAATCCATTCAGACACTCATGTCTATTACACAACGATTGGAGCAAATCTTATAAAGCTTTTTGCCTGTTACACAGGAACAACGGAAAGGGAACGTAGAGTTTACAAAAAGGGTAGGAATTAGGATAACCACCTTCACTTGTCAATAAAAGGTTGTGAACATAATGTTGGGAATTAAAGGAAATTGTGAGAATCCATTATTAATTTTTAATAACAGAGGATTTGCAAAGTTAAACCAAATACATCAAAATCAGCATTATTTTTAAAGAATTTGTTTGCTCGAGTTCTTAATAGATGTGACAAGCAAAGTAGACAATTGCGATCCTGGAGAAGGAAAGTACCTGAGCATTGCAAAGGGACTGATTAAACGCTGCCCAAAATATTAAGCTGTAAAACAAGAGGACATGGGTTTGGGAGGAGGTCATTCGCCTGGATAGAGGGCTGGTGAGCCAACAAAATGCAGAGAGATTGAATAGTTGTTTCGTTAATGGTTGGCAACTTTTGGGATTCCATAGAGTTCAGACCACATGATCCGAAAATTTACCATTTATTGTATAATTTGGATGAGAGTTGAAAAGTGTGGTGCTGGAAAGGCGCAGCAGGCCAGGCATCATCTGAGAAGCAGGAGAATCAACGTTTCAGAAATGTAGATTTCTCCAGCTTCCTCATTTCCCCTCCTCCCACCTTTTCTCAGTCCCAACCCCCGGATGCAGCACCGCCTTCTTGACCTGCGATCTTCTTCCCGACCTCTCCGCCCCCACCAGCTCCCCGGCCTATCACTCTCACCCTCACCTCCTTCCACCTATAGTATTCCCAGCGCCCCTGCCCCTGCCCCAAACTCCCCCCCTTGAACTTTTATCTCAGCCCGCTTGGCACAGCAGCCTCATTCCTGAAGAAGGGCTTATGCCCGAAAAGTCGTTTCTCCTGCTCCTCGGATGCTGCCTGACCTGCTGCGCCTTTCCAGCACCACACTTTTCAACCCTTGTCTCCAGCAGCTGCAGTCCTCAACTGCTCACTTGGATGAGAGGAGAGAAAACACTAAAACCACATTTTTAGCTGACACTAAAACAAGTGGAAAAGTAGGGTGATGTAATGAAGATGTAGAACATTTACAAATGGATATGAACAGTTTAGATGAGTGTGCCACCTCTGGCAACTAAGATTTAACGTGCATAATATAGGATTAACCATTTTGGTCAGAGGAATCGAACATGTTATGGACATGGAGAGCAACTTCAGAGTGCTTATGTGCAGAGGCATCTGGGTATCTTTGTGCATACCACAGAAAACTCACATGGAGGTACAGCAGGGAATGAGAAAGACAAGTGCAATTTCAGCATTTACTTGTAAAAGAATAGAGTATAAAGGGAGGGAGGAATTACTGCAACTCTGCAAGTTATTAGGGAGACTGTAACTGACATACTGTGTTCAGGTTTGGTGCCCTGATTGCAGAAGGTATGTAGTTACAATGAGGTACTGATCAATTAATTAGCTTGATTGCAGAGATGATTTTTTTTCTTTTAAAGAGAATTTGAGCAGTTCAGACCGATACTCTTTGGTGTTTAGAAGACTGAGAGGAGACCTCATTTGAGGTCTGGAGCATGTAAAAGATGATTGACCATGTCGGTGTCGAATGGACATTTCCTATTATGGGACAAACGAGAACAAGAGATCATAGTTTTAGGATTAGGCAGAGTAGATTTAAAACAGGGGTGAGGAAAACTTACTTATCTCAAAGGGTTGTGACTCTGTGTAATTCACTACCCCAGATTGCAGGGGATGCTGGGACATTGAGTAAATAAAGAGGTATGAGAGTGGGCAGGAACGTTGGACTGAGACCGCGATGATGTCAACCATGATTGTATTCAATGGCGGAACAGACTCATGGTGCTGGATTGCTGACTGATGCACCTCGTTCTTCTTCAGCCCTTCGACGTTATTACACGAGAATGGGGGAGGACTGGTTATCAGACAGGAAGCAGGCACTCCGGATAAATCTGTCTTAATCAGTTCCACAGAACGTGACCGGTGTTGACACACCGTGACCAGTGCAGTGTCCTCAACTGTTTATAATAGATATCAATGATCAAAATGATAGAACCGAAGTGCTGCTACTAAGTTTGGTGATGACACTAAGAGAAGCAAGACATTAAGTTATCAAGAGAATGTGGAGAGTCAGCAAATTGATATGAGAGATAAAGTCAATGACTAATACTTTGTCAAGTGGAATATAAAATAATATATATCCTGCCAGCTTTTTTAGGAAGAATGGAAGGCAATATGTTTCTGAAATGGAGAGGGATTACACGACATAGTGATACAATGTGTACTGCAGAGTTCACTCTGACCCATTCAGACATGGGAAGTATTGCTCCATCTCCCTGATGGTCTGCTCCCTGGCATTCCGGGTGGACCAATTGCTCTCAGTACATACGGGATAGTTTGATGTGGTTAGTTGGCGGTGGGGAGTGGTCAGGGGAGGCTGTTGTGCGCCGTGTACCAAGGGGACAGCCGTTATCCGAAAGGCTATCCTTTCTTTCCGAATGGAGACTCAAAGACGATGGGAACGGCTGACTGTTTCTGAATGAAGAGGCAGTAGTTGCCACCAGGACAGTGGGTATTCACCAACATGCTGTACTGTGCATGGGCACACTGTAACATTAATGAGGTTAGAGTTCCTTCAGTTCCTGTAGCTCTCCTCATTAACATGGGGACCCCACAGAGCCAAGTACATTATCGGGAATCCTGCTATACTGAGAAAACACGGATACACTCAGCAATTCTCTGCTGAGAGAGAAAACACTCACTTCATTCAGCATATATATCCTCTCTCACCAAATGGTGACATTGATGCTGAGATATTGGGAGATGATGGATATGTCCCAGTACTGCCTGGAAAGTTCTGGATCATAGAAGCTGACCGAAACTGTGACCCTAACAGCCCCTGGCAGCACGATCCTCCCCCTGATGTGAAGCTGCAGGACGTGTTGAAGGAGGTGACACCCCGCTCTGTGCCCAGCTCCTTGTTCGGTCAGGAACCCCTCACACTCTGCTCCAGAGTTGATGGAGCATGGAAAGCTGTTCCGGGAAAACACCTGGTGGATCCAGCAGACCCCTTTCCCCACACACACTAACTCCGTAGTTTCGGAACTTCCCCTCTCTGCATCCTCTGCTTCATTTGTTATTCATGTTACACACCCAGATGCTGTAGCTACGGTCCCCAGGCTCCACACAGAGTTGGTTCACCAAATCCCCAGGTCTCCCTGAATATCTGAGAACAGCTCCAGCAAACCATCCCCAACCCCTCCACTAACTTTTCAATAACAGGAGACAATCAGAAGCCCCGCAGCTACAAGTGTTATGGACCAGGTCAGACCACCTCAAAATATTTTAAACTGGCAGCTTCGATCTTAACTTTTCCTTATTTTAAGTGTAGGTGTGACCTGTGTGTTCCAGATGTGTTGCAACTGGTCACTCACTCAATGTGAAGCAAAATGCAATCCATTCAAAGATTCCGATTAAGACACAATCAAAGAGAAGAAAAATTTGGGATAGCTTCTCTACTGGAAGAACTATGCAAACAATAAATACGGTGCCTTCTACTAAGTAACTGTGCTAATACAGGAACATCCCATAACCAAACCCCCGGCATAAAGGTATATTCAAACACAAAATCGTATGTGCAGTTTTCCAATCCAGGACGAAGCAACTATAAGAGAGTTTTCAGAGAGAATAGCAGCTGGTGATCAAGTATTGAAACTTCGACCCCTTCTGGGATCCTAACCAGTTTCGGAATGCTGCAGCTAAAAACAAAACGAGAATACCTGGTCTGGGAGAGCTGTCCACTGCCTTACCATTGTTTCCAATGTTTTAATAAAACCTAAACACCATCTCAGTTGTTTACTTAAGTTGTTTTCAGGCGGAAGTTCGACATCTCTGCCTTTAAGACATCTTTTCAAAAAAACATATCCCAGAGAAAATAACTTTTTTAAAGTGGTCACAACTAACCGTTTGAAAAAAAAAACCCAACAGTGTACAAATATGGCCTCATTTTACACCCATTATTCGGATTGGTTCAGTAGACTACTATAGAAATATTGATTGACACGAAGCATGCAAACATTCTATTTTAGTTAGTTTACTTCTGCCACAGAACGCTTCTGTTTTCCTTCATCCAAGTCTCGACAACTTGTTAGCAAGTACAGTTTCTCGTCCTGTTACTTGTATAACTTCCAAATTGAATGGCAAAAATAATAACTCTATCCGAACAGATTGGAAGTTTTCTCCCTATATTTCTCGAAAAACCTTCAGGAGTTATGATCACTATATGTATACTTGTCTCAGACACGTTATTGGCAATTTAAATGCTGAAATGTTGTAACGCCAACACCAAGCTCAAGACATCCTTCCTAGTTGTGAAATATTTCTGTTGATGGTTCCACTGGACACTCCAACCACACGTTACATAATGGAGCACTTCTCATCTCCCTCATAGTCCTTCTCAATGACATATCTCCTCATATCTCAGCTTAAAAGATTTACATGTTTCTGTGCCTCTTAATGCTGTAACCCCTTTACCTGCTACTCCTGGCATATGCCACGAAACCTTACGCACAGGTATACATTTTAAGATCTTGCACATTCTTCTCAAGCCCTCCCAGAAGCCAAACTTTGATTTATGGACCAACTGAAAGCAATTAGCCATTTCAGATTCTAATCATGCCATTTCAACTCTCTGCTCTTCGACATGAGTTCTCACGACTACAGGATGTGTGGTTTTTTAACTCCTCCAAAGTAAGAATCTCTCTTAGAGTGTAATAATTGCTCTGTTTTTAATACCCTGACTCACCTTTCAAAATTACTTTGTTTGATCCTTTCAAAATCAATGTACGTTTAACTAGGGACACAATTTTACATTCTAAAACACTGTCTGTCGGCTTCTGGCACAAGCTCATATTCACTTCAGATGGCTTTCTTCACTTCCTCATACTGGCTAGATACCTCTTTAGATAGGAATGCTAATATCCCACTCCTTATACCTACCAGCTTTTTTTGGATCAAATAAATCTACATGGTCAGTGGCCATTGCATTCGTGTAGCCACTTTCTCAAATGAAGTTGAAAAGACTTCTACATCATTCTCATCAAATTTAGACAATGCCTGTACATATTTAAACAGATCCCCATCAGGCCGTTGGCTGCCGTAGAGTTGCTCATCCTCACTATCCTCCTCATTCAACCCACCGTCTACCAACATCTCCACCCTGCTAAGTCGACTTTCCTTTCAAGTTGCTAACTTTTGAAGTTGAAACTCTTTCACTTTATTCTTTTCTGCTTTCTTTTTTTTGTCTTTCTTCTTCCTCCCCTCTTCTTTTAATTCTACTTTTAATCTTATTTCAAACTGTCTCAATTCCTTTTTGTGATCAAGCTACCTCAGCTGCAATTGAATTCTAGCCAGTTCCAAAGATTCTGATGGTGTTTCCACCAAACTTTAAATGACAAGCTACAGCTGCAATTGTCACTCCTTTTCTCACAGAAAAACACAAACCTAACTCTAGCTTCTCTGCCAATTCTAAAAGCTTTGCTTTGCTCACCTTTTGTAAAATCTCCAACCTTACTTCTTCCAAACCCAGAGTACTCTTAGAGACAGAAATAGACATTACTACACAAATCACTGTACAAGCTAAACGAATTCAACACCCAGACCAAAAGTCACTAACAACTATAAGACGCTGCCTTTGAGTCCAACAATCTCCCTGTGCACATTCTCTCCATCCCCGCGTGGGTTTTCTCGAGGTAGAACAGGCCCTATGGCCAAACATGTCCACTCTGACCCACCCAAACCACCCAACCCCAATCGCCTACCCAATATTTTCCCCTAACTAACGCACCTAACACTATGGGAAATTTAGCATGACCAATTCACCTGACCTGTACATCTTTGGATTGTAGGAGGAAACCAGAGCACCCAGTGGAAACCATGCAGACACAGCGAGAATGTGCACACTGCACACAGTTATAAGCGGGAATTGCACCCGGGTTCCTGGTGCTGTGAGGCAGCAGTGCTAACCACTGAGCAACCATGTTGCCCCACTACCTTACAGTAAATGTAGATGTGAAATGGGTATTCCAGATGTGATGCGGCTGGTCAAACAACTCAACTGTAAGCAAAACACAATTCATTTAAACACTCAAATAAAAATGCATACAAAAAGAAGAGGTGTTTCGAATAACTTAACCACTGGAAACCTTAAGTGAATAATAGATACAGTACCGTCTTCTAATGAAATATTCCCATGTACTAACATTCCATAAACTCATCCCTTGGCAGAAAGACACATCCAAGGCCAATCAGTCTTGCATGCAGTTCTCCAATCCACGAGGACACAGCATCAAGACAGATTTCAGAGACAATAGCTGCGAACGATCATTTATTGAAGCATCCAACCTACCTCCGACTTCAAGTACCTGGTGACAGTTATAGCACAGAAAAACTGGAAAGCCTGGTCTATGAGAACTGGCCATTGTAATCAATATTTATATAAAAGAAAACCTAAACGCCTCCTATGTTATTTACTTCAGCCAGTTGCAGTAGGCAGTTCGGCCTTTAAGATCTCTCTTTAAAGAAAAGGAGACAATAATCGTTTTTTTAAAGTGACAACATTGTCAGTGATGTTAGATACCTAGTCCTTTACAATAATTCTCAAGGGGACTCTCCATGTTACTGACCACACGATCAACTCAGAGGGACAGGCACAAAAGTCAGACATTCAGTGGACAGGCACAGACCATCTTCCAAAGACGTGAGTCAAAATCGCTGAAACCCCTATCCAACACGGAGCACCACATGGGATACACCGGGAAGTGAACAACAGCCCGACACACACTCCCTTGAACATGGAACACCACATGGGACACACCGAGAAGTAAACATCCGCTCGACACACACCCTTACTTCCGACATGGAACACCACATTGGACACACTGAGAAGTTACCAACACCCCAAGGCACACGATTTCACAGTTTCTGAGCTTCACACTGTCAGCACTCGATACACTAGGGAGACGAAAACCAAGGCCATAGAAAGATACAGAGGGACAGAGAGATTCACATTAAATACAGAAACAGACAGTTAAATAACTGAGAACACGTTGTGGAAATATGGTGAAAAGGACTGGATAGTGGGACTAACTGGAGGATTGACCCCTTAGAGAGCAAAAAAACAAGAATGAGAACATTGAATAAGGGTATTTTCAGATCAGCTGAAATGGTTTGTTACATCAAATTCTGAATTATTTTCACAGAACACTTCAAACAACATAAGCTGGGAAAAGGTGACAGACCAACATGGAGCGCTCTGCAGACTACGCTAGTGCATTGCACAATAAACTGGTTTATCTGCCCAGCATGGGGAGTATTGCAAACCTTTACTATCACATGGGAACGATACACAGATCAAATACACACAGCAGGGGAAGATTCCTATCTCCATTGGACCAGTATTTTGTGTGTGTGTGTCTGTGTGTGTGTGTGTGTGTGTGTGTGTGTGTGTGTGTGTGTGTGTGTGTGTTGGGGTAGTTGAATGTGAAAAATCATTGTTTGAGAGAAAATACACTTGAAGGAAACCAGGTTAAGTATGAACCACTGGCAGGGAACCTTCATGGACAGACGAGTTAAAGTGTTTGAGAATATTAAAATAAAGGCATTGCCAGACACAATAGCGATATAGATCAACGTGCGCAGGAATGTCTGATGGATGGGATTTTGGGATGAGTTCGAAGTAGATTTGCTTCTGCAGGTTTCAACCTAAGAGTGACAGTAGCAGATAGTTGTCATCATTAAGTCAGTGAAGTATATTCTGTCGCAGTGATTAGTTAAAGTTAATAATGGTCAAGGCATGGTGTTAGAAATCAGCTCATGGCCAAATGGATCACCAAAGTTCTGATTGATCTGTATAAACCACCACCTACAAGTTCCCCTTCAAGCCACTCACTACCCTGACATGGAAATACACAGGAGTTGAGTCAAACTCCTGGAATTCCCTTCTTACCGGCATTATAGGCCAACAGACAACACGTGGATTGCAGCAATTCAAGTAGGCAGCTCGTCATCACCGTCTCATGGTCAAACAAGGATGGGCTATCAATGCGGGCCAGCCAGCAGTGCCCAATTCCCACAAATGAATGAAAAAAGAATTTGTCAAGGATGAGATGGAGTCCCAGGAAGGACATGGAGTTTGTAAACATAATAGAGGTCAATGACCTCCACGTTCCCAATATTTAAATAACAAGGACAGTGAGACAATGGTTCACATCTGAAACTGAGTAGGTCAACATAGAGACCCATGAGTAACACTGCCAGAAGCAGTAATTGAACAACTTCACTGATGCAGGTAGTCATGATCTACAGAGTGAATATCTGGATTCAGAGTCTCAACATGAAAAATAATAGTGGCAAGAAGTGAAGAATATATGAAAGAACAGTAATGCAGTCATAACTGTATAAGAAATATTTGGACAGTGAGACTTACCAGGCACACCAACAATAGACAGGAGAGGATAATAAAAGCATTGAATAATGCGAAGAGCATAATCGATCCGTGAATATAATGACAACCTATCATAATATGTAGAAATAAACCAAACATAATAGGATAAAGTCCTGTCCATTGTTGGAACATTCCAGTTCAACCTTCTCAGATTTGGTTCCATTGTTGGAACATCCCAGTCTGATGTTCTCAGATTCTTATCCATTGTTGTAACATTCAAGTCTAATATTCTCAGATTCTGATCTCTCCTCCACCCCCTCTCTGGAGCTGCTGATCCCTGTCAGTGCTGTGGGTGATGCTCCTACTCATACTATGGCATAACACATTGAATGGAGCCCATTTATCATTAGTGGATGGAAAACATACACCGGGATTATTATTATCCATGGAGACTGACATTAATCACAGTCACTGAACAAACAGGTTCAGCTAAACCTTTCCTTACAGAACATTTTATATCACAATAAAAGGGAATATTTAATGAGACTGGATGGAATGGATGAGGGTTACTGACCGACGGACTATAAACCTTTCTTTTTTTTTACCATTTCCTTGCATGTGAGAGTATTGCAAGAGCACTGCAGGGCTGTATATGTCCCACTCTATTTATAAAGGAGACAAGGATATAATAACAGACCAGCTACACAAGATGCCTGGTGGGAGCTTTTCTGGATACATTTGCTAATGGGTGAAAGTAAGGATTGCAGAACCTGGAGATCAAAGTCGAGAATGTGGTGCTGAAAAGCACAGGTCAAGCATCAGAGGAGCATCGATATTTCTTGCGTTAAGCCCTTCATCAGGAATGAGGCTTCTGGCCCAAGGGTACTCAGAGACAAATGGAAAGGGGGTGTATTGGGGGAAGGTAGCTGAGAATTT